>NC_090923.1:769604998-769919551 GCF_040938575.1 Ambystoma mexicanum | reverse complement strand
TAAAAGCCTCCCACAGAGTTCCCGCCGAGTCAACGCTGCCAGTGTTTGTATCGAAATAGCTAACTATTTCTTCCCGCATGTCCTCTCTAAATACATGGTCTTTAAGCGCCTCTGCGCGCAGACGCCACGTCGGTATCCGCGCCCTGGGGCGGCCATATTGCCATCCCACCACCATAGGCGAGTGGTCTGATAGGACCCTCGCTTTATATTCCGCACTAGACACCTCTACCAATACATCTGACGTGGCAAAAAAATAGTCAAGCCTAGTGTGCAACTGCTGTGGGGCCGAGTAGTGGGAGTACTGTCTCTCGTTGGGGTGCCTAGCCCTCCATACATCTTTGAACTCGAAGTCCCGCAGCAGCGCCCGCAGCGCCCGGGCTGCCGGGGCGGGCCTAATCACCTTGTCGTCGGATCTGTCCAACCCCGGGTCCAACACACAGTTAAAATCCCCTCCCCACAACACCGCACTCCCAACACACCAGCTCAAGTTGGTACTCATGGTCCGGAAGTACTCTGCCGTGCCCTGGTTGGGGGCATACGTATTTACTATACACATCTCTTTATTCTCAACCACCCCTCTTACCATAACCAGGCGCCCCTCAGTATCCAACATTTCCTGCCTCAGTTGGAACGGGACATGCGGCGCCACCCAGATCAGCACACCCCTAGCATAAGCTGAGTACGTGGATCCCACCACCGTTCCTCCCCACTTTTTCTTTACCAGCTCTAGCTTATCTCGGGTCAGATGCGTTTCTTGTAATAATGCGATGTCTATCTTCTGTCTTCTCAAGTATAGCATGACTTTGTTCCGTTTCAGATAACTATTTAGGCCTCTGACGTTCCATGTCAACAATTTTAGCTCCCCCATAATTCACTGGTATCCTGCCCTCTCCCCTCCGATCATCCCCGCTCATCCATGCCGTCCGGATATCTCATCCACAATACTACCTTAGTGCTCGCGATCAAACTCAAACTTCCCAACACTATATACACCCCAACTGTCCCCACACCCCCAACTCTCCCCTCCCATCCCCCCCACCCCAACTCCCCCCCCAACTGTTGCCCAGCTCCATCCCTGGATCTCAGGCCCCCCCACATCTAGTTCCGGCTGTTACACCCAGAGCCCAGTAGGGTAAAGTCGCCCTAACGGCCACTTAACTAAACAACACTAAACGGGGGTGAATGGACTAGCCCCGGAAGGCTCCCTTATAAGACAACAGTTCCAGTGCAAACAGTGTACTAACCACCCAGTTCCAGGCCCGACTTCCCCAGGCCATAGCAATAACTATAGTCAAGTCCCATAGTCTCCAGCTGCACCCTCTCCCGTCGTCAATCACTTATCTCTCATTTCCACCTTTATCCGCCTGGACCGCCGGCTCCTGGGGGCTGCCCTGCATGTCCAGCCACCCCATGGCTTCCTCGGGCGACTCGAAAAACAAGGATCTGTTGTTGTGGATCACCTTCAATTTGGCGGGGTAGAGGAGCATATATTTCTTTCCCGCCTCTCTCAGTCTTCTTTTGGCCGCCCCAAAGTTCATCCGACTCCTTTGCACCATCATGGTGTAGTCTGGGTAGGCCGTTATAGTTGCCTCCACTCTCTTGATGGTTCCCCCTTTGCGGAAATGCTCCAAAATCCTCTCACGGTCTCGGTAATTAAGGATTTTGGCTATCATAGGCCTGGGCGGACCGCCCGGTGGAGGCCTCCTGGCCAATGCCCTATGCGCTCGCTCCACCGCAAAACCCTGCGACAGCGCACCCCCGGTGATCTCTTGGAGCAGCATATTCTCAATAAACTCCGTGGGGTTATGACCCTCCAATCCTTCCGGAATGCCCACAATACGGATATTGTTCCTCCGGGGCGCGCCCTTCTGCTTCTTCGGCTCTGTTCTCCAGGTTGCGCACTTTCTGCGCCAAGACATGCAGGTCGGCCTTGTGTGAGGCACAATCCGCCGTGTTGGCGCTCCCCTCCTTTTCTAGGCTCTCCGTGCGCTCCGATAGGGTCTTCACATCCTGTCGAAGTAGATTCACCTCCTCCCGAACCTCTCCCACTTTGAGGTCGAGTACTGTTTTCAGGTCCGCCACCACCATTTCAAGCTTGGCCTCCCAGGCGGTTTTCAGGTCAGCTTTCAGTTCAGCGATCGCGACTAGCACATCCTGGTTTGGACTGGCGGTGGCCATGCCACATACGGATGGCTTCTCCTTACTCCGAGCACTCTCTGGGCCCGTCGGTGTCTTAGTAAACTCATCCAACGTGGGCTGTTTCACTCTCTGTCTGATGGGCTTGTTCGACATCCCGCAGCCACTGTATGCCGTGGGCCCGTTCACTCCCACCTCACCACCACCAAGGGGGAGAGAGGCCTACTTTCCGCCCCCAATGGAGCGTGTTCTTCTTCACGCCTCAAGTGTCCCTTTGTAGCAGTCTCTCCCACCACTCATCCGGGTTTCAGATGCTAGCGATGTCAGTGCAGAGGGGATTGTTACAATGTAGTTGCCCATGTAACCACTGTGAAGCTTTCCACTTGTGTAGTCCTGATCATGCATTCGGATCAAGTCGTGGCCCGGGAGCTTCCCTCTCGCCCCTGAGCTGCTTTTGAACACCCGCCTCTGCGGGCTGAGGGACTCACATGCGACTTAGCGGCTCCAGCGTTGCAGTCCGCCGTCTCCAGTGCCCGCTCCGGCCCCGCGCACGCCGTCCGCCCCCGAGAAATGCAGGGCACCTCGTTGTTTTCGTTGCGAGGTCCGCCTCGCCCGCCAGCACGATTGGGCCCTAGTGCCGGCCGCTCACCTTCACGGGCCCACACCGGGCGACGGAGGCCACCGGAGACACGGCAACGCACCCCAGAGGTGCGCGGATGTCCCACACGGCCCGCCCCGCGGTCGTCCGCACACAGAGCGCTTTCCTCAGTTTATGGCCCTTTGTTCGGCGCGGCCGCCATTTTGTCGATGCCAGTCCGCAGCTCCGGGGACTTCGCACGCTCAGATCTACCGTTCCCTGGGTTGCTCGAATCCCATATTATTAGCAATTAGTCCACATGCCTTCATGAGTAAATGCCTGCGTTCCTGGCGTAGGAAGGTCCGCACAAGTGCACTTTTTCCAAGGATAGATGAAGGATCTCCGGGAGCTCTTCCGAGAGCACGTCTCCTCACATGGCCATCAAGCCACGCCCCCGATGATGGGTATCATTAGTGGGGTTGTGACATTACTCAGTATCTGACATGCATGCATGTGCAGAGGCATTTATACTCACCAAGCAGCCATGTATCTCCATGCCGCCCAGCTTCTAGGTCCCGGTTTAGGGGTGACATTCTGAAAATGAAACTATCATGGGTGGACCCTGGATAGTTGGCATATACTGAGCTGATGATTCCCTTGGCATCACATACTACCTGCATGTTGATGGAATGCCAGTGCTTGCGGTTTCTATAGATGTGCTCAGTTGCCCTGGGTGGACGTAGAGCCACATGGGTGCAATCAATGGCACCTAGTGCTTTGGGGAAGTGTGCCACCCCGTAAAAGTCCTGGACGGCAGCCTGCCTTTCTGCAGGTGTTCTGGGCAGGTATATGTGCCTGCGGACTGAGGGGCATGCAGTCATGATGGCCAACACCTGGTGTAGGCAGCGTGACTGTGTGGCCTGTGACACCCACCCCCACTATGGCACTTGTCCGCTGAAATGAACCAGTGGACAAGAAGTGCAGTACATTGAGCACCTTTTCAAAGGGGCTCAGTGCTTGGGAGCACAGGGTGGGTGATGTGAGATCATCCTCCCACTCACTCACCAGGTTGAGTATTATGTGTGAAGGAAACCTGTACCTCCCATACACCTGGTCATCAGGCATCCTAAAAAGGCTGGTCCTGGGTGTAAAAATTCTGGGCCTGGCTATCCTCCTCCTCCTGCGGTGTCCCACGAACCACTACTGCGAGGAACGGTATATTCATCGTAGCGTCTGAGCTTGTTTGTTGTTTGTGCGCACTTTTATGCTGCGCGGGGCCGCGGACGCCTGCTTCCTTCTGGCGTACGTGTTTCCAGATTAGCGCGTCTTTTATGGCGCACGTGTTTCCCCTGTTCGATTCTATGAATACATGTTGTAGGCGCACGTGTGGGCATTCTGCGCATTTACCTCCTGTACTTCCCCCGTAACGCCCACATTTTCATGCGTTGTTACCCATTCCGCGTGTTATGCCCCACGTTCCGCCCACTTTTATTGTGTGCGCCGCGCCATGTGTGCTTTTGCTGTGCGCGTAGCGCACAGCGTTTTATGACGTGTGCGCCTGCGTGTGCCATGCACGATTTTAGCGCACATCCCAGGATGTACATGCGCACGGACATCCATGAACCGATGTGCACGGCTTTCGCACGCTTGCGCTGCGATTTTCGCGCTTGCGCTGCGATTTGCATGCTTTCGCACGCTTGCACTGCGAGTTCCGGCGCACATTAATTCCATGAATCGCCCTGTAAAAGTCTTTACACAGTTTACATTGTAAGTCTTACAAGGTCTGCAGGTACGCTGATGGAATTGAACCATCATTCCACGACCAACAATCTCATATGTTGGATGGAGATTCAATCATAATCTCATATAATTGGATTGAATAAACTTGGACAGACATTTATTTAAGTATGTTGTAAGTGTGTTACTCTTCTGTTCTTCCAGGTGCAGGTTCCTAAACCTGGTATGGGTTGTAATGGGCACCAAACCCTGTGCCACATGGCTTTCCTGACCCCCAGGGGATCCTTTATTAAGCAGTCTCTGGTCATATTGACCTCAACCAGTATGGATTCACATAACATTACCCAATCTAAGAGAATTGCAGAATCCTTTTGCCTAATTGATTTGTTCAATAAAGGAAACAGGGAATCAGCAGGGCAGACCCAGCTTTTACACTAGAGTATGAGATGTTGGCATTCAATTCTGAATACCAAGTCCTAATTCAAATCGAATGACAATGATGGGGGTACATTTTGAAAGTGCCAAAACCTTCCTCCAAATCATCCCATGAATGTGATACCAAAATCAGAATGTAAGAATGAGGAATTCTGCACCATAGAGCAGGGCAGGTGTTACGTTTAGCTTGTAAAATTGTATTAGTGGCATAATTGTAAAACAACCATATTTACGATCAAGCCTGAGCCTGATAACTGAGCTGGATGATATCTATTTGGGGTATCACTTAATCAGAACCCCAAATAGACAAATTCCTGAATGATTTCCAACCTGAAAGCATCCATTTTCCATATGAGAGATGACAGTTTTGTTGTTGTGGTTATTTTGTTTATTAATAAGTACATTATTATATTCACAGTAACATATGAGTGCATTCAGCATTCTTTGTAGACCTATTGGGGGTTTTATCAAGAAATGTTACTGGGTGGAGCAATTTTTTATTCGAGAAGAGTTAGACACACTTAAAAAAAGAGATGTACAAATTAAAAAGCATAGGTGCCAATACACACCCCTGGCATAGGCCATTAGATATAGAGATTTCTTTAAAGAAGCAGATGTATCTAGATTCACCTTAAGTGTGGAATTTGAGTGAAGCACGATTAAGATGTGAAGAAGGTAACTGTGGATCCCCTAAGGCTTGTGTTTCCCCCAGATCTTTGCTCTATTCATTTTGTCAAAAGTGATTGACAAGTCCACAAATGTCATTGGAAGTCGTGTGTAGAATTTCAAGCTTTGTCTCATCACAAGAGTTAATAGCAGACCATTCAGCCCTGTCCCCATCCTTTTACAGAACCTGGATTGTTGAATATCCAATCAGTTATCAGATATAGTCCACTCTGAATATCATCCAGTAGTATTGATGAGAATACTTCACAACTGGTACACACAAGTGTTATAGGTGGATGGTTTGAAGGGTTCAACCTTTCCACCTTTTTGAAGAAGGGCACTAACTAATCAGACTGCTAAAATGAAGGTATATATTTCCCAAAGATTAGTGAGGAAGGAAACTAGAAGAAGATGTTTGCCCAGAAGAGGCATTAAGGACTGCATCAGGAAGGCCATCAGGTCCAGCTGCCCTTGCATTTTTAAGCATTTCATTTTTTATTCGTATATCCTATAGCATGAAAGAAACATTCCAGTCACTGTTACCTAATAAAAGTAAAATGCCAGTAGCAACTTCAGATTTCAGGGAATAAAGATTCGAAAAATACCTCACCCAATTTGTTTTATATATTGTATTAAGTTGTGTAACATGTTGGGATTGGGATTTATCATTAACTAAATTCCAGAAGGAATGACTTTGGTGTTTAGCCAAAATGAAAAGCATATATTCACCATCCCTTTGCAACCAACAATATTTACATGACCTCTGCCAATTTCTATACTTTTGTTTGAGATCTTTGGCTTGAGAAGAATATTTACTCAGCAAAGCTCTTAATTCTCTGCATAGTTCTCTCTTTTTTAGAATGATCTCAGGGTCTTCTACATGTATATTTATGCAACTGCCTCTATTAGAAGGTCTATCATCGATGTTCATCAATTCATTTTGCACCAATAATAACGTGTTTCCAAATTCACTTGATGCAAAAGTAAGGACGTTTTGGATCACAGGATGTATTTCCTAGCATATTACCTATTATTCTATTAAATCTATAGATATTCTTTGAAACCCAGAACAAACAATTCCTTGTGAGGTTACCCTTACTTCAGCTAAATTAGGTTTAGTGGGACCCTCCTTAAAGTGCGCATTAATAGTGCAGGTCAATAAATCATGACTGCTTTTTGTAACTTCTATTACCTGATAATCTATCATGTTTTTCAGTATGGAATTGCTGTCCAGATATTATCATTTGTTGAAGATAACCCACCTCTTTTCCAGTAGTATAACTCCATTATAGTATGTGGACGATACCCTGTGATACTTAGAAATTATTCTCATTCTTAGAACTCGATACTTTCTCAGAGTTACTCGACCCCCTCACTTAAGTTGCATTAAAATCACCAGCAATAATGACATTTTGAGTCTCATTATTTCCAAACCACATACAAATAATGTAATCTAGTCACTCTAGGAGCGTTGCATAGTCAGAGGACTTTGAATGTAAGTAAATATGAACAATAAGCAATGATTTGGGGCAAAGTGTCACGTGTTAAGGCTACCACCAGGAGACCATGGATATCATTATATTATGTAGAACCTCTGAATGATACAGAGGTTTGTTACTAATTGCAGTCAGCATCCCTTCGTAGGGTCTACCTTAAGGGCATGTTAAAAATGAACAGTATAGCCATCAATAAGGCAACCATCCCATAGCAAAAGATCTTGAAACAGAATAATTTGAAATACTTTTAAATCAAATGCCAACGTTTCTAACCTCTAGAGATGCGAAAAGAACCTAGTGTTCCAAGATCCAATTTTCAGTTTGTCTTTGTTAAAGGCAGAACACGCGTTTAGAGTTTAGGTTTCCACTTCCCAGTAGCACACAGGGTAGACACAACCAATCATCTTTGGCACAGGCCTGATTAATCAGCCCTGAATTTTGAGAATTTACAACGCTATCCATCATCCTCACTTAGTAAGTTAGATTTAATATTCCATTGACTAAATTTGTCTCTTTGTTGTTAATCAGTATTGGGTATGTATTTGAAAGACCAGTAAGGTTTTCGGGCATATCTAACTCAAAGCCACATTTTAAAAAGTCCTTGCATTACTATCATACACAAGTTTCCATTTAAAAAAGGCAACACTGTGGCTGCTTGAGTATTCTGATGAAAGTAGACCTATTCAATTTCACTTGAGATGGCTAAGCGCAAGCAAGGTATCAAATTAAGCAAATTTTAAAATGTCCTCTATTGAGTACCGTTAGATGATCAGAGCTTGCAATGGAGTCCATGCCAATGCAAAATGAAATTTAGATACTCTAAGCGGACTATTACAAGCTGGATTCAGGAGATGGTTAATGTTTTTCTCCTTTGAGGGGGTCTTATTAACGATTTTACCACTGAGGGATTTATCAAAATGAACTACACACAACCCACATCCCCCTTGAACATCCGAGGCGGTGGAGGGGATGGTGATGAACATGGGTTGCATCAAGTCTTCCTGAACAGGTGAGTCATCTTCACCCATACCTGTTGGATGAGTTTTCAAATTCATTCAGTCTTCTGGTATAGAGTTAAGTTTGTGAACGTTCACCTTACTCAGATTGCCACTACATATTTCATTAGAAGTTTAGTACGGCAGAATGTTCCATTCCAAGACTACATAACCATGGGGTGCCTTTCTATTGTTTTTGTTGTTAATGGTTCAGAGTCTTTGCAGAGGATCACAGAGTAGTTCGCAGTTAAGTATTTGCCAAGAGTTCAAAACGAAGTTGGTCGGAAGAAATGTTATTGAAAAGAGAAGAGAAGGACAAGCCTTCGAATAGGCGAAAGATTTCACACTTTCAGGTCGTTCTTTCGGACGGAAAGAACGACCTGATTTGCACAGTACCTTAAATGAAGAAGAATGATGTAGCTGAGGCGGTTGTTCCTGGCAGTTTGGCAGGCTCACGGTTCCTGAAGCGACTGTCATGGTGACAAGAAGGAGGAAGCCTGGAGGGTCTTGCACTGCCCAGGGAAGAAACCAGCAGTAGAGCAAAGCGTTGAATAAAAGGTGCGCTCCTTAAAACCCAAACAGGTTTGGTTCCTCCTGGCTATCCGGTTCACTGCAGCGAAGCACAGCAAATTCGACCAGGAGAGAAAGGCCGGCATTTGGTGTTTGGAGAGCTGGTTGGTCCCACCAAGCTCAAGGAAAGAAGATCCCTTGCAGATCTTCTCTGTCGTCAGAGTTTCGGGTGATTCGGACCTGCCGCAGGGCTTCACCAGGATGTCCAGTAGTTGCAGCAGTCGTCTTCCTTCAGCTCCTTGTTGGTTCTCTCGGTGCAATGGCGACTCTGCCTTCCAAGTCCCAGAGACCTGCTTTTAAGCATTTTTCACCCATTCACACAACCTGGCTGTCAGTCACACAGCAGGGTGGCTGTCCTGGAAGGACAGCCACCTAGCCAATCAAACTAGAGTGCAACTTGGGTCTCCAAGGAAACCCTGCGCAGGGGGCCTCAAACCCTCCCTCACATCCTGTCAACCTAGACAATCAGGCGCCTAAGGAGGGCTTCTGTGCAGAAGCCCGCCAAAGGACGGCGAACAAAGGAACCAAACCTGGTTTGGCATGCAGAGTAAAACACGAGAAAGACCTTTACAACATGAAATGGTGAATAAACCCAACCGGAACCAAATAAAATTAAAAGGATTCCAGCAGATTAGAGTTTGAGGCTACCACCATAGCCTCTAACAGTACCAAGGCTATTTTCATAGCTCGCGGTAGAATAAAAATGGTAGATACCACTGCCACCAGCCAAATCTTAGAGAAAGGGGTACAAAATAATGTTCCATGAGAATCAGACAAAAAGGGATAACTATTAACCCTTCCGTTACTCTATGGGAAGATAGTTTGTACTGGGTCTGTAAGTTTAAAAAGACTAGTAAAGTCAATGGCAACTTTACATGTTCTGGGAGATAGTAGTCAGTCCAGGAAAATGGAGTTTAATAGTGGGAAGTCTAAAAAGACAACCCTCTGTCACTGTACTAAAGGTGCTGTGTGACACAAAGTAAAAAAGATGATGCCTAGGGAGTAGGTGACACTCCATAGTCCATGAGCACAAAAAATTACAACACACAGCAAACACATTTAAATCCAGCAAAGCTGCTGAGGGACTCATCAGGTAAGGGGAATTAGCCATTCTGGAGAATTCTCCCTAACAACAACCATGTGCCATCATGGGGACTGTGCACTGGAATAAGGTTGACAATTAAATGTCAACAAAGACACATCATAGAGGCCTGTGTAATTGGTGGATTAAATTTAGATACTGTTCTCATACTGTGCATGAGTCTCATTCCATCTGATACAAAAATGCCTTTCAAATACAAAAGAAAACAGTTCCCTATATGTTTTGCCTTTTCAATGACCATTAATAAGTCACAGGGACTACGACCCCCTTCCTGGAAGCCATCAGTGGTTATTTCCGATATAACTACAGACCAATAGTGACCTTTAAGATATGCTAGAAGGCGTATGTCACAGTGGGGAACAGCTAGTTTTTACATATTCTGCTTCAGTGGTAATTAGCAGTATAGTAGGATCCCCTGCATGCAATTTGGACTTTTACAAAACAGAGGGGGGTATTTTGTAAAAAAAAGTGCCATCTATATTCTGTGCATCACTACCACTAGAACCTCTAGGTTCTTAGGTCCCCTGCATGTAATTTTGCACACTAACAAAAAGGACTGTTACGTTAAAGAGTAACCAGTAGCATTGATGCCTTTAGTCTTTCATTTTGATCTTCGTTTTGTAAAAGAAATGCAAATGCAATCTGCAAATTCCTATGGAATCCGCCTGGTTTTAGCAGGTGCTAAATCAGGAAGATTCACAAGAATACATTACTTTAAAGCCTGTATGAAAATCTCATGTATGGGTTAAACCATGTGTTCTTTGAAATCTGAGAAGGAACGCACAATGGAAATGTGAATTGCCTGTTGTGCTCCTTCTCCACTTTCAAGCCCTGTAGCATAAAAGAAAGTTGCAGATGGCTAACCAATTGCCTGTACAGCTTACATTTGCACTGCAGGGCTTAGAAAATGACCGCCACAGTTTCAGGCTGAAATCCCTTAGGTAGGTTTGAGTTGCCTCCTTAGTAAAAACGTGCACTTAAGAATAGGTTTGCATGAAACAATCACTATTTATTGAGGTTTTGCTGTGATCCGCATCCCTCAAAACAAAACACTGAGCAGAAACTGATTTCAAGCTGCTTCTTTTTTTGACATGTCTTGTTAGCATGTAGGCATCAACAAGATGAGGACATTGATATGGGAGCTAATGTATATCATCCTCAGATTCCCACCTGAAGGGGATGCAATAACATTGATCTGCCCACATTTCTAAGCTGAGAGTCGTATTAAAGGGCACCCTGGTAGGGGCATCCACCTGGCTGCTTGGTGCTAAGAAGTCAGGACAGATTATTTTATAATTAGTAAGTACCTTTTGTGATGATAGTGCCTAGTGAGGTGCAGGTGGCCTGGGCCTCTTGCCAGGTTGTTGATGAAATGCGCTGTATGCTAATTTATGCTGTAATGTGCTCTGTGTTCCATGGAGTACAGTTTGTAGTTCAGTGAAGAAGATGTTGTGTGTAGTTTTCTCCCTTCTGTTAGGCTAGGTATCCCAAGGGAAAGAGTGGAAGATACGTGTTGAGGTCATATCCCTGCCGTGGAGCTGGTATGACTCATCTTATCTCATAGCACGAAACCGTGCTGTTTTTGGTGAAATGTTTTGCCGTTTTATGTTATGAAGTCCTTCTGCAGTATATTGCCTGCTCTTTCTTTTCGTGAATGAAATTTAGGCGAATGGGGCGTAGAAAGCACAGAGGCCACTGTCTAATGCAAGCATACTTTCAGTTCTACGTATGTTGCAATATATATATATATATATATATATATATATATATATATATATATATATATATATATATATATATATTAGAATTTCAAATGTTCTTGATACACTGAATAACATTCTGCAAGCCGCTTCAAGCAAAAAATATAAACATGCAATCTTATTGCACAACTTCTTTCGCTGGATGTATTGTTATCTTTAAAATAAAGTAGTACAACTCAAATGACATGTTTTTGTTGTGATAGCTATTAGGATTCTTCAATGTGTACTCTTCCAATGGAGAAAATAAAGCTACAACCATGCTCCTTTTGCAGAAAATGTTTCTATAAGGATTCTTTTACAATATTGTCATGTTGATCTATCATGTGAATTGTGTAATATCTTTATTCTACAAAACAATATAAGTTTTTTTTGTCTTCACATATTTGCAAATCGGTTCAATGTGTTCAATTACAAGAACTGGCAAAAAATGTTGACAAGTGCTCAAATCACATAATGGCCTTAGATGTCAGAATTAACACGCAATTGAATTTTAAATGGCCCTGTTGCTTCCCAAAGCTATAATAATAATAATAATAATAATAATAATAATAATAATAGTAATAATAATAATAATAATAACAACATGTAACCATAGTATATGGTGTTGGGCAACTCATCTCAAAATACTTAACATGCCAATGTTGCCAGTCCCTAAATATTTGAATGTTTTCAATGTCTAGTGTGATCTCATCTCCTGTCTATGCTCTTCAAAGAAGCCTTGCTCATTTTTTGTTTTTTTTTGTTTTAACTGGCTGCAGCGCTGGTTCATTTAATTTAATAGTGAGATTGCATATATTGCAAACCACAAAAGGTCTCTTTACAAGATTGGTGGACTTGTGAATGGAAAATCTGCCAAACTCTCTTACTGTTAGTGCCACTTGATCTGGCGCAAAATCTATTAGATTTTGAGTGGTGGTTTGGCAACGTAATTCTCCATTCTTGGGCTCCTTAGTACTCCATAGTGCATTTGGGCATTTGGAGCATTTACCTCAAGTGATAATTCCTCCTGCCATAATTCCTGTTATTTCTGGGGGTAAAGAGGAGAAGAACCTTGAGCCAAGTGCTGGAGCTTCATTTCCACTTTACCTCCAAAGTCAGAATATGGCATTGTGTTAAGGTGGGGTAAGGTAGTTCTATAGCTGTCAACACCACTTTTTACCAGACAGTCAATCTGGGGCCCTTGGCCATTTGTTTTTAGCTCACTCAAGGCAACACTACTCGAAAGCCATGACCCTCTTCTAATCTTAGTCTATGTTAAGAAGTGGACACATTTCTTTTAATGTCTAATCTGTATCCTCTATGCTATGGTATGTGTACCTTCCAATCAGTGCCCGCTAGCCATGTTTTAGCACTTGATCTTTCTGTGAGGATAGTAATTTGAGCTTCTCTCTATATTAGGGTAGGTGTACACTTTACATGCTCTTACTGATCTGTATAGTGCATTGATACTAAATACCATTGTCATTATGAGTTGGGTAGTATTCTGGTGGTATAACCACCAGAAAACTGCCAAACGAAATTACCACTACCAGCACCTGGTCTGACGAAATAACCGCTGGATTCCAAGTGGCGGTGGCGGAGTAAATCCCGATTTTTTCAGAGTCCATTGGACTCTATGGGGCTTTTTTGGTGGAATTACTGCAATGACAAAGAAAAGAGATTCTTAGATCCCGACATTTCTTTGGTTTGGATTGGACACATTTGGCTTTACCCTTGGAACCAATAACCGTTAAGATGTCCCCATTTGAGCTACACCTTGCATGTCTGGAGAAAGGCAAAGCTTCACTACACAGAGAGTGATCAGGGCAACCACCAGCATCAGGACATGTCAGTCCTTGCATTTAAAATATTTCACAATGATGAGACTTTCTGGGGATATGTGTTTTCCATGCCATGCTAACACAAGCATAGCCTTGAAAACCATAACTTTTTAGGGCATTGAACTGGGTCAGGGAAAGTTCACAGTCCTGGCATCACAATTGCGAAAGTTAAACATGAGAGTTTAAAAATAACTGCAGAGTATGCTTTGCTTTTGCAATCTAATTCACTAAAACACAGTTCGTATATAATAGGGGGAATGTCTCCCTTCTACTGGCCCTTTTCATACCTTTTTCTCCTCCTCCACTTCACTCCCTACCTATGGCATCCCCCAGCGCTCTATGCTATCGCCATGGCTCTTCAATATCTATCTTTGCCCGTCTTGCTCTCTTGATTTCCTCCTTATCTCCTCATTTCCAGTGTTATGCAGATGACATACAGTTTTCCTACAAACTTTCCCCAAATACCTCCTCTTCCTCCTCTTTGACCCCTGACTGTCCGCCATTCAAGCATGGTGTGCAGCTAATGATCTCTGTCTTAATGGCAGTAAAACAGAGATCCTTTTTATTGGGACACCTGGGTCCTCTTTTCCTCCTATCCTGCATTGTCCAAAAGGCTTTCTGGGACTGGGTCCAAAATGCCTTCAGCTATCTTTTCGTAAATACCTCCCCTCGCGAGCCCTTCGCTCCTCTTCTTCGAACTCACTCAGGGTCAGTCGTTTCTCAAATAAACAAGCCGTGGGTAGATCTCTGTCTTCGGCTGGGGCCTCCCTTTGGAACAGCCTCCCTGCCACCTTGAATCTTGAGGAGAACCATCTCCAGTTCCGGAAGCAACTCAAAACCTTCCTCTTTGCTTCTGCCTTTGCCCCTCTTCTCCCCTGCTGATCTGCTTTCTCCCACTGTATCATGCACCTGGCCACCCTCTGTTCTTCAGGCCCAGGTACCTGCTCACCTTGCCTCCCTCCTCCACTGCCGACAGCCCACCCCTTGCACTGGGTCTGTATCTGTACCCATACAGTCCCCCATCCACTTTTCTTCTGCACTTATCAGAAACACCTTATCTGGCTAATCTAGCACTTTGCCACTTGCTGGCTGAACTACTACTATTTATCGCCTTTATTATTTTTTTATTTTAATTATTATTTATACTGTTTTCTTTTCTGTTCCACGCTTTCCACTTTCTCCCCCCTTTCATGCCCTTTCCCCCTTTTCTCTTTCCCGTGCACTTGCGTGCTCTTAATTTCACTGGGCCTAGTAAGATAGTTGTTTTTGTTCTCCCCTGTTCCCTTCTCTTTGCCTGGTCGCGCTCTGGAACACTTGTGTATGAGCGCGATATAAGTAAAGTATCATATCATATATAATATCATATCCTCTGGCCACACACCCACCATCCTGTGAGGCCAAAAACCTTAGGGTCATCTTCGACTCTGCTCTCTCCTTCACCACTCACATCATGGACCTCAATAAGAAGACCCACTTCCAGCTCCACCTCCTCAGAGGCATTCTTCCTGTCCTCACCTTCACCCAGAGCTCAATGTCTCCAGAGCTCTGGTCCTCTCCAGGCTGGACTACTACAACAGCCTCTTCTCAATCTCCCTATTTTCCCTGCTACATCCCCTCCAGCTAATCCAAAATAGGGCTCCAAGACTTATTCTCAGCCTCAAGCCCAGGGACCATATCTCTCCAGCCCATAAATCTCTTCACTGGCTTCCAGTGCCTGCAAGGATCAAATTCAAGACCCTCTGCATCATCCACAAGCCCTTCTGTGACCTAGAACCATGCTATCTCCAACTCTCCCTCCCAAAATACTAGCCTGCTAGAGCCCTGCGCACCTCTAACTCCAACAGTGGGGGTATGTCACTCTCCTCAGCTGGCACCTCCCTTCGGAAAAGCCTCTCTTCCCATCTCAGACATGAGCCAGACGTCCTTAGATCCCGGAAAATGATAAAAACTCTGCACTTCTCTACCTCTTTCTCTCTTTCCCTTCCCTGTTAATCACCCCACTGCCACTTTGACCGGTGGCCTGATCCTCATTAATCTCACAGATTTCCAGGCCCTTCTTCCGAGTCAATATCAGTAAACCCCCACCCCCCACTGCACTGCCCTTGTAGTCCCCTGCTTGGCGGCTCTGCATCCAACCTCTGGGAGTCGTCTGCCCTAGCACTTAGTCTAAGGTTCTCCTCCTTGGCTCCCCGTAGCAATTCCCTCCTGGGTCCTCCACCAGCACTTGTTCCCTCTTCTGTCCCTCCCTATCTCCTGAACTTCTATTTACTGTTCTTGCACGTCCGAATGCCAGAAAACCTAATAGGACCATGACTGTATGTTACTGTTTTCTTTTGCCATTGTTATTATTTCCTCTGTTCCCCTCCCATTTAGCCTTGTGGGGCTTTGAAACACAATTCTCTTATATAGGCACCTGAAAAATGCTCAATAAAATGAAACATTAAAAACACAACGTAGCAACAAATCTGGTTCACTATCCTGCCAGACTTGATGATGGAGATCCGTGTTCTTTTTATCTTTATCTTTTAACAATGGGTCCCGACCCTTCAGATTTCTAAACCAAAGTTCACATGCCAATGTGTGGGTCTCCGGGCTTCCTCGACTTGATATGGGTCCTCAACCCTTGTGCATGACTCTAGCGGGGATTCCCAGACTCTGTATGGGTCCCAGACCCTAGGATGTGTGCTTCTTGGGACTTCCCTGAGTTGATGTGGGTCTTCAACCCTTGTGTATGGCTATCGCGAGGCTTCCCCGACTTTGTGTGGGTCCCAGACTCTCAGTTGCTTGCTTCTCAGGACTTCCCTGACTTCATATGTGTCCTAGACTCTCAGTTGCATGCTTCTCAGGACATCCTTAAGTTGGTATGGGACCTTGACCCTTGTATATGGCTCTCACTGGACTTTCCTGATTTCGTATGAGTCCGAGACCCTTCTCCATGGTTCTCTTATTCCTCTCAGGGCTTTCATAGGACTTCCCCTTCCACTCGCACCATTCCAGGAACCTGCGTACCTGGTTTCTCATCATTTGCAGGGTGCGGGCTTCCCTTGATTCCTGTAGACTGCCACAGTGTCTCTCCTACTCTCTGTTTTGGGTTCTGTGCTGTGATGGCTCCACAGTGGAAACCCTTTGAGGTTCGGTGGTGTCTTGATCTTCCGGTCTGACCAAAGTGTAGAGATGCCAGGGACTTGGTGTTCGGCGAGCAGTCTCTTGCTTCTGGCCCTGCTCTACACCAGCCACCTCCCGTCGGGGCATCCCAGGCCCCCATCTTCTTACCTGTCTCACTGTCATGGCTCCTCCTGGGTGGATTGGATGATTTGTTTAGTCATTCTTCCCTTATTATATCCACATATTGTTCGAATTGTCTGAACTGCGTATCTTGGGTCCGCGGTAGAATCTTTCCTCCTCTGTAGTTCTTCATCTTAGTACTTCCATGTACTCCATATGGGTAGTCCTCAGTCTCCCTCGCCTAAGTATTTCCTATGTGGATGGGGTCTTCTACTCTACACAGATATATCAGAGTGTGGGGGCCTAAAGAAGATTGAGTAGAGTAGGAGGATAAAGAGAACAGAAGTGGAACGTGTACATACTGCATTCTCCCATGATAGTTGTCACTGGTCCAATAGAGGGTTTCCCTCCCCATGAGATCCTCCTGCTGAGTACCACCTCCAGGGGAACTATCAGGTAGCGGCCTCACCTCCTTGGCCTCATGGGAAGGGGCTCCCCTATGGGAACAGTGACAATACACTGGGATTGGTCACACTGTCAATAGTACATTTTAAAATGTAACAATTTTGCATAGTGAAAAATAAGAAATATAAGAAAGATAAAATGCTTAAACGTGAGCCCATTTAATGGTCACCAAACCACTGAAATGATTGTCTTTAGCCAAGAAAATGCTTGAAAACGCGAGTGAAAATTCGCCATCCTAGTCCGTACCTTGTTCCCTGCTCACAGATTCTCAGTTTCGCGTGTGCTTCTAGTTGGAGCACTTGCACACATTTGTTACCATTGCTTATAACTTCGTGCTTGTAGCTGAAGCCATTCCCCATAGGTGAACACTTTGAACCAACTGGATTTTAAGTTCTTCTGTGAACTTGGAGACACAAGAGGACATTGCTTAAATTGTAATGAATACCAGTGGTTTTGAGTAGCGCATAAAACACACAACATCCATTCAGCCAGTTCAATCAGTCAAGCAACTATGCCCAACACTACCCAACCCTACACCTCATTCTATCCAGGCACACCCACTGTATGTGTCTCAATTATTCTCTACCTTTGGAACTGCTTTGTCTTCTTAATCTATATGCAGCAACATAGTGCTAATTTAGTTGATATGATATTATTAAGAAAACTCACCCTCAATCGCGCCAGAAATATTTGGCTAGAGCTCTGCCCACGTAGGTTCCACTTCCAAGAGATGAGTGTGCAGAGTACATAATGTTGTATCATAGTCACTAAAAAGTTACTCTGCAATTCCGAGGGCATAGAGTTCAGGAATTTGGCTGGTGCAGCAGAATATAGCTCAATGCATATAGACAAAATGCTTTGAGAGCAAATCAATACCCTTATCTAGCTCGGAGTCACGTGCATGAGCACATTGCACAACGTAAACATCGATCCACAGTTATAATACAGTCTCAAAATACCATGGTCTGCAGACCTGGCTATGTCTGTTTAACGTATACGTCAAATGGGAGGGTACTCCTAGACAGTAATTGATTTAAGGGGGTGATGCAATGCCAAGCCCCTTTCCAGACCCTGTGTCAATAAGTCCCTGTGAGTGGGTGACCTCCCTCCCCAGTGCATGATATTGCTGTTGTGAATCTGACCCTTTGAATGTGGGTTTAAAGTACAATAACCTTACAAACCAAACAATGGAAAAGTCGATGGGTGGAGCTTTGAAATATTGGACACGTATTCCCTATTGGCAAGAATGGCTGTCATATGCCAAGGTAATTGCACCTAGAGTTTCAGTGAACCTGCATAGAGACTTATATACTAGTAGACCGTCAGAAAGCACCACACAACAAAGGAGTCTCTGGATTGGTTTTCAAACCACAAATGCGACCTTTCTACCAGAGATCCAGCTGTATGAGTCAACTGCAACACGATCTGCCAATCCATCGCTTGAAACCATGATCCTTCTCTGTCACTATGACAAAACGCTAAGGTGGTACAAAGAAGAACAAGGAGGAGCAAAGGTGACTATGCCTTATACATGAACTTGTACCAAAATTCATCTCAGAGATGTTTCAGTCAAAAAGGTAAAATAGAAAGAAAGTGAATGGTATACCGCCATCATCCCTGTTGCCCTGGTGCTTATAACATTCCAAATTGCACTTGCCATGGCGAAATGGATTTCTGTTTCTAGAAATAGGTAGTGCAAATAATAACATGCAACTTTGCACTTGCATTGCTGAAAAGTTACTGTAATCTGGCCACTCACTGCAGGTAAACAGGAGAGGGGCACGCCAAAGCACCTGAGTTTCAATGGATACAAAACAAATGTCTAATGTGCTGGTGGCTATGGGTGATGAATGGTACATTAGCATAACCTTATCCTCATTAACCTGTTTGAATGTGTGTCTCGCACCATACTAAATATAACAAGTGGTCAGCCAGTAGACTGACATTCTGGGGGCTGTGGAAAACACATTGACTGGGAGGGGGAAGTCGCACAGAATTGTTTTCAAGGATTTTCTTGACAAGCGAAAATTATTTCAGTATTTTTCCCAATATGCAACCTTTGATTGGCATGGTTTATAAATATGCTATTTTATGGTATTTGCCATTTGCATTGTACCTTTTACCATTGTTATCATTCCAAAGCGCTGTGGGTTGAACGCACTGGGGGACCGCAGTCCAGGTCAGTAGAGAGAGTAGTGCAGTAGAACGTGCTCCGGTGCACTCGGTATGTGTTCAGCCAGTGTGCCAAAAGGTGGTGTGTAGCTGCTTACTAGTTCTAAGTGTGATGCAGTGGTTGTGGAAAGTCAGTAGAATGTGTGCAGCAACACTGATAAATGATGGTATCTGCATTCTGGTGGCGCTCGTGCTTGAGGGTGATATTATGTGTGCACCTAGGCCAATTTTTCAGGGTATAGCTTCGTTCTAAAGACTGTTGAGGTGAACATCGAGGTGTGTAACTATGTGTGCAGTCAGGCCGAGTTATTTGCGGCATGGAGCTGTATTCTATTGTTTGTTGGTGCAGAGACAAGAGTTAGCATAGTGGAGTGTTTGAGTGTCTCCGAGTTTTCCAGGGGGATCTTGTTCCTGTTCAGCTTCGAGTCCCTGTCGAGGGCGTGGGTACTCCTTGTCTCTTGATGGGTCAAACTGTACTTTATCCGTCTTCAGGTGGAGGGGCTACTTTATCTGGCTCTTATTGTCCAACCTGCCCTATCTTGCAGCATTGAATAAACTGGTTCCTTTGTTATTTAAATAAAGGCTGGCACCACCACCACAAGCCAGGAGGTTTGTGTCCTTTTTCATATTTTGGGTCCACACTTCCCTCATATTCAACAGGCAGGTTTGAAGCATGCACATTAACTCACTGTATGATTAGTTCTACCGATTTCCTCTATTACATATTCACAATTGTTGGCCACACTCTGACCCTATATAACCACTCGTAGTTAAGTTGCATTATGTAGTGCTTGTGTACCAAAATACGCTCCAAAACAAATAAAACATAATTGGTAAAAAATAGTATTTAAATTAATTGACGACTCCTCTCATATCTGGTACCTTCACATCACAAAATCCATGAGTCTGCCTCATAGAATGTATTTACCTGGAGGGAGACAAGGAGGTTGGGGTGGTGAGATCTGTGGGACATTCAGTAAAAAAGGGTTGCTGTTTGTGTCTGCTTGCTGGCCTTTGCCATAGCAATACTTCTCATCTATGGCCCTCACTTCCTACATGTTTCACTCGAGGCTTAGTGCTTAGTTGCCAGCCTACTGTTTCCCTGTCCAGCTGTCTCTAAGTCAAAGGAGCACACCTTCTCCTATATACCTCTGCCTCCAGCTTCTTTCTAGCCCAGTGGCCGGGAGCTTCACTTACCCCTTCCCAGGCCCCTAAGTGGTTGTCCATTGGCCTGTCCGTTTTTCTTGGTGGGGGCCAGGTGGGCCTCCTCCCCAACCCCTCTTCACCCAGCTACAACAGTCCACTCTGGCTCCTACGTTTCTGGGGATTTACCATCTCAATACTCTGAGCACTGATTGCATTTGTTCTTACTGTCGCCTTCCTCTTCCTCTCTCCTGCTCACACGACTGGTTCCAGGCTCCCTTCTCACTCCGGCACCTCCTCATTTTGATGATCAGGTACAGCACCACACCCGGCTTAGCGTGTGCCCCGCTGCCCATATGTGGCAGCTGGGCCCTGCTGCCTCCAACCACAGCTTGGCCCTGTGTCTTGTTTCCTCCCATGTCACCAGTGAGGCTTGGCACTGTCCCCCGGCCAAACAGATGCCGATGTGTTTCCCGTTGCACCAGGTGTCAGCAGGCTCTCGTCGCCATCAGACCTTGCTCGTGCGGGGCCACCACCGCAGACCAAGGGGAAAGAAACCAGAGAACTGGACTCAGTCTCAGCACCATGCTCATTGCTATCAGGGGTCCCAGGCTCACCCTGTTCTGGAGGCTCGCCATCGTGGCGCCAGGCCCATTGCTCCGCAGACACCAGCATGTTCTTTTTCATATCAACTTCGCCTCTCGGCTAATATGGGTGGGATCTTCAAGTTCTTGTCAGTGCCCTGAGTTGATATCAACATCCATGTCCGGGGGAACACCGTCGGAATTAAACACTCATAGGGGATGGTGGGACAAAGCTCAGCAGGTGCCGTTCACTCCATCAGCCGTCTTTGAGCAGTCCCTTTCATGGATTAGGGAAAAGGCAAGTTTTCAGTGCTTTGTGGAAGGCTATGTAGTGCTGGTTGTGGACCGAATGTGGGGAGGCAATGAATTCCACAGTTTTGGCACAAAGGGGGAGTAGGGCGACCCTCTAATCCTGGCAGAATTGGATGTTGAAATCACAATTTTGTAATGATTAGATACATGTGCAGTTAAGGCATATGCAAATGTGTAGGCAAGATACATTCACAAGTGTAGGGAAGGAAAGTAACACTTAAGCCTTTCTTCACATTTGCAAGCTGTGCTCTGGAGATGAGCAAACCATTCCACAGGAAGTACATTCCCTTGTCTATCTATATTCTCACATCAACACTTCATGGTCCTGATTCACAGAGCGCTTTCCAATGGCGTTTTGCCATTATATTAAAATTCTCTGAATTAGGCTGCATGTCTGTGAATGACTGTGAATGACCTCTTCCTCTTTGCTAGCTGCTCTATCAGATGAGAACTGCTCCTGTAAAACAGACCCTTTCAAATGTTAGCGGTAAGGAAGTTAGTCCCCTATTTTAGCTGCACTCTCGCTTGACACTGGATGTCTGTACGTGAGTTAATTCATTATTTCAGCGTTCCTCTCATGTGAGCACTGCTTGTCTGTGGGATAGCTTATTCAATATAGTAACTGCACTATTACAGGAACCCTTACAGTTTTGGTGGTATCCTGCCTGTAATTCTGACGGAATGCCACCAAAAACGGTCATACCATTTAAGCAACTTGGAATGTAGGAATTGCTGTCACATTCCAAGTGGTGGAAACACTGGTAAATCCCAATTCCATGGAGTACAATAGGACTGCATGGAGTAGATTGCCAGATTTACTACCACCGGAATTACTGGTGCCGATAATTCTGCCATTTTTTTGCCAGGGCGGGGACATGATTTTCCCTCCAGTTCTTAGCTGGAGGCAAATCTGTGCCCGCACTGTCAAGCTGGAGTTTTGTCAGGGTGGTAAAAGTACCAGTGCAAGTGCCAGAATTACTGGCAGTTTTACCAGCACTTTTACGACACTGGCAAAACTGTAATGAGGCCCATACATCAATTAATAGATGTTTTATTTGATTTGGTGCACTCTCATATCACACACATCTGTGCACAAGTGTTTCCCTATGCTAGCTGCAGACTCAAATGAGCACTGCTTATAAGCATGCACCTTTCCTGTGTTAACATGACATCCTCCGAGGGAGTGGTATCGGTAAGGTGGTAGTGCCATAAAGGCACCATATGATATATGCAGTTTTGAAATGTGGGTAAATGACGATGTTGAAAGGGGAAAGCATTGCTCATTATGGATGATTTCCCCAGATATTGAATACCTGAATTAATATTAGCATCATATGAACCAAAGCGTCTATTATTTTTCTTTAAATCTCAGCAAATCTTTGGTAGGGTATTCCTCATCTATGGACTTTGGATAATGCTTCCACCGGGGGGCTCTCTAATATAGCATGTGCTGTAGGACTTATGAGACACCACTTTGGGAGGGTCTTGAGTGAACTGGGTGAAGGTCACTCCTCTGCCATTTTTGAATCTGGCTGGTCCATACCAATGATCACAATAGAACATTATTTCCCCAGCTGAAGTGCTTAGAGAGGTGGGGGCTCCATGCCCCTCACCTGAGGAGCTGGACACCGGATGTTGTCAGACCAAGGACATTCATCGGGAAACTGAGTATCACGTGACTACTTGTAAGGAACTTTAAATAGAGGAAAGACTCTGACCAGGTACACAGGTGCACATTGTTATGCTAAGGGACAGGCAAAGTTAATCAAAAGTGACATGTTCAGGATGAGGTCAGTTGCCAGGGGTGTTATGAGGGCAGGTGAGTTGGAGGGCAGGTTGGGTTGGCTCGAGTGATTGCACAGGAAGCGATACTGTCTGTTGGTTGACTTGCAAGTCTAACAAGCATTGACAAATCCAATCATTTTGACTCATATTGAGGCATTGTAGATGCATTTCTCAGGCATTAGAATGGTTTGCCCAGGCACTCTTACAATGTTACAACTGTTGCCAATATACGCCTAGTGAAGTTCATCATTTAAAGACATTTCCATTAAATGCCACAGTACCCATTTCATATGGAAGATATAATTTATCAAATACCAGATTTGCCATTAAAAAAGGTTCTTACACCGTTTGAGGATTAATATCATGCGGCAAGGTGCTTGCATCACTGCCAGATATTGCTGTTTAAACCCCATTTATTCATTATCATCCTATGTCCAGTTATTCACAACATTGTTAAAGATATGCCCAGTAAGATTAGAAATGCTATATTCCACAGCAAACAGTTAGCAGGGCAAATCCAGGATTTATAATTTCTAATTAAAACAGTAGTGCCAGATTCCACAAAGCAAGGTAGTGGCAGATCCCATTATGCTCAATGAGCAAAGACTTGCTGAGGAGTTCTATTATGCACAGTTGGCATAGTAATCCATAGTAATCCAAATACTATAATGCCCAGTTAGTACAATATCTATTATGTCTAGTTAGCACAGCAAGCCCATAATCCATGTTGCTCAGCACAAACGTACTAGATTTCAGTATACCCAATTAACCTATTATGCTCAGTTAGCACAGTAGTGCCTGACTCCATTGCGCAATGTTAGAGCAATAATGCTAGCCACTGTCACAATACCAGCACAGGAATACAGATTCCATTCAGTAAAACTAGTGTGGCAATGAACTTCATATCCATCAATGGGTCAACAGTGGCTTCAAGCTTGGTGCAAGAGACATTTACCTCAGTCCTAGCATTGTACCCATAGGCTCATTACACTCACATTGCCTTCCCTACCCTCACATGGCCGCCGCTAAGTCCATAGATAACTCACAGTGCATTCTACACCTGTTGCAGAGGGAGCTACTTCAGCCCCGCCTCCAAGGAAGCTCTCGCTTCGCGTCTTCTCCACTGACAGCGGGTAATGCTTCCAGCCATCTCTGACAGAGCCTGTCAATAGAAGAAAAAGAGTAAAAGATATTAATTTCCACAGCAAAATCAACAGAATAGCAGGAGAATTGTAAAGCCTTACCGAACCGAAGTATTTTCCAAGTATTTTCCTCAATCCGCTGTTATATTCATAGTCTCCGCATCTTCTGTCAGAAGCTCCATCGCAGCCCCGGCATTTCTTCTCTCAGCAGCTTTCCTCTGCAGTCGCAGTGATTTCTTGCTAAAGTTTTCTTCGGCAGTCTCTGCATCGTCCGAAGGTATTTTCTTCAACAGTTTTTCCGAAGACCTGCAAAACAAAGGTATTTAATGAATGAATGAACTTGTAAAATGGAAAGAAAGAAGAAGTTACATATTTGCTTAGCTGAAGTCTTAGCAAGGCTTTTCTTCGCTTATTTCTTACCGCACTTGTTTCTGAAGGCAGCTATTACTCAATTTTTTCGACGAACTGACGTAAATTAATGTTTCCTCAAAACGAGTATAGCTGCAGCCATACCACAGCATCAGCCCTTGTTAGGGAACCATGAACCTGCAAAAACTAAAGGAAATTCTAGCAAGAGAGATCGCTCCAACGTAGGGACCATTCAGTATCTGATGAACTGTATATCATTATTATTTTCACCAAAAGACTTGTTCAAGATACCCTTAGAAGAAGTTTTGGACATCGTTCAGTTAAGAATTTTTCGACACCACAGTCCCCTCAAATCAAAAGTCACCTACCCAACGCACCCCTGTAGAATACAGGATGGAGAGCTCCACAAAACAAAAGCACAGGTGACAAGGGTAGGTTATGTCAGTGTTTAATTTGTGCCAGTGTTTGCCGGTTGCCAACAGCGGCACTGTTTTTTCATCACCAGCACTCTCTGCAAATGCCCTTAATCACGGCTTGCTTTGCAGCGGTGCACAGGGATAGAGGCATTGATCAAAGAAAGTTAACAATTAAAGTGTCAACTTTCTGTGATGAATGCACTCATTAGCTGAGGCTCTGCTGGCAGTGCTCCAGCCACCCACAAGAGTGGCGGCAGTCAGGAGGTAGCCCAGCTCAGGCTGCACTCTCTCTCAAAAACAAATTGTAACTTGTTGGTGCGGGCGGGTCATGTGAACTGCAAGCTACTGATGCCCAAGGAATGGTGGGCCTCGCAAGTCTTTGTTTCCTACTCCTGGTTCGTGTTGGAATCGTGGTTGCCGGTGTCCAGCATGGAAGCTCGAGCATTCGTGTCTTGGGAGTTCCAGTGTGACATTCTACAGTGAAAGAATAGGTAACGGGTGAGGGAGAGGACTTCATTTGGCAGTAAGTGGGGGGTTGGGGTACTTGCAGTGCACACGGCGGGTTGTGGGTTGCGGTGCATGCCGTGTGGGCACGGCCCTACTGTCAGGAATTGACATGATAGACTTGCGGGGGCTGCTGACGGTATCTATACAAGCGGCCATGGGTGGGGAGGCGGCGTATTTTATTGCTATTACAGTGCCAGTTACCCATTTGGGATTACAGAGCCGCTCGTGTGATTTACCTTTGGAGTCATGAAAGGCGGTCGGATGGTTGGGTGCGCGTATAGGAAGCAGGGGCCTGTTCGAACAATAGACTCACAGGGTAATTCATAGAATTTCGCAGAAAAGTGTCGCAAGCGGCTGGCGCAGAGTGTCCGCGTGCGATTGTCTGCGCCAGGCACGTGCACTAAAACCGATTTCCGCGCACAGCGTATTCATGGATTTTAGGCTCCCAAACCAGCCGTGGCGCAGAGTATCGCAGCGACCCTGCAGCAGCGCCAGTAACGCCCCCAAGAACGCCCTCGCGCAAGGAAAAGCCATCAAAATCGCTAAATCATCGCAAAGGGCTGCGCTAACCCTGGACCAGTCTACAGGGCTGCCAAACAAGGAACGCAAAGCGGGTAACGTGCATATCAGGGGTACGCGTGAAGTTATACACGCGATTAGCCAGGGTACGTGTATTACAGGGGTACGCGTGAAGTTTTACACGCGATTAGCCAGGGCACGTGTATCACAGGGGTACGCAGGAATTATCACACGCGATTTGGCTGGGTACGTGTATTACAGGGGTACACGGGAAGTTCTACACGCGATTCGGCTGGGTACGTGTATTACAGGGGTGCGCGGGAATTCTCACATGCGATTTGGCCAGGTACGTGTATTACAGGGGTGCGCGGGAATTATCACACGCGATTTGGCTTGGTACGTGTATTACAGGGGTGCGTGGGAAGTTCTACACGCGATTTGGCCAGGTACGTGTATTACAGGGGTATGTGGGAATTATCACACGCGATTTGGCTGGGTACGTGTATTACAGGGGTACACGGGAAGTTCTACACGCGATTCGGCTGGGTACGTGTATTACAGGTATGCGAGGGAATTCTCACATGCGATTTGGCCAGGTACGTGTATTACAGGGGTGTGCGGGAATTATCACACGCAATTAGGCTGGGTGGGTCCTCACAGGTGTTCCCTGTACACCCTCCACGGCCCCTGCAGGCAGCCCACAAAACAGGGGACTACCCTGCACACCTGCTCATGTCCCCCTGCACCCCCACCCCCCAGCAGTGCAGGGGCAGCCTCCACCAGACCCCCACCCATGTCTCCCAACACCCCCACCCCCCAGCAGTGCAGGGGCAGCCTCCACCAGGCCCCCACTCATGTCTCCCACCACCCCCACCCCCCAGCATCCAGGAGCACCCTCCACCAGGCCCCCACCCATGTCTCCCACCACCCCCAACCCCCAGCCACCAGGGGCAGCCTCCAACAGGCCCCCACTCATGTCTCCCACCACCCCCACCCCCCAGCATCCAGGGGCACCCTCCACCAGGCCCCCACCCATGTCTCCCACCACCCCCACCCCCCAGCATCCAGGGGCACCCTCCACCAGGCTCCCACCCATGTCTCCCACCACCCCCACCCCCCAGCCACCAGGGGCACCCTCCACCAGGCCCCCACTCATGTCTCCCACCACCCCCACCCCCCAGCAGTGCAGGGGCACCCTCCACCAGGCCCCACTCATGTCTCCTATCACCCCCACCCCCCCGCCACCAGGGGCACCCTTCACAAGGCCCCCATCCATGTCTCCCACCACCCCCACCCCCCAGCCACCAGGGGCACCCTCCACCAGGCCCCCATCCATGTCTCCCACCACCCCCACCCCCCAGCCACCAGGGGCACCCTCCACCAGGCTCCCATCCATGTCTCCCACCACCCCCACCCCCCAGCAGTGCAGGGGCACCCTCCACCAGGCCCCCACTCATGTCCCCTATCACCCCCACCCCCCCGCCACCAGGGGCACCCTTCACAAGGCCCCCATCCATGTCTCACACCACCCCCACCCCCCAGCCACCAGGGGCACCCTCCACCAGGCCCCCATCCATGTCTCCCACCGCCCCCACCCCCCAGCAGTGCAGGGGCACCCTCCACCAGGGCCCACCCATGTCCACTATCACCCGCACCCCCCAGCAGTGCAGGGGCACCCTCCACCAGGCCCCCACTCATGTCCCCTATCACCCCCACCCCCCAGCCACCAGGGGCACCCTCCACCAGGCCCCCACTCATGTCTCCCACCACCCCCACCCCCCAGCCACCAGGGGCACCCTCCACCAGGCCCCCACTCATGTCTCCCACCACCCCCACCCCCCAGCAGTGCAGGGGCACCCTCCACCAGGCCCCCACCCATGTCTCCCACCACCCCCACCCCCCAGCAGTGCAGGGGCAGCCTCCACCAGGCCCCCACTCATGTCCCCTATCACCCCCACCCCCAGCCACCAGGGGCACCCTCCACCAGGCCCCCATCCTTGTCTCCCACCACCCCCACCCCCCAGCAGTGCAGGGGCACCCTCCACCAGGCCCCCACCCATGTCCCCTATCACCCCCATCCCCCAGCCACCAGGGGCACCCTCCACCAGGCCCCCACTCATGTCTCCCACCACCCCCACCCCCCAGCAGTGCAGGGGCAGCCTCCACCAGGCCCCCACTCATGTCCCCTGTCACCCCCACCCCCCGCCACCAGGGGCACCCTCCACCAGGCCCCCACTCATGTCCCCTATCACCCCCACCCCCCAGCCACCAGGGGCACCCTCCACCAGGCCCCCACTCATGTCCCCTATCACCCCCACCCCCCCGCCACCAGCGGCACCCTCCACCAGGCCCCCATCCATGTCTCCCACCACCCCCACCCCCCAGCAGTGCAGGGGCAGCCTCCACCAGGCCCCCACTCATGTCTCCCACCACCCCACCCCCCAGCAGTGCAAGAGCACCCTCCACCAGGCCCCCACCCATGTCCCCTATCACCCCCACCCCCCAGCAGTGCAGGGGCACCCTCCACCAGGCCCCCACTCATGTCCCCTATCACCCCCACCCCCCAGCCACCAGGGGCACCCTCCACCAGGCCCCCACTCATGTCTCCCACCACCCCCACCCCCCAGCAGTGCAGGGGCAGCCTCCACCAGGCCCCCACTCATGTCCCCTATCACCCCCACCCCCCCGCCACCAGGGGCACCCTCCACCAGGCCCCCACTCATGTCCCCTATCACCCCCACCCCCCAGCCACCAGGGGCACCCTCCACCAGGCCCCCACTCATGTCCCCTATCACCCCCACCCCCCCGCCACCAGGGGCACCCTCCACCAGGCCCCCATCCATGTCTCCCACCACCCCCACCCCCCAGCAGTGCAGGGGCAGCCTCCACCAGGCCCCCACTCATGTCTCCCACCACCCCACCCCCCAGCAGTGCAGGGGCACCCTCCACCAGGCCCCCACCCATGTCCCCTATCACCCCCACCCCCCAGCAGTGCAGGGGCACCCTCCACCAGGCCCCCGCTCATGTCCCCTATCACCCCCACCCCCAGCCACCAGGGGCACCCTCCACCAGGCCCCCACTCATGTCTCCCACCACCCCCAACCCCCACCATCCAGGGGCACCCTCCACCAGGCCCCCACCCATGTCTCCCACCACCCCCACCCCCCAGCCACCAGGGGCACCCTCCACCAGGCCCCCACTCATGCCCCCTATCACCCCCACCCCCCAGCCACCAGGGGCACCCTCCACCAGGCCCCCACTCATGTCCCCTATCACCCCCACCCCCCCCGCCACCAGGGGCACCCTCCACCAGGCCCCCATCCATGTCTCCCACCACCCCCACCCCCCCAGCAGTGCAGGGGCAGCCTCCACCAGGCCCCCACCCATGTCTCCCACCACCCCCACCCCCCAGCAGTGCAGGGGCACCCTCCACCAGGCCCCCACTCATGTCTACCACCACCCCCACCCCCCAGCAGTGCAGGGGCAGCCTCCACCAGGCCCCCACTCATGTCTCCCACCACCCCCACCCCCCAGCAGTGCAGGGGCAGCCTCCACCAGGCCCCCACTCATGTCCCCTATCACCCCCACCCCCCCGCCACCAGGGGCACCCTCCACCAGGCCCCCATCCATGTCTCCCACCACCCCCACCCCCCAGCAGTGCAGGGGCACCCTCCACCAGGCCCCCACTCATGTCTCCCACCACCCCCACCCCCCAGCCTCCAGGGGCAGCCTCCACCAGGCCCCCACCCATGTCTCCCACCACCCCCACCCCGCAGCAGTGCAGGGGCACCCTCCACCAGGCCCCCACTCATGTCTACCACCACCCCCACCCCCCAGCAGTGCAGGGGCAGCCTCCACCAGGCCCCCACTCATGTCTCCCACCACCCCCACCCCCCAGCAGTGCAGGGGCAGCCTCCACCAGGCCCCCACTCATGTCTCCCACCACCCCCACCCCCCAGCCACCAGGGGCACCCTCCACCAGGCCCCACCCATGTCTCCCACCACCCCCACCCCCCAGCAGTGCAGGGGCACCCTCCACCAGGCCCCCACCCATGTCTCCTACCACCCCCACCCCCCAGCGCTGTGGGGCACCTGCCAGCAGGCCCCCACCCATGTCCAACCCATGTCTCCCACCACCCCCACCCCCCAGCCACCAGGGGCATCCTCCACCAGGACACCAACTTCCCTGGCACTGAAGCTGGTGCTCCTCTGCCTCCTTGGCCGGGGGTTGCCACTGGTGCCAGATGTTGTAGTGCCCGACATGGCAACCCCAGAGGCAGGAGTGGGTGGGCAACTGGGTCCTGGGGCTGGGCTGTGGGGCGACGGAAAAGCAGTCGGGAGCCTTTGGTTCCAGCAGGGGTGGTCACAGCAACAGCACCCCTGGCTGATGTGCAGGCAGCAAATGGCAGGGCACGTGGGCAGCAGGCAGTCAGGCAGCAGCAGATGGCAGGTGGGAGCGTGCTCAGGGCTCTGGGGGGCAGTAATTTGGCCTCCTGGGCAGGAGCGTGGTCTTTCGTGTGTGAACGCGTGGACAGCTTGATACGTAGTGAGTGATTTTGCACGTGAAAATCCCACACGTCTGCGTGTAAATCGATGAAAGGCCCTTAGCGCGTAAACGCGTATGCGCGTCTATGAAGTCACGTGCACGCGTAGGAAAAAGTTGCGTGACACGTCCGAGTGTCAAAGCGTGTTATTGGTGGAAATAGCCATACACGCAGAAGTGTCAAAGCGTGTAATTGGTGCAAATGGACCTACACGCAGAAGTGTCAAAGCGTGTAATTGGTGCAAATGGACATACACGCAGAAGTGACAAAGCGTGTAATTGGTGCAAATGGACCTACACGCAGAAGTGACAAAGCGTGTAATTGGTGCAAATGGACCTACACGCAGAAGTGACAAAGCGTGTAATTGGTGGGAATGGGCCTAGCACGTACACGCCGCGTAAGTGACGCTGTACGTGTGGGCCTGCATATAAGGTACGTGTAGAACACCAATTCCTTGTACTGCTTTTCGTGGAGAGCGAGTGGGTGAATTCTGTACTTCTTGTCGTTTCACACGCGATTTACTTCACGGCGTTTCAAGTTCGTACTCCCTGTTACCTCTGACAGCTTTTTCTATTTTTTCTCTTGTACTGATTTACCTGGGCCTGTTCCCTCAAACAGTGTTCCCTTCTACTGTTGTCCTGTCTCCTCAGACAGCGTACATATCTTCTTTTGGCGGGGGTGTTGCCAACCAAACGCGCTCATTTTTCATGCTCTTTTACCTGGCAGACGGTGAGTCACGCACGTATCTAACATCTGTGCTTGCCCCGTGTGTAGCCTACCCCTTCAGAGGTCATTCTAGGCTGCGTGTGACATGCATACGTTCATTCTTGTGTTACTGGGTGCCACAGCGTAGTGCAGGTTTTTCTTTCTGCACACGTGGTCTAGGAGGGGTTGCGTGCACGTCATCTCCCTTTTTTGGGCCTCCTGTGCGTTGCATTACCCGTCATCTTTCCCCAGGGGTTACATTCAGCCTTGCTAGAGCACTAGGGTACAATTACCATCTGGTACCCAACCCCTTTGACCCCCAATTGCCCAGGACAATAGTCTACATCCACTCCCATACGCACATTAACATCAGTGCCATGGCTGGGAGGCGAGGATTCCGTAAGGGTGGCAAAGGTGGAAGAGCCACAAGTGGTGGCCGTGGTGGATCCGGTAGGGGACGTGGTCGTAACTTGCAGGGTGAGCCTGTCCCCCCATGTGTGGAGGACCAGTCACGGGCACCCATAATCCCCCCCCCTCCCGTTGAGGCTGATGTGGCTGACACCATCCATGCTCAGCCCTTGTTGGACCAGCCCATTGTGGCACCAGACCTGGCTGACTCCATGGCTGACTTCCAGGTCAGCAGGGCTACGACACGTGCGCTAGTGCACGTTGATGCCATCATGCCACGTGGATCTGGGGCAGCAAGGTCATCTGCTGCACCAAGGAGGCAGGGCGGAGAGGCTGCAGGGGCAGCTGCGGCTCCATCCACCCCAGCCCTCACACACCCAGCCAGGACAGTGTCGGTCCTAGTCCATGCTGCTGACATTCCCCCTGACACCATCACACTAGAGCCAATGCCTGCACCAACTCCCATGCTGAGTGTGCAATCCCACACTCCTGATACAGAGTCCACCAGGGCTCCTGCCCCTAGTGTCCAGAGAGGCGCAGGACACTCAGGATCACCACCTTCCAAGCAGAAGAGGAAGAGTGCTCGTCCGGCACAGGCTGATGCCCCAGACACGGCTACACAGTCCGGCCCGTCCAGGAAGCCCAGCTTCACGGATGACGAACTGAATGCACTTGTCGAGTATGTGTCCGGACATGACAACGAGATGGTCATTGTTGCAGGATCCAAGACCACACCTGCACAACGCCAGGCACACTGGCAGACCGTTGCGGACATCGTAAGTGCCCTTGGAATCGTGAGGCGCACAGCCAATAATTGCTATAATCGCTTGAATGACCTAAAGCGCAGGGCAAAGAGTAAGCTGGCCTCAAGTCATGCCGCAACTCTAGTGACTGGAGGTGGGTCTCCAGTAGTAGACATGGAACTCACTCCACATGAGTCAGTCGCTGGGACCTACGTCACGGAGGAACAGATCCAAGGCGTGGGAGATCTGGCTGATTACGAGGCATTGTCCAGTGAGTGCACATGCATGTGTGTGTCATCCATGTGCATGGTGTGTGTGTGAGGGCTTCTGTTTGTGTGCCAGGTGAGAGTGTGTGCGCCTGAGTCGTATGGGTCAGCCATGTGCTTCATGCAATACTTCCTGCGCAGCTGCATTTGGCCATAGCAGTATCCCTTCTGCCAACAGTAGACATCTAGCCCAACTGCACGCCAGTTGCCCTTGAAGTGTCACCTTGCCACAACATAGTTGCTTATTTTTCACTGTACATTCAGTCAGATTGTTTGCATTCCCCCACTTTTACTAGCCATGTCGCTGTCCACTAGTCACATGTCTGACATGGCTATGGTAAAGTGGAGTGACTTTGTTACCTGGATATCATTTGTACACACATGTCCCTGTGCAATTGGACCATTTCAGACTGGCAGCTCCAGGTGAAAAATCTGACCTGTTAGAATTAGAAAAGCAATTACATGCGGGAACTGGACTGAATGAATAGGTGCTGCCCTCCTCTCCATCTTCACTAAATAGCAATGGTACATGCCATCTGTGTGATGGCATCTGTGTTTCACCTGGCAATCACAGGCCAATGTGTGATGCCACTGCCAGGCAGCATGCAGAAAATGTGTTCATCTTCCATCTTGGTGTCATCAGTGTGTGCCATTTGCCTGCACTTCATACGCAGTGAGGGTGCATGCATGGGAGGGTTTTAGTCATGTGGGACATGTGTCAATCAAGTACTGGTTCTCTTGCTTCTCAGCCCTTATTGTGTGCCATGGTGCTAATGCCTGTTTCCATTTCTTTGTTTACATGTCTTTGCAGGGGAAGACGCACCTGATACTGCTGGGGTTGTGGAGATGGTGCAGACCCAGGAGGGGTCCGAGGGCCGACCAACCACCAGTGAGGGACGTGGTGTGGTGGTGGGGGAGAACCCACAAGTGCTGCAGGTCGTGCTCTCAAGGGGTGTCTCTGGCTGCACCTCCCCCGAGCTGTACTCAGGTGTTGATTCGGATGAGACCTACGTGCCGTCGCAGGTGAGTGTTCCAGGGAGGGATTCTGTTCTGTCTCACCCACCTGCACCAGGGTCAGAACCCTCCATGGGGATGTCAGTGTTGGCAGCTACGCCTTTGGTGGTTACGGATGCAGGGTCACACTCCGCAATATCTGATCCTGTTCCTGGGCCAGCAGATCAGAGGGGGAATGCAGTCCTGCAGCCTCAGGCAGTGCCGGCACAGCAAGGCGCAGTTCGCCTTGCCCCAGACAGGTGTGGTGCCCGCCGACGTGGTGGCCGTACGCCACCTGGCAATACCGCATGGGAGCAATCCATTTACGGTATGGCAACCCAACAGGCTGCATCATCCGAGATGATGGCTCAGGCCATGGATAGGGTGGCCACTTCCATTGTCCCCCCAGAAAGGCTGATGGAGCGACTAGAGCAGGCAACCGACTCCATCTGCCAGTCACACAGGGAGGACATGTTGGGGTCCAACAGGTACAGGCGGGCGGCACTGGCGACTCTGCAGGAGGCCATCTCCATTGAGTCCCAGGGCCACAGGGAAGCCCTGAGGCAGGAGCTCCTTCACCTCAGGACGACTCTTGTTGAGCTTGAGGCTTCAACACACCAAAGGACAGAACAGCAGCTGGAGCGTCTCACCCGTACGCTCTCAGCTGAGATGCAGGCAACGAGGGCGGAGGTCCGGGCATCCCGTGAGTTGTTGCATGGGGACCTCCGCACACTCATCCTCCAGAACCAGACCTACCACACCCGCATGCTTGCAGCCATGGAGGAGCAGACTAGGGCCTTGCGTGGGCTGCCTCCCATAGTGCAACCACCTCCGGATGCAGCTGCACAGGGTGATAATAGCGACAGCAGTGATACTCCCACAATAGGGTAGCCGTGTGGGCCATGAGCCCATGGAGGTGTTTTATTTTCCCAGGATCCACGCAGGTGGGTTCTGGTGTGCATCCTGTCCTCGGACCTCCTGGATGGCCTCCCCAACCCCCCCGGGCCCATCAATGGCCATTTTTGATTGTTTCTGATTTTTATTTTTATTTTTATTTATTTTATTCCCTATTTTTTTGGGACGATTTGTTGGCTTCCGTGGTTCCTGTGGGCATACGCTGCATTGTGGCTGGGCACATGCAGGCTTGTAATGTATTTGGTTCAGATGCTTGGGTTTGAGTCACACACACCCCTCCTGCTTCCCGTTTCCATGGGCTTGCAAAGGGTGTGCCCAAGTGACAGTGAATTACACAGTGACGTTGGACTCCCATAAGCTGTGTGGGCAGTCTGTAGTCAATACTGTGTATACATTCCTAGTGCATATTGCTGTTGTGTTGTACACTGCATGTTGCATTGATGTGTAACTCATCTTCTGTGTCTACCTCCCAATTTGCAGGTCCCTTCCTCATGTCTACACAAGGACCTCTAGTCTGGAGATGGGGTCCATGTTGGCAGCAGTGCACCTACAACTCTACATGGCGCCAACACTGCACAGTTGGTAGTGGTGGGAGTGCAGGCATTTCCAGGTGGTGAGACTACTAATATGTAACATTTGTGATGTCATGTTAATGGTAGTACGTGCTCAAGTATGTTGTTGGTCCGGCATTGCTGTGAGCATTTCAGGTGTTGCAGGTTTCTAATAGGGACACTGTACATAGTGACACTAGTGTCATGTTGTGGGGATTACTTTGTTTACCTGCAAATAGCATGACATGGCACGGTGTGTCGTGTGGCGGTGCTGGGGTTGGGTTGGCTGACATGGCACTGTCCTCTTGTTGCATTTTGCAAGTGGGTATTCTTTTTAGCTGCTTGAATGTGTAACTCCACAAAACTGCATTGGTGGTGTCTGTGTGGGTAGGGATGCACACATTGTGACACTTCCAGGTGAACAATCTCAGGCTGATATGGTATTCACGGTTCATTCTCCAGACATTCAGGATCAGTGTCAGGTTGAGTCATCATTGATTGTCAGATGGAATGTGCCAGGGCAGTGTGCACTCCACAGGGGTGTGATTTCTATGTGAAGTAATTAGCCACTAGCTGTGTACGGGCTGCCTCCCCCCATGCCCTTTCCCCTCCCATGCGCAGCGGCTGTGCATGTGGTTGGTTGGGGATGTGGGGCCACCACCATGTCCACGGCCAGGCCCCGGCGTGTTGCAACGTTGTGCAGGACACATGCTGCCACTATGATCCTGCACACTACTGGGGGAGCGTATAACAGCTGGCCGCCAGAACGGTCAAGGGAGCGAAAGCGTGACTTTAGCACTCCGAATGTGCGCTCCACTATGCCCCGGGTCGTAATGTGGGCTGTGTTATATCTTACCTCGGGTGGCGTGGTGGGGTTCCGAATTGGCGTCATCATGTGGGGGCTGAGAGGGTAGGCACTGTCCCTGTGGAGGTGGTGATTGGTATCATTGGTGGGGTTGTGACCTTGCTCAGTATCCAACATGCATGCATGTGCAGTGGCATACATACTCACCAAGCAGCCATGTATCGCCATGCCGCCCAGCTTCTAGGTCCCGGCTTAGGGTGGACATTCGGTAAATGAAGCTGTCGTGGGTGGACCCGGGATAGTTGGCATATACTGAGGTGATGATTCCCTTGGCATTACATGCTACCTGCACGTTGATGGAATGCCAGTGCTTGCGGTTCCTATAGATGTGCTCAGATGCCCTGGGGGGACGTAGAGCCACATGGGTGCAGTCGATGGCACCTAGCACTTTGGGGAATCGTGCCACACCGTAAAAATCCAAATTTCTGCAGGTGTTCTGGGCAGGTATATGTGCCTGCGGACTGATGGGCGTGCAGTTATGATGTTCAAGACCTGGTGTAGGCAGCGTGACTGGGTGGCCTGTGACACCCCACCCACTATGGCACTTGTCCGCTGAAATGATCCAGTGGCTAAGAAGTGCAGTACATTGAGGACCTTCTCCACGGGGCTGAGTGCTTGGGAGCACAGGGTGGGTGATGTGAGGTCATCCTCCCACTCACTCACCAGGTCCAGTATTATGTGTGGTGGAAACCTGTACCTCCCATACACCTGGTCATCAGGCATCCCGAAAAGGCTGGTTCTGGGTGTGAATATTCTGGCCCTGACTATCCTCCTCCTCCTCCTTTGGTAGCCCACTGCCACTGCTGCTAGGAACGGTATGCTCATCCTGGCGTCTGAGCTTGTTATTGTTAAAGTGCGCAAATTTATGCTTTGCGCGTGTTCTAGGCGAGCGTGTGACCCGCGCACCCCTGGAATCCAGTTCCCAATCCAATAGCGTGTGGAAATTCCCACGCACCACGGGATACAGGTGCGCTGACGTACTTGCGTGTGTAAGTGCCCGCGCACCCATGAAATACACGTACATAGGCCAATCGCGTGTATGTGCACTTTTGTCCAATTACACGCTGACGTGCAGTATTTCCACATGTGCTCCGTCATCACGTGCTGAGTGGGGAACACCCGTGCGGGTCACGTCACAGACGCGCTTACGCGCTGAGGGACTCTGGTCCAATAGAATCGCGTATGCGTGCTGACGCGCTTACGCGCTGAGGGCATTTCCTCGGATTTCACGCTGACGTGCAGGATTTTCACGTGACAAATCACTCCGTATCAAGCTGGCCACGCGAAAACACACGGAAGACCACGCTCCTGCCCAGAAGCCCGAGTTACTGCCCCCCAGTGCCCCGAGCAGCCTCCCACGTGCCATCTGCTGCTGCCTGCCTGCCTGCCTGCTGCCACCGTGCCCTGCCATTTGGTGCCTGCACATCAGCCATCTGCAGGGGTCCAGTTGCTGTGTCCACCCCTGCTGGAACTGAAGACTCCCGACTGGGATTACATCGCTCCACAGCCCAGCCCCAGGACCCAGTTGCCCACCCACACCTGCCTCTGGGGTTGCCATGTCGGGCACTTCCACATCTGGCACCCGTGGCAACCCCAGGCCAGAGGGGCAGAGGGGCACCAGCTTCACTGCCACAGAAGTTGGTGTCCTGTTGTAGCATTTCCTGGGGCAGTATGATGCCCTCTTTGGATCGTCCCGCGCCAGCAAGGAAGGATGGGAGAGGATCTGGGCCGACTGTGTGGTTGCCATCAACGCGGAGGGGGTGGCAACCCGCAACGTCCTGAAGATCAAGAAGCGCTGGGAGGACTTGAGGTCCAGGACCCTTGTGAAGGCCCGGCGCCTCGTGGAGGGGGGCCGGGGCCGCATGAGTTCCATCCAGATGAGGGTCCTGGAACGCGTACGCCCAGCGCTCCACGCCCAGATCCTTGTGCTGGTTCTATGATACTTGCCTGTATGTGTGCCATAGGCCATGTATGCATGTATGTGTGCAGGGACATCATAGTAATGCATGTGCGACCAGAGATGTGTGACCCACATGGTTGTTGCATGTGTTCAAATGCCGCATGGGGAGCCCTATGCAGATTTTGAACATGAGAGCATGCCAGTCTCTGTACCTGGACATGGGTGGGGGTGAGGGATGGGTGCTGATGCCAGGTACATATATGGTAGCCATGTCTGTGTGCCTGACCTGCGTGTCTGTGACTTGTGCATGCCATGGATGCATGACACATGTGTGTGACAATGCACAGATTCAGTGAAGCAGCCAAATTACCCTTGTATCCGCTGTGTTTGGTGTGTTTGGGGCCAGATGGATGTGACTGAGGTGAAGTGTGTGCATGTGATAGGCATGAGCCATGATGCATGTGAGTTACAGGCATGAGCCATGATGCATGTGAGTTACATATCATTGAATGTTTCAAGAGTCCATTGGACATGCATGGAAATGTCCATGGCATGCACCATGCCTGTTACTGTGTGTGTTTTGCCTGGACTGACCCATGTGTTGTGGAGGGACATGATGGAAGTGTACTTTGACAGTGGTGCTCATCTGCTATTGCTTCCTGTCTAGAGGACCATTGTACAGTACCCTGATACTTGTGTTCTTTGTCTCCCTCTACGCAGCGGCTAGTGAAGAAGAGGGCGGAGACGGCGCTGTGGAGCAAGGCGGCGGGGATGCCCCCACGGCTGCAGCGGAAGGGGTGGGTGAGCCCCCACAGGGGCCTGCTACGGTGGGAGACGGTGAGGAGCCATCCAGGTTGGTGGTTTGCACAGAGGAGGAGGAGGCCGCCACTGGGGCACACATGGGGCCTGGTGGGGGCATCCCTGCTGGTGCAAGTGGTGCAGTCCAGGGCCAGGGGCAGGAGGCAGCACAGGTCACCGTGGAGGGGCCTGTGCATGTCGCTGTCCCTGACCCTGTGAGTGCACCACCATGCACCAGCAGGGATGCCCCGCCCCAGGCCCGTCCACAGGTAGAGGGGATGTCCATGTCACCTGACGCCCCTCCACCTGTGGACGTGGGAACCCCTGGCCGTGTGGAGAAGGTCCTGATTGGGGTCGCGATGCGCACGGCTGTGATTCGTGATGCCGTGCATGCTTCCCGGGAGGAGCACGCACGTCATCACGAAGTGCACCGTGCCGACGTGGCCCAATTGGGATCGGCCATGTTCGGGGGTTTGCTGCATGTGTTGGCCAATCTGGCGGCCCTCTCCTCCTCTGTGCAGGCTATACACCAGTCGTTCTCCTTGCCGTCTTCCGGCCCAGATGCCACCAGGGCCCCCTGTGGACCTGCCCCGACCAATGCAGCGAGCTCGGTGGGGATCCCATCCCTGCCACAGTTGGGAGTCGGAGGTCCAGCAGGGGTGGACAACACAGCAACTGGACCCCAGCAGATGGAAGATGTGACAGCATCATCGGGCAGGGCACGTGCACGACGGCGTCGGTGGTTTCCATCAGCCTGGATGCCGTCATGCTGGCAGAGGCAGTGGCGTCGGAGGCAGCAGCAGGCTCGACGTGGGAGGCATCATGGCTCGGGGCCATCAAGATCAGAGGGGCAGGCATCGGCCGGAGGGCAGGGCAACCCTGGGATGGTGGTGTCTTCCGTGTGGGAGCAGTTGGTCCAGCGGATAGGTGCGGAGCGGCAGCGGGCGGAAGAGGAGCGGCTCACCATGGTCAGGGCGGAGTTCTCCATGCGTCGGGCGTTGAGGCGGGCTGAGTGCCTCGAGGAAGCTCGCAGGGAGTTTGAGCTGAACATGGGGTTATCCCTGCGAGACCTCGGGGCCAGGACATAGTCCCGCCTCCAGGACATCGACATGGAGTTCGATGATGCCCTGGCCAGCAACATCACCGAGTGAGCCGCAGGACTTGCCCGCTGCCTTTGTATATAGTTATTTAGTTAGTTAGTGTTATGTTTCCTTTATTCATTTTTATTTTTTTGGACCGCTCGGACAATGGACACTTTTTTGTAGATATTTTTTTCATTAGGTAGTAGTAGGTTTCATTTATGATGTTGGGCTCATGGACCCTGGAATATTCGTGTATATAGTTTGCTTTTTGAAGAAACATTTTTTTATTGATTATTGTGTTCACCATGAGGAAATGGTTTTTCATTATTTTCCTTCCACATGACATTGCTTTGGACAACATTTGTTTTTGGATTACTTTGTTTTTTTTTTTTTACATTTGTTCTCAGACATGGACCATTTATTTTGTTATCCCCATTGTTGTATGTTTGATTTGTTTACTTATTTTTCATCTTTAATACATGTTTTTTTAACTTTCACTTGTGGTATTTTCTCATTGGTTTCATACATGTCATGATATGGGTTTTGACATTCACTTGCACCCGTTGTGTATGTGTGTGTGACGGACATGTGTTCATTTACATACTTGCCATTGGGGTTGTATCATGTAATTGCATTCACTATGTGGGTGGATGCAATCCTTGCCTGGGTGTTTGTGCTGGGTATGCTGCCCATTACTGCCATGATTGAGTATCGTCAGGACCTGGGGGCAGGGGGACATGTGTGGGTGCCTGGTGGAGGCTGCCCCTGGTGACTGGGGGGGTGGGGGTGGTGGGAAACATGATTGGGGGCCTGGTGGAGGCTGCCCCTGGTGACTGGGGGGGTGGGGGTGGTGGGAGAAATGAGTGGGGGCCTGGTGGAGGGTGCCCCTGGTGGCGGGGGGGTGGGGTGATAGGGGACATGAGTGGGGGCCTGGTGGGGGCTGCCCCTGCACTGCTGGGGGGTGGGGGTGGTGGGAGACATGGGTGGGGGCCTGGTGGAGGCTGCCCCTGCACTGCTGGGGGGTGGGGGTGGTGGGAGACATGAGTGGGGGCCTGGTGGAGGCTGCCCCTGCACTGCTGGGGGGTGGGGGTGGTGGGAGACATGAGTGGGGGCCTGGTGGAGGCTGCCCCTGCACTGCTGGGGGGTGGGGGTGGTGGGAGACATGAGTGGGGGCCTGGTGGAGGGTGCCCATGGTGGCAGGGGGGTGGGGGTGGTGGGAGACATGAGTGGGGGCCTGGTGGAGGCTGGCCCTGGATGGTGGGGGGTGGGGGTGGTGGGAGACATGAGTGGGGGCCTGGTAGAGGCTGCCCCTGTTGACTGGGGGGGTGGGGGTGGTGGGAGACATGAGTGGGGGCCTGGTGGAGGGTGCCCCTGGATGGTGGGGGGTGGGGGTGGTGGGAGACATGAGTGGGGGCCTGGTGGAGGGTGCCCCTGGTGACTGGGGGGGTGGGGGTGGTGGGAGACATGAGTGGGGGCCTGGTGGAGGGTGCCCCTGGTGGCGGGGGGGTGGGGGTGATAGGGGACATGAGTGGGGGCCTGGTGGGGGCTGCCCCTGCACTGCTGGGGGGTGGGGGTGGTGGGAGACATGGGTGGGGGCCTGGTGGAGGCTGCCCCTGCACTGCTGGGGGGTGGGGGTGGTGGGAGACATGAGTGGGGGCCTGGTGGAGGCTGCCCCTGGTGACTGGGGGGGTGGGGGTGGTGGGAGACATGAGTGGGGGCCTGGTGGAGGGTGCCCCTGGTGGCGGGGGGGTGGGGTTGATAGGGGACATGAGTGGGGGCCTGGTGGGGGCTGCCCCTGCACTGCTGGGGGGTGGGGGTGGTGGGAGACATGAGTGGGGGCCTGGTGGAGGGTGCCCATGGTGGCAGGGGGGTGGGGGTGGTGGGAGACATGAGTGGGGGCCTGGTGGAGGCTGCCCCTGGATGGTGGGGGTGGGGGTGGTGGGAGACATGAGTGGGGGCCTGGTGGAGGGTGCCCCTGGTGACTGGGGGGGTGGGGGTGGTGGGAGACATGAGTGGGGGCCTGGTGGAGGGTGCCCCTGGATGGTGGGAGGTGGGGGTGGTCGGAGACATGAGTGGGGGCCTGGCGGAGGGTGCCCCTGGTGACTGGGGGGGTGGGGGTGGTGGGAGACATGAGTGCGGGCCTGGTGGAGGGTGCCCCTGGTGGCGGGGGGGTGGGGGTGATAGGGGACATGAGTGGGGGCCTGGTGGAGGCTGCCCCTGCACTTCTGGGGGGTGGGGGTGGTGGGAGATATGAGTGGGGGCCTGGTGGAGGGTGCCCCTGGATGGTGGGGGGTGGGGGTGGTGGGAGACATGAGTGGGGGCCTGGTGGAGGCTGCCCCTGGATGGTGGGGGGTGGGGGTGGTGGGAGACATGAGTGGGGGCCTGTTGGAGGGTGCCCCTGGTGACTGGGGGGGTGGGGGTGGTGGGAGACATGAGTGGGGGCCTGGTGGAGGGTGCCCCTGGATGGTGGGGGGTGGGGGTGGTGGGAGACATGAGCAGGTGTGCAGGGTAGTCCCCTGTTTTGTGGGCTGCCTGCAGGGGCCGTCGAGGGTGTACAGGGAACACCTGTGAGGACCCACCCAGCCTAATCGCGTGTGTAACTTCCCACGCACCCCTGTAATACACATACCAAGCCAAATCGCGTGTGATAATTCCCGCGCACCCCTGAAATACACGCACCCAGGCTATTCGCGTGTGGAAATTCCCGCGCACCCCTGAAATACACGTACCCTGCTGAAATCGCGTGTTAAACTTCCCGCGCACCCCTGAAATACATGCGCCCAGGCTATTCGCGTGTGGAAATTCCCGCGCACCCCTGAAATACACGTACCCTGCTGAAATCGCGTGTTAAACTTCCCGCGCACCCCTGAAATACACGCGCCCAGGCTATTCGCGTGTGGAACTTCCCGCGCACCCCTGAAATACACGCGCCCAGGCTATTCGCGTGTGGAACTTCCCGCGCACCCCTGAAATACACGTACCCTGCTGTAATCGCGTGTGGGACTTCCCGCGCACCCCTGAAATACACGCGCCCAGGCTATTCGCGTGTGGAACTTCCCGCGCACCCCTGAAATACACGTACCCTGCTTTAATCGCGTGTGGGACTTCCCGTGCACCCCTGAAATACACGCGCCCAGGCTATTCGCGTGTGGAACTTCCCACGCACCCCTGAAATACACGCGCCCAGACTATTCGCGTGTGGAACTTCCCGCGCACCCCTGAAATACACGCGCCCAGGCTATTCGCGTGTGGAACTTCCCGCGCACCCCTGAAATACACGTACCCTGCTGTAATCGCGTGTGGGACTTCCCGCGCACCCCTGAAATACACGTACCCTGATGGAATCGCGTGTGGAACTTCCCGCGCACCCCTGAAATACACCTACCCTGATGGAATCGCGTGTGGAACTTCCCGCGCACCCCTGAAATCCACGTACCCGGCCAAATCGCATGTGAGACTTCCCGCGCACCCCGGTATACACGCACACGTATTTTTTGTCAGCGTGTCCGTGTTTGTGGGTACCCCTTTGCACGTCATTTGTCCTGGAGGGCCACAGTATAGGACATTCATCATGGCAGTATATGGGTGCTATTTGTTGGCGCACCTTTTGGCGCACATTTCTTACAGCCGCAGAGACGCTACCGCCTGCTTTCTTGTGGCGGTCGTGTTTGTGCCTGTGCGCTGGTTTGAGCGTGCACTTTTTTGCCCTATTCTATTCCATGAATACGTGTTGTAGGCGAGCGTGTGGGCGTTCCGCGCACTTGTGCCCTGTACTTCCCCCGTGACGCCCACGTTTTTGCAAGTTGTTCCCCATTCCGAGTGTCACGCCCGTGTTCCGCCTACTTTTGTTGCGTGCGCCGCGCTATGTGCGAATTTCACTGTGGCCTGTGCGATTTGCGCTGTGACCTGGCGCACGCTGTTAAATGGCCTGTGCGCCAACGTGCGCGGCGCACTTTTTATCGCACATCCGCTGGTTTTCTCGCGCACGGACTTCCATGAATCGACGTGCGCTGCTTTTCGTGCGATTTTCGCACTTGCACTGCGATTTTCGCTATTCCACTGCGATTCGCACGTTTTTGCCCACTTGCGCCGCGCTAATTATTCCATGAATCGGCCTGTCAGTCTATTAGCGGAACACAAGAAGACCATTGCAGGAGTTCATGCGCTGAAGGGGAAGAAGTGCAAATTAATGTGAGCCGGGGGAAGAAACATTCCTGCAAGAATGCACTTTGCATGGCGTCTGTGCGGGCAATAGTCGGTGGGTTTCGTTGTTTGGTGGCAAGGTTACATTTTGCGGTTAGCGAGCGTGCCATAAGGGCTGTGGGGCAAGGGTATCGAGGAAGCAATCTTGGGGACTGTAACGGGTTCATGCGCTCCATTGATTAGTGTAGTTAACGGGCCTTGAGTCCGCCAATGGGCCACAGAAAACTATTGCATTTAAGAATAGTTTGTGGGATAGCTTATGTTGTTATGGAGGGTGGGATATGGGTTATGAGATTGATGGCCAATGTGGTTCCTGGACCTTGTGGCAAAGGGCTTTGGGGAGCAAGGACAATGTCAGACAGGTGGGCGTGCGGTTGCAAGGGCAGGTGCAATCAAACTGGGTACGCACAATTTTGGGTTCATGGGTTGGTATGACGTATGAGAGCAAGAAAAGTGACAGTACACAGCAGCGGAGGACTCTGGCCTTTGTAATCACTTTATGGTAAGCCCAAGCTACGGAAGGCCAGACGAAGCGTTTTATCCCAGCACACTGCAGGGTGCAACAGGGGCCGGCAGAATCCATGGGGATGTTAAGAGACACTTAATGCAACTTTACAAAATTAAAAGCTGCTCCCTTGTACGCACGAGGCTTGCACTGAGTGACAACTGAGTGGTAAATAAGGGAAAGATACCGTGCGTGCAGAGTGGTTGGTAAGGCCATCCGACCAAGGAACATGCGAATGATAGGTGGAATTAGCGAATTACTGAATAGCAATGTCAGTGCCGCATCCCGCTCCCAGCATGTCAGCGGCTGAATTGTATGAAGGTAACAAACAGTTCAGACTGTCCTTTCCATGTTTTTGCTTGTTGGTCGCCTCGGGCACGAGCAAACAAGAAATGTAACCCTTCACCTCATGCAAATAGTATGTTTTGAATGGCACTCACAGTTCGAATAACCCAATATAATAATTATTAATTTTTATTTATTTATCACAAATTAACACTATCTTAAATCTGGAAATGCAGCATTTCATCTGTGGGAGAATGTGCACCATGCCTGTCGGCTATAAAGAGCGACTTCCAAAAACGGGACCCCTGCTGTTTCCAATTGGGGACAGAGCACCCAAAGTCCATTTGACCACAGTAAAGCATGTATCGCTTTAATCAAAGGTTACAGTAAAGTTTAAGCAGGCATGGCCCTCAGCTCTAGCTAAGCAGAGCTTAGCTGGTGATGGGCTCCATAAGAAAATGGGGTTAATTGTTGTATGCCTGTGTGTATTGTGCAGGTTCAATGGGGTGTACAGGAGCGCAGACACTGGGCCATGGAAGGAGCAAGTGGAGATGGGTTTGAAGTGCCGCTATGGAGTTTGGTCTCCAGCCTTGTTTTTGTTAAGTAATTCTACGTCAGGGGCCTCATCAATGCCCCATGGCCGCAAGACTGTTGCAGAAGCGGACATAACCCAGCGGTGTGAAACTTTACACACTGCTGTGGTAATTGTGCTTCCAAGCTAACAAAACTTCTTAGTACAAAAAAAAGTAGCACATCACGGCTGTAACTGGTTGGTGGGGGGGCAGGTGTCTACAAGGTTGGGCGCGTTAGCGTTGAGCTGCGAGGGACGTTGCTCTGGGTTGGCGCTTTAGCTGGGAAGAATGGGCAGTTTTGCGTGGTCGATTAGCCATACTGAGTGCTGGTTGTTTCTTTTTGGTCTGCGCTTCCCGGGCCGTGTGGCAGCAGGGTTTGGGGTAAGGTAGTGATGTGTCTCTCAAATAGGGAATCTCTTTTGAACGAGTACACCCTCTCATTTACAGTCACAGCCAGCGTGGCAATGGCAAGTGGGATAGTCAGGGACTTGGCACTCACGTGCAAATTGGCAAAACCACAGGCGATTTAGAGAAGAATGGCCATTTGCTTGCTTAGTTATTTGTTTATATATCGAGTGAGGGATGGTATACCATTGGAGATATACCATACAAAGGAGATACCCCACTGCGGCAACTCCCTGAATTTAAAGGTGAAGAAGAGGTGACGCGAATGCAGATGAGATCAGCTACCAGGAGCAGACACCAACCCGCAGACTAAGACAGACAATAAACTGATCTTTCCTAATCAGCAAACAAAACGAATTGACAATAGCACTTTTACAAGGAGAGAAATACAAACATTCAATGCTGCCCTTACAGACGATACTGTTCATGATTTTTTTCCTTTATAGCGGACACTTATCCTGCTTTAAGAACAAGGAACATAACTCTTGCTGCTCTTCTAAGAAAGCCGAAAACCTGCTTCATTCTCGAAAGAGTTCTTCTTGCCATAATTGTGCAGTTTTTCTTATAGACATTAACATTTTGGGAATAATGTAAAGACATTTTGTGGCAAAAAAGAAAGAAAATTGGGCTTTTCCGATGTGTTTGCTATACTCTGTCCCCGTCCTCCCAGAGGAGCTGGAGCCCTTCTTCCACTGTAGGAGCAGTGCCCACTCCCATCCAACGAGCTCAGAGCGCCCAGGTAAGCCTGCATTCGTTGAAATCAGCTGATCACTGCAGTGAGCACGGCGAACCGCGATCCTCAGCTACGGTCTACCTACAATTGCTGATTGCACCCCAGTTGCAGTCATAGCCACGAAATAGGCTGTTCTCCCGTTTCTTTGAACCTTTATTTCACTCACCTCCATTGTGCTCCACGAGGGATTGCAAAGTTGAAGATGGCCGCCTAGTCATTGCAGGAAAGCAGCACCCCACCAAACATCGTCTGCACTCCCCCCTGAAATCTGATTGGGCATCCATTGTACATCTGTTCCAATCAAACGCCGGCAGGCGTTAGCCGGCTTCCTGATCGAAGGCGCATGAACTAAGGCGCCTGTCTCAAGCCTGTCTAGAGTCGGGCTAGGACGGTAAATCTATTTTACACTGTTATAGACTCTGTTACATGCACTATAATTGTATACAGCCCTGCTTGACCATGCTTGTCACCCTGACTCACCTATTCTGAGTCATATATTTCAACACTGGATTCCAATATACCTAGCTACCTCCCTCACCCGAGCCTCATCATGTTTGAATGTACTTCTGTCTCGCAGTATGTCTGAACACTTATATCCAGCCTACTGACCCCTCCTATTTCTTCTATAACCTTTGCCATTACGGTGTGACTCCCTCCATAGTTAATGCTAATTGTTCTTATTTGCATACCCTCACATTGAGTTTTGTACTCTTATTCTTGCTGTTGTCTTGACTGCACTTTTAGCATTTTATCCCTCGCTACGCACAATGCACTTTAGTTAAGCCCAGAGCAATATTCGCTCGTTATTCTCTTCTCGAGTTTCCCACTGGGCTCCACGCCATGTGCTGACCCATTTAATTACCCGATTACACAACGGCCCACAACTTGCTCCTAACAGCTTCATGCACCATTGAACACTACTACATTACTATGTTTAATAATCTGCCTTTGCTTAGTCACTTTAGCACAGATCTGTAGAACTGCTATTCAAACTGTGTAAAATGTTTAAATTCCCTGTCTATGCTAACCCATCTTAGCATCCAGTTGCTTAGTTGTACCTAGACTGCCTGAAAATGCATTAGCCCATTGCCTCTGTCAACCCATTTTTAGCTCTTAGTTGCGTAGTTGTACCTAGATTGCCTGAAAATGCATTAGCCCATTGCCTCTGCCAACCCATTTTTAGCTCTTAGTTGCCTAGTTGTAACTAGATTACCTGAAAATGCATTAGCCCAATGCCTCAACCAATCTATTTTAGTCCATAGGTGCTTAGTCGCCGAGCAATACATGCACGCCTGCAAGTACCACTGCTCTGACACTGCCTAGATCTACACCCATAACCTTTTCAAAATTCCCATTAATCTATCTGCCTTATCATTGGCCAAGACCCCTTCCATAGGTGTTGCACTTGAGCTAACTACGGACAGTAGGAGAATAGGCACCTAGCCGTCTAAATTCAACTAAAATATGCCAGGTTGGCTACTACTCATGATGTTTCCTTACTGCATTGTTCCACATGACCTACCCTGTACAGGCTCCCACTTTATTATCCATGATAATGGACTAGCTAGAGCAGCATGCCCCCGTCACTACCCTATCCCCTGTCCCATGCCTTTTCTTCCATCTACCAACCCTTTCCCCCATTGTCACCATTTGATCAACACCCAAACAGATATTATAGTAACACAAAAGCCACATAGTGCCAGCAAACCACACTCATCCATTTCCAACAAATGGCATAAAATGACTACTCCAATCCTCAGTGCACTCAGATGCTCCAGACTTAGATCACGGACCCACACCATTTCTTGGTGCCCGATTAAGGACCTCACTAAAGTTAAACAAATAATACAGATCCCTTTACAAGGCCTCATAAGAACCCAAAGATTCGGATCCCGATTCATAAACCACCTTAGTACATGTGCCCCTGCCACATCTGCCACCTTAGGGAGAGTGCCCCCACCAACTACTCAAACTAAATCTCCCAAGAGTAGTACCACTGCTAAACAACAAAATACTGTCACAGGGACCATAAATATATGCCCCCCTCCACTAGCCCTAGCTCCACCACCTCCTACATACCTCAAAGCAGCCCTCATTAATGCACGCTCCATTCCTGTGCATGCCACAGAGATACATGACCACATTATCGAGCAACAACTTGACCTACTCATAGTGACTGAAACTTGGCTCCACCAAGCCTCCGGATCACTGTCTATTGCCAACCCTCCAGACTACACCATCCTGAGGACGGACAGAATGAAGTCTGCATGTGGGGGAGTAGCCATTATCGCTAAAAACCATCTCAAAATAAGAACCTGCCCCATAGAGAACCCAGACGGTTACGAAGTCCTGCTAACTAAATTAGCTACCAACCACAAGACTACTATAAACATAATAACTATCTATAGAGCACCAAATACCAAATCTCAGCCAGAATTAGATATACCATTGCTACTTACGCCACTCATCAAACCCAACACCAAATGTATAGTCCTTGGTGACTTGAATCTTGGATTCAACGATACCCAAGACCGTAAAGCAGAAGCATTACACAATGCACTCAAAGACATGGCTTGCTCAGAACTTGTGAATGCCCCTACCTATACAAAAGGGATAATATTAGATTGGATATTACCACTCAATACTATAGCATCCAAAGATTCCATTGATATTGTACCCTGGTCAGACCATCATAGTATTAACTTCTCTATCCTGTGCAATGAACCAGATCCACCTATTGTCATCACAGCAGAATCTTATGAAACAAGAAATATTTGTAAACTCTCAGCAGAAAGCCTCAACTCACTGTTAGCTAGTACCCTCAATAACAAAAGTATCAACAATGAGAACCCCTGCGCCTTGGCAGACATTTACCATGAATGCCTTACCATCACAATTGATACCCCAGCACCTTGTCTCAACAAAACCAAATGCAAGGACAAAAAAATCCTCCTTTTGGTTTAACGAGGAACTTGTCTCTCTCAGACGTATCAAACGATCGCTCGAACACCGGCTAAACAAAACCCACTCACCAGAAGCCATGGAAGCTTTCAACACAGTAAATAAAATGTACAAAGCAGCCATCATTGCCCACAAAGAAAATGCCCTTAACAGCAGAATTATAAATGCCTCCTCTGATACTAAAGAGCTATTTACTATTCTCAAGGAGTTGGAAAATCCAATCCCTATTATTAACCCTGTCCAACCAAGCAAAGAATGGTGTGCCACCATTCAAGATGCTCTTGCTACTAAAATTAAACTACTTCAAAACAAAATTATCTCCAAAAGAAATCTATTGTCTGACAAACACCCCACATCTAACCAAATCACCAACCACATAGAAGACACCATTCCTCCCTTCAATTTCACCCCAGTTTCTCATGAGATTGTACATAGTACCATAACCAAACTCAAAGCTTCTAACTGTAAAGGAGATAACTTCCCTGCACATTTAGTTAAACTATGCGCCCCCACCCTTACTCCTATAATTACTAATTTTGTGAATGCCTGGTTTAAATCAAATCTGGTCCCAGTTAGCATCAAAGAGGCGTGGGTCACCCCACTACTAAAAAAACCCACATTAGATCCACTAGCCCCTACGAATTACCGGCCTATTAACAACAGTCCCTTTTTTACTAAAAATCATCGACAAGTTAGCTTACAATCAACTACAAACCCACCTTGAACAAAATAATTTACTAGGAGCTAGACAATCCTTCTTCAGACCCAACCATAGTACTGAGACAGCTCTCTTGGACCTGAAAATCCAACTAGACTCCATCAGAGACTCAGGAAAACTAGCAACCCTACTGCTGTTCGACCTATCTGCAGCATTTGACTTGGTAGACCATGACAAACTATGCAATGCACTAAAAAAATGATTTTAATTTTTCTAATAACGCCACACTTTGGATCAAATCCTTTTTAATGGACCGTACCTCCAGAGTTGCCATTGGAAAATATGCAGCTGACCCTATTGCAGTTCCTATAGGAGTCCCCCAGGGATCCTGCCTCTCCCCTACGCTTTATAATGCATATACCAAGCTCCTATTCTCAGCCCTTGATGATATTGGTGTCATTTACACAAATTTTGCAGATGACACCCAGATCCTCATCCCCATTACGGGGGATTACACCTAAGACACACATACCATCAACAAGGTATATGCTATAATTCAAAATTGGATGGCCCTAAATAGCCTTTGCCTCAATGACGAGAAAACGGAGGTTCTCATCGTGGGCTCTCAAAATGGATTAAGCACCCTCCATCCTGACTACAAACAAACATATCAACATTGACGGCACACAAATCCCAGTATTCAAACAAGTCAAAAACCTTGGGGTATACATTGATGCCAACCTCACCATGCACAAGCAAATATCTGCCCTCTCCTCTTCTACAGCTTACACAGCTAAACTTATTGCACTCAGCCGCCAATTCCTTACTCCCACAAATTGTATCACATTGGCCAGAGGCCTGATTTTATCGAAATTGGACTATTGCAATATCCTATATCTAGGAACATCTAAATCTAACTTAAATAAAATGCAATTACTCCAGAACAAAGCTCTTAGGGCGGCGCTAGGCATAAAGAAATCCGATCAGATATCCAATATCAGGAGAGAAAACCATTGGCTGCCAATTGAAGCCAGAATCATTTTCAAAACACTTAGTATAGCCTATAAATGCATCTTAAACAAAGCTCCCATCTACCTCAACAATACCCTCAAGAAAAAAACATCCTGTAGGACACTTAGATCCGACAAGCTGGCGCTCTTGGAAGTACCACAATACAAATACAGCAGAGCCGGAGGAAGCAGTTTCAAAATCCTAGCTCCGTTGCATTGGAATTCACTACCTCTCAGTATCAAAAATGAGGTTACCTTATTAGGTTTTAAAAAAACGTTGAAAACCTGGTTATTCAACAAATATTAAATAACCTGTGCTAGCCTCATTACCACCCCATTTGACTGACTGCAATATAGTAAAAGTAAGCAATTATTCGAATACAACTGTACTAATGTATAAAAATGTCTTACTTGATTTCCTGGCTGTTAACTGTAACACTGTATAATAAGTTATATCATGTCTGTAATTTCGCCGTGATACCCATGGGTCTGGGCGAGTAATAAATGTAATAAATAAATAAATAAAAATAAATAAATTGGCGAGCAAGAAATGGCATGCAGTGTGCATAGTGGCTTGGACGGATCCACTCTGGTCCCAGTACTGGATTAGCAAAGTGTGATGCAGCAACTGAGCTGTACTCTGGGACATTGCAAACGCAGAGAGGGGCAGACATTGTATGAGCAGCCAGAGACGGTTGAGAGAGCACTACAGGGGTTGCAAAAATTGAAAGCCTTTGTAATACAAACTTTGCCAATACAGGATGAACTGTGTGCTATAATATGTTTATTGAATTACTGAATTGCAGATGCTGTATGAACAAATCGGTAGGCATGCAAGAACACCCCCCTACCCCCCTTATAATGACTGGACCTGTTGCAAGAACAGGGTCAGACTTTGAAATTGCGGGGACCCGGGAGAATTCCAAGGGACAGGGCATGCAGAACCGAGGGAGACATTGCAATTACGCAGACTGCGTGGCATTACAACAGGGGCTAGTATTGATTAGCATATGGCATGCCATGCGTTGCAGGAAGGCGGGAATGGCTTACTTGCCAAGCTTCTGAAATCAGCTAGGGGAATCGCGGTGCCACACATTCTGCAAACAAACTATTGCGTGATCACACCTTCACGGAGGCGAGCTGTGAGGGAGTCAAGGGAAGGCAACAGTTGCATGCAATAACTGTTCTGAAGTTCTTTTTAGTAAGACTATTTTCAAGTCGTTATTAATCTGAATAGCATTGTTTTATTCCCTTGTCAGTAGCCAGACGTCCTTTTGCGTGAACTTGCATGTTTTTGCAATGTGAGGAGGGGGGTGGGACGTTCAGTGATATGAACCCTGCTTCAAGAACAAAGCAGGGGAAGGGTCAGTGATTGCTGGCTCTTAGCCGCCGTTCATTGGCCAAGGAGTATCTGGCTTGAAACAGCCCGAGGCTATTTGTGCGCATATTTTGGACCGGCAATATCCATTTCTAGCAGAGCGACCTCCCAGAATTGTGCTTTGCCATTAATTGTACGGGTCGCTGGGTTGAAATTAGAAGCATGCTAGCAAGCGTGGTCTCGAGTTTTGACACTGCCCACACTCGACTTGGATCATCTCACACTTGTACTAGAAAGATCACAATGAAGTATTGTCATTTTTTTAACTCCCTAATTTAGCAAATTTATATCTCCTCCTGTCTAGGGTGGCCAACTCTAAGCACTGGCACTATATACATGGCTCCTACTCTAATTAGTAAGTGCACAATGTTTATATTTAGTAACCGTGCATTTGAAGTATATAATGTAAGAGGATTCAATTCAGCACTACGGCCAAGTCAACGCCTAGTCTAGAATACTGAATGAAAACCCTTATTGATATATCTTTATGTCCAGTTCATGCGTTCTGGATGACTACCCCTATATAACACCCCTCTCTCAGAATCCCCCTGACCCCAAAGAGCCAAGAAGTAGTTCTGTTTTGCAAGTTAAAAGGTTTATTTGAGAAGTAAAGCAATATATATCTATCACACTTTATAATAAATTAATAATTGAATATCACACTTAATCTGATATGCTAAAGATTAACAACGGAGAATCTGGCACTAGCACACTTCTTTATAATCACTAAGGAGTTGACATGAAATGGATAAGGTAGCAACAATACTTTTATGGTTTCAAATGGATGCAATGTGGAATGAAATGCAGTACAGAAAATAACTTGATAGGATTTCAGCAAAAGACAATGTAATCACTTTCTTGGACAATTCACCCCCCCCTTTTATGCAATGCAAGGAAAGGGAAGGGAGGCACACAATTCTCAGAAATGCAATTCAAATGTAATTCAGTTCACCCCAGCAACTTAGACTACAGAAGTTTAAAACACAGGCAAAATGCTTTTATATGTGCTGGCAATTAAGTGAAAAATATGCTAAATTGCTTTTAATTCCCTCTAGAAGGTTCAGGGTGAGTGAAATCAAGTTAATATTAGTCCAGGCTCACTTTAGCAAGGATCTAGGGTGTAGCTAGCAGGTTAAACGAATTTTTGGCAACTGAAAGGCAAGCAGCAGCAGATTTTTACACGTGGAGAAATTTGCAAATCGCGGTAAATTCGCGAGTGCGTTTTTCACGATTGCGGCAAAACTATAGGGGGTAGTAATGCGGTTCTAGGTTCCTAGAAAAGCCACGATTCTAAGCTTTCTGAGGAAAGTTACTGCAAGTCTCTAGCACGGACACGGAGATATGAGCGATTAACTAAAGGTCGTTTTTCAGATTTGAAATTTTAAAGTTCAAAAGACAAGTGCAGCTTGCAACTAGAAAATGACAGGTAACAGCTTTACAAATGACAGGTGACAGTTAGGAGGCAGTTCTACTTAGATTAAAATAGGATTGAATTATAATATTTTAACTAAGAGATCGGGTTCTGCACAGTTTTGCTAGGTACTCACACTATATTTTTGAAATATGCCTCGCCACGGATCTGGTCAGGTTTTAGACTGGACTCTGGTCTCTGCACTTCACAGTGATCTGGGTCAGCTCTCTCTGGTTCTGCTAACAGGTCAGCTCTACTCTGCTGGTCTGGTCTGGGTCTCTGAAGGTTGATGGAGGTAAAGTATGGATTTTCCCGGCAGAGCTTCCAGCTGCAAATGGATTTGAAGGTCCCTATCTGTCCTGTCTGTCTGCTTTTATGTGTTTTTAAAATGGGTGTGTGTGAGCAGCATCACTAGCCAGCCCCTCTCCACTTATCATTGGCCAAGCTTTCATTTCTCCCCTGATTGGGGGAGCTAAATTGTGTCAGAGTGATGTCATTTTACAGCCTGCAGAAAGTCCACTCCTCCTGTCAACTTACACACAAATCTAGATTTGAACCAAATACATATTTGCAGTGGTACATATTGTTTAAAATTACATGCACCCATCATGCATTACAGGAGGTATACCCTGTTCAAACTCTGCTCTTCCTGGGGGCTTGCATTCAGAAATGGCAATATTTTGCACTTTTTAACTGGTTTGCAATACCGGACATTAACCCAAATTTACACACATGTGCGCAAGGAGTATGGACATTAGTTGGTGAAGTGTCAGATTTTTCACATGCACACATTTTGAGTAATATCCTCTTTTCCGCTAAAACCCCCCTGAACATGCCACCGGTTCTAAAAACCTCTTAAAATGTGGGCAGAAAAATCACAAGAATTATGGTGTCATTTAAATAATTTTCACAAGTCCGTACTATGAGTTATTCATCTTTTTAGAGTTATGTTCTGGCCCCAAAGGAGTGTGGTTTTCCTCCAGCACAAGGTTGAATTTCTGGTTTTTCCAGTTCTGCCAAGCCAGCTTGCTCTCACAGGCAGTGCCCCTCCCCTTTGCTTCAGGAGGAAGCTACTTTTACGACATCTGCAATAAACCATCTGCCTGGGTCAGGACAGGGCTTTGTTCAGAGCTCCTGTATTCTGTGGGGGCTCCCCTTAATTCAATTATCAGAGAGATGGCATATCCTTAGTATGGCCAGCAAAAGGCAGATAGGCCTGGGAACACAGCTGTGACTCAAGTTTCACTCCTGATGGGGGGTAGTTGCCAGGCAAAATTGGAATCTCTTTAAGCCAGTTTTTAGCTACATGTCATTTCTGTTCCCCAGTCTTCTGCATTCAAATAAAACTGAACATTTTTACATATGCAGCTAGAATGCTGATTCTAAGTTTAAACTATGACATTTCAACAATTGAAACCTATGTGACACTCAAAAGTAGGTCACTCAGTCAATCTAAACATTTAGATTTTTAGTGTCTTTCAGTCCAAATTTACTTAAACTGCTGAAATCCACAGCTCAGCCAGTCTTGTTATAAACCTTCAAATCACTTCAGAATATAACTTTACATTGGATCCACCTCTCAGTAAGTCTTTCTTTGGCATGTTTTGGGTTCATTTATTCAGTTTTCTACAAAAAAGTAAAATCTGGTGTTGTTTTAAAACGCCGGCTTTTGGATAGTGGTGAGTACTGGTACTGCACCCCTTTTTGGGATCTAAGAAAAAAAAATGAATTCCCAACAGTTATGGGTTTGCTTTTGGCAATCAGCATTGCCATTCCCAATGGTTTCAGACTACTGTGTGGGTAGTCCAATGGTGGTTTTAGGCAGTGTCCTTCTGTGCCCATAACATCGGCAAAAATGAGCGGCAGCCTATTCTTCATGCATTTCCCTGTGCATTTTCTGGGAAGCTCTGGCCATCATGATGTTTTCCATGTCAGTACTGCACAGTTTTGAGGTAGGGCTTGGATGCGTGGATAAATACATCCCACAAGCCCCCCTCTTGCGATGGCCATTCGGTTTCACTGATGGGACTCGCAAGACCTGGGATGTTTCCTCATCTTCTTCCAATAGATGGCACAGTTCAGCATCTTTTCCTCCATCCGGGAATGGTCGATCGGTTCTCCTCGGCGGTCCTGATGGGAATATTGGGCGGTACCCCGGGCCCCCTTGCGTCATCCTCCCAGTCTCCGGATCATCCTCCTTGTCCCGTCTCCAGGTTTTCTTTCTCCTAGGACGACAAAGGAAGAGCGGCAATACCTACTCATAGACGTTTTTCCACCACTGTTGAGATAGTGGGGCAGCATGTGCATTTCATCATAACGAAACATTACATTTTTATTTTGAAAAAAAAAAAAACAGTATAACTAAGAGACAGTTTCATGCAAATCACAATATGTTAGAGACTAGATGTGGTATGTTTTATGATTGGAACTGAATTAGTCTGAGACAGTACCCGCTAGGATTCCAGAGGATTCCTCCAGTTGTTGCAGAGTGTGCCTGGGATGGCAACATTTCAACTGGTTTATGTGGACCCACTTGTCTTCCCCCGCTGCCAAAGGACCTTTGGGGATGTGGATTTTGTAGGCCACAGGGGAGATCTTGTCGATGATCCCAAAGGGTCCCTTCCATGTAGGCAAAAATTTGCGCTGCTTGGCCTGGTTCCTTTGGAAGTTGTATAGATAGACCCGGTCCCCCACCTGATATTCCTTTCTGGAAGTCTTCAGGTCATAGTGGGTCTTCATGCTATCAGCCGATCTTTCTAGATTCCGCTGAGCGTAAGCAAAAGCATGTTGGAGGTGTTTCCTTAAATTCTCCACATACTCATGAGTAGTGGAGGCATTTATCAGTGTCTGCTCTTGGGTCCTGTAGAGCAAATGCTGAGGAAGCACCATCTTGCGCCCAGTCATCAACTCAAATGGTGACATTTTGGTTGCAGATGAAGGGGTAGATCTGATGGCCATTAGGACCAGAGGTAATCGGATATCCCAACTTGGCCCAGAATCTGCCACAAACTTTTTTAAGATGCTCACAATTGTCCGGTTATATCTCTCTACTGCCCCAGAAGAAGCTGGTCTATAAGCAATATGCAACTTCCTTTTGACCCCCAGTATCTCCCACATCTTTGTCATTACTTCACTGGTGAAGTGGCTACCCCTGTCTGACTCAATCCTTTGAGGTAGACCAAAACGGGAAAAGATATGGTTAATCATCAGGGCAGCTGCAGTTTCTGCCTTGCAATTTGGGGCTGGGAGACATTCCACCCACTTGGTAAACAAGCATGTCACAGTCAACATGTACTTATTCCCCCTAGCAGAGCGAATCACAGGGCGTACAAAGTCGATTTGTAAATCTGACCATGGCAGTGTCATCCCCCGCTTTTGGAGAGGCGCGCGGTGCGTGAGGGATGATGGCTGAAATTGTGCACACACAAGACACCCCTTCAAGTATTGGTCGAGGTCCTGCCCCATGTGTGGCCAGTACGCAACCTCTCTTAAGATTTCCAGTGTTGTGTGAAACCCCCTATGACCGGCGGTGGCCGCATCATGGGCGTGACTTAACATCAGGCTTCGGAATGAGGTAGGAACCACCCACTGATCGTGGCCAGCTTTGGATTTCCTTACCAACAAACCGTCTTGGATCCGGAACATTTTTGGACATTTCATCAACACTCTTAGGTCCTCTTTCCCAATGTAATCGGTATCCGTCAGGGGAGAGTTCTCAGGGTCCTCAAGGTGTTGGTAAAACTTACCAATAACTGGATCCCCCTTCTGAGCTGTAATCAAATCAGCATCAGGGGTCTCCTTACTCCATTGTGCAATTGAAAGGTCGTTGTGAGCATTTGTCTGGGACCTAGTGATAGCAGTGACCTGGATTTCCCCCAACAGGGACTCAATCTCAATTAGATCCCCTTGGATGGCCCCAGTTTTGGCCAGCTGATCAGCTAAGTCATTTCCAGTTTTGTCTGGTCCCTCTACTTTGGAATGACCCTTGATCTTTTTCCAATAGATGGTCATCTCATTCGAGGTGACCAGATCATCAATGTTTTGGATCAACTTCCCATGTTTCAAGGGTTTGTTGTTAGCACATAACATGCCTCTGGTTTTCCAATTAACCAGGTGCTCCACGAACCCGTTCCGTACATAATCCGAATCTGTGATTATGACCAGTTCGCGGAGTTGATGCTGGACAGCAGTGAGGATGGCCTGATGCACAGCCATCAATTCTGCCACCTGACTACTTCGGGGACCAATTTTGTATCCAGCGGAGGGTTCTGGGGACTCATTCACCCATGCATTCCCTACGCCAGCCACCAGTTCTTTCTCCCCGTCGTTGTCAACATGGTAAGAGCATCCATCCACATAGACAGTGGGCATTCCCTCACACTTGTCCTCTTCAAAGAATTTGTGTGGGGAATTAAGGTATGCCTCCGTGTTGTCCTTGATTTTTAGACTTTCGTCCTCGAGACAGTTTTCTCTGGCACAATCATGCAAGTCAGCCAGACCTTGCGCGAGGGGACTCTTCTTGTTTTGGCCATATCTGACCTCCACAGGAAAGCCTTGCATTGACAGAATCCAGGAAGTAATTCGGGAATTACTCACATGTCCGGCCCGGATTCTGTCACTTTGGAGATATTGCAGAGGCTGGTGTGGAGTCTCCACTATGATGTGTTCCCCCTGGATAAACGGGCGGTAATTCTTCAATGCCCACACCGTTGCCAGGAGTGCCTTCTCACAATCGTTGAATTTTTCCTCCACAGAGGATAAAGTTTTGCTCGTATAGGAGATTACTTTATTGACCTTGTCATACTTTTGGTATAATACTGCCGTCAAGCACGTATTAGAGAACCCCGTCTCTAGGAAGAACTCCTTGTTTCTGACAGGGTAAGCTAGGCATGGCGCTTGTGAGAGGCTTCTCTTGAGTTGTCTTACTGCCTCGGCTTGTTCTGGACCCCATTCCTACTTGACCCCCCCTTCAGGAGATGAATCAGGGGTCTGGTGATCTCTGCGTAGCCCTCAATGAACTTTCTGCTGTAATTAGTCAGTCCAAGGAGGCTCCTTAGTTCTCGCAGAGTTGTGGGGTCTTTCAGTTTCTGAAGTGCTTCCACTTTCTTTTCCTGGGGACAGAGACCCTGAGGAGTAATCTCATGCCCCAAGAAATTAACACGGGTTCTACACCACTGTGCTTTCTGAAAGGAAAGTTTTGCTCCGGCGGCCCTCAACTGCGTCAGAACATAACGGATCTCCGCTATGTGTTCCTCCACAGATGAACTTTTGATGAGGACATCATCTACATAAGCCAGGTTACCCCTCGCACCCAGGTCGGGCATGGCCTTATGTAGGAAAATGTTGAATTCATTGCCGGAGTTGAGGTATCCGAAGGGAGTCCGGGTCCATGTGTATTGCTGGCCCCCAAAGGTAAAAGCCAGTTTGTATTGGTCCTCCCTACTGACAGGCACAGTCCAGTATCCATTGGTCAGGTCTATTGCATTGAATACCTGTGACCCCTGGATCTGGGCCAGCCCTTGGTCAATGTAGGGAAGAGGCCATCGGGAAGTATGGACCCGTTTGTTGAGCTCCCGGAGGTCGGCGCAGAGTCTCCACTGGCCGTTTGGCTTCAATATTCCCAGCACCGGATTATTGAAGGTACTGTGGACTGGACGGATTATTCCCCGGGACTCAAGGTTCTTAATTATTTCAGTAAGGGACTCCATTGATGCGAGAGGCAAGCGATATTGCTTCACAAACACAGGAGTCATGCCAGGGTCCGTGGGGATTGTGGTTGTGTGGATGTCGGTGCGACCACAGTCATATGAGTCTACCGCAAAGAGATCTTGGAAATCCAAGAAAACTTGTTTCAACTTTTGCTTTTGTTCCAGAGTCACACAGGCATCAGCTAGGTTGACTCTCTCTTCCACCATCTGCCTGAAGCCTGGAAAGACTTCTGGTTTGGCTATTTCAGCGGCCTCCTCCAGCTGGGTGGAGAAGTCCCTGGTCAGAGTGCTGATTTGGACTGGAGGCTTCAGGTGGGAAAGGCAGCCCTCATGGACCTGGAAAATCACCTCATCCCTCCTGAAGTCACAAGTCACATCTTCCTTACCATAGGGGCAGGAAGTGACACCAGGAAGTTCCCCCCATGCCGGGTAAAAATCCTGTCTGGTGTTGTATTGTCCTCACTGTCACTGTCAAAACAGTCCTTGGGGATTGGTCCTAACAGTTCATTTACTAAGTCGATGGAAAAATGTCGGTCATCAACCGCCATTCCAATAATGGTGCCTGCGGCTAGAGTAATACTCTTTAAGTCGCTGTTATCCACCTCTATTAGAATGGTGTCATGTTCTATGTTGACTAATGGAGTTGGGTTTACCCCCAACCCTTGCTGTTGGAGAGAAGCGTTTAGATGTATGTAAGCATCAGAGTTTTTCAAATGTTGTCCTCTTTTAACTTTCACTTCCAGGGAGAATTGTCGGGTCCTTTCGGGGATGGTGACTTCCTCTTTGATCTGAATTTCAACTGCATAAGGTAGAAATTGAGCTGACCTAAATGCTTTTTCTGGATCATCAAAGCCCATGGGATTATCCGCTAATCGGGACCAAGCTTTGAAGTTTATTAGGTCCAAACTAATGGCAAAGCGATTGAGAATGTCACTGCCTAAGTAAAAGGCGGCAGGAACGTCTCGCACGACCCAACAATTGTGGACTATGCTCTTGTTGCCAATGGAGATTTTGAGCATACACCTGCTTGGCAGGAGATGTTTGGAATTGGGTGCTTCCAGGTCCATTTCCCATTTGTCTATCAGTTTGAAGGTGGGAATGGCTGGATCTTTTGGGAGTTGGCGAAACATGGCTTCGCTGATGAAGCTCTTACCGTTGTTCACACACACTCGAGCGAGAACATAGTCCTTCCCATCATTTAACTGAACAGGGATGAACAACTGCTCTCCAATTTGCTGAATATCAGCCAGGCTTTGAGCTGATTTCACATCTTTCTGGACTATAGGAGTGGGAGTTTCTGATTGTGGATTAGTAAAGAATTTCAGGGTGTTTCCTTCCAGTGTGGAATACCACCTTAAACTGGAAGGAAGGTTGATTTTCAGAAATAGAGAGGACCCCCCCATCACCAATCTGTTGTCCTACTGCTATTACTGTCATGTCTGGAATCTGGTTGTTCTGGAAGTGAAATTCTACTTGGTCAGATTTTTGTTCAACCATGTGGCAGGTGCCGTTCAAACTAACATGGTTGACACTCTGTTTTAATTTTATTGGTCGGCTAGTCTGGGTCCAGAGGACCTTGTTTACGCAATCTATTAGGGGTGACAACCTTCTCAGGAGGTCATTCCCTAGTAAACAAGGGATGCCCTCTGGAGTCACAACTATGACTGGGTGTTTCAACTTGTGTCGCCCAATTTTAATGTCCAAATCTGCCGTCCCCTCGACGGGAATTTCCTTCCCGTCAAAGTTCTGCAGTTGTCCAGGAAGAGAGGTGAGAGGAATTTGGTAATTCTCTCCCCTTCCTGCATTCAGTTCATCAAAGGCCCTTCTGGACAGAAGGGTAGCTTGAGATCCCGTGTCCACCAGTGCCAAAATTGTACCCTGCCCCTGTACTCGGACCGGGGCATAGTATCTTCCCTCCTTCTCCTCAAGGAGGCACAGATAATGCACATTTTTGGACAACTGGTGGGCTAACTTTCTGGTTTTGGACATCGCTAGCGAAGAGATTTGGGCAGAATTCTGTGGAGAGCCTTGGGAATCTGAAAGAAAAATTTGGCAACTGGAGATCAGAGCCATTGTGGGTTCCCCTGGCTCCGGTTCTGGGCCGCCCCCCCCCTTTTTGGAGGCAGTCACCAGGATGGGTTTGAACCAGGGGATTTTCTTGCTGTTGGTTCTGGGATGAGATGGTGGGCGGCGGTAGCTCAGTCTCCCCATCTCCCCAGTCTGGATTTGCATCCCTAGGGACCCATTTTTCTTTGGGAGGAGTTCCCCCTCTCTGAAGGAGAAGATCCTTTTCCCAGGATCTTCTGAGGATCCCTCTCCCTCAAATTGGAAGATCTGTACCTCCTCCTCAAACTGTGTCTGTTTGGGTCTTTTGTTTCTCCTACCACTCCTCTGCTCCTTAGGAGGCAGACTTTCAGGGGCAAGAGATTTTGTTTCCGGTTCCTGGGTTTCCAGGGGCTGTTTACAAGTGAGGAAGGAAGCTTCCTCCAAGGCTTTACACCCCCCTTCCCCTTGTGCCTCCTCCCTGGGAACCGGTGAGTTATCGGGGTGCTGCCCCCGTCATTGTTCTGGGGCACCAGGTCCAGAGTTGGGTGCGTTCTGCGCCGGCATGCCGATCTGAGGGTTCTGCTGAGCCCTCAGTATGTGACCCAGATCCCGTGCCATGTTTTGAACCTGGCGCTCTAACTGGGAAACCCGCTCAGGCTGATACGGGGCCCTGTTTTCTCCCCTGGGCTGATCCCGGGAAGAGTAGCTGTCCCTCCTCTGGTAATACCCCAGGTTGGGAAGATTTGGGTACCCCTCCACCCTTGGCCTCCCCTCTCCCGGATTCAGTTGTCTGGGCTCAGGGAATTGGGGAAAGAAGGGTGGAGGATTTTGGGGCTGGAAATTGGGTGGATACCTGGGGAAAAAGTTCTGCCCAGGATTCGGAGAATTTCTGCCCTCCGGTGGGAAGTTAGGAGGAAAGTTCCCTGGGTTAGGTTCTTGGCTGGATCTCCCCCCTTGGGCTGGAGGAGTCCACACATAACCCAGGATGGGTCTGTTTCCCTTGTAACGGGGGCTTACATAATCAGGAGAGCGAGGGACCCCATTTGTGGGGCTGCCTCCCTGGCTCCCTGTCTGTGACTGGCCCGAGGACCTTCTGGGCCTAGCATTATTAGGTGCAGGTAGGTTTTTAGGCCCCCCCATCTCCAACTCTAAAACGGGGGTGACCTTTACCTCTGCCACCTTGGCAGCAGCAGGGGTGCTGTTGGCTTTGGGGTTTTTCTGGGCATTATTTTTGCTATCTACCGGTTTCTGCACCTCATAGATCAGGGTAGCCTGTTCAATGACCCAGTCTAAAGATCTTTTCTCGTGAAAATCCCTCACGAGCTGGGTCATAATGTATTTGGGCAAGGCATGAAAAAATGTATTAATGTATTCTCTACTGTCTGTGCGCACCCTTCTGGTGGTCTGCGCAAAAGCACGTTTCAGTTCTTGCACAAATTCTTGTGGGGCCTGATCCTCCCCACATTGCAAATTGTAGGCTGCCTTGCGAGCCTCTTGAGGATTTATATGAATGGAAAAATGTTTCAAGATGGCCGCCTTATAGGTGGACCATCTTAAATGATTTTGGTCCTCCAGCCCCGCAAAGAAACTGGAGTATTCCGGGGAGAAGGTCCACTTTACATATTGAATACAGCTTTGGCTGTCCTTCAAATGGAAAGTCTCCATCATTTGCTCAAACAACTCTAAATGCTCCCAAACAGAATACTTAGCGTTCTTATGGTAAGGCGTGATGACGCTCCTGATCGCCTTAATCTGCTTTAAGGGGTCCTTAAGCAAGGCCCTTTTTGCCTTATTGGCCTTTTTGGTTCGGGTAACCCTTGTCCATTCATCCTCTGACTCAGAGGCACTGCTCCCAGAGGTTCCTGTCTGCTCTTCCAGGTTTTCCCGGATTCTGCGAGCCTGGGAATGGCTGGCAGAATGTGGGGATCTGGTCTCCTGTGTCCTGCGCAGTTCAGAGGAGTCTTCAGATTCCTCCTTGCTGCCAGGATTTGATGGGTACCCCCCCCACTGACCTAACTGGGCAGAGGTTTTCAGGATGCCCTTAAGGGGCCTACTCTCCTGGGGTTCCCCACTGAACTGTACTGTACTTGGGTGCCCATACCCGGATGCCCACCCCTCCATTCCTGAGTGGTACTGGCCTATGAGCCCCATACTTTTAGCTGGATAGTAATCTGCCATCCCTGTGGCCCTGTGCTCATGTGCGCCAGGGGACATGGGGGCGGCAGAGTCCAGGGACTGAGAGAAATAAAGGCCTCTGGTACTAGGGCTCCTGGGGTTATGCTCAGGAGTTTCTCTTTCCCAGCGAACCTCATCTCTATCCGCCCCTGCTCCCTGTTGCAATGCAAGAGCCTGCGCCTTCAGTTCCTCAGTTAAGGCCTTACTAGACTCTATCAGTCTCTCCTGCATCGCTACCTGTTGTTGGAGCCTATCATTGTGCTGGCAGAGAGCCTCATTCTCTCTCTGCGTTTCCTGATTGGTCCTGGAGCACTGGGCCAGTCTTTGCTGCAGGAGGTTTACCTCCTGAGTCCCATCCCTACTGGCCTGCTCCTTTCTTGCCAGAGCATCTTCCACCCTTCTGGTGTGCTCTACCAAGTTCTGGTTTTCTTTTTGGAGGTCACCCAGCCCCTGGAGGGCCAGGTGATTTTCTTCAATTTCCTTTTTTAAGTGGCAGACTTCCTGGCCTAAAGTGTCTCTTTCCTGACTGAGATCCTGCATCTGTGCTGCCAGGTCGTCCCTCTGTCGTTGAAAGGCACCAGCTTTTTGGCGCTCTTCATCAAACTCTGCCTGGGTATCCAGGTCTTTCAGAATCAGTTTATTGCTCTCCTCTTTCTCTCTATCTAGCTGGCTTTGTAGGGTGACTACCTGCTCCGCGCATGCCCTGTTGAAATTGATCTGTTGCTCCAACTTTTTCTGGTTCTGCAGTAAGGAGTCCAAACTGTCTTGGTGCTCCTTCTGCAGGGCCAGAAATCTGGTATCCTGGTCTGTCTTTTCCTGTTGTAGGATGCCCATATCCTCTTTTATTTTAATGATATATTGCCTACTATCATTTTCTGACTCCTGGCTCCTGAGCAGCCTCTGCTCAGAAGAGTCCAGCTCAGATTGGGCCTTCTGTAATGCCAGCAGTTGCCTACTCGCCAGATCTTGGCCTTCAGCACATTTGTCCTGCATGGCTCCCATATGTAAATATAAATATGCCGCTACCCTGGCAATCTTATTGTGTTCATCTTTGGCTTTAGGAGCCATATATAGTTCACACAGGGCCACATGTAATGGACCCTGATCTCTCCATAGGTCTGACCCTGTTTCAGTGACCTGTCACGTGATGGCCTGCAACCAGGCATCCTGGCCCTGTTCAGTCCATTCACCTCTCACAAATAGTTTATGTAAGAGGTGCTCTCTGGCTATTTTCATGTCTACTAAGGTCGTCATTCTAGAGATTGGTCTCTGTTCTGACTTACAGAAATTAGTATTTTATTTTTGCAAAACAGACCTTTTTCTTAGAGCGTTCCTATGAGGAGTGCTTTACAGCGTAACACAGCGTGGTGATCCGACCGGATATGTGTATCTGGTCAGCTGGCACGCTGTATTAATCTGCACAAATGGTAGATCTAACCCAAACGTCCGGCACGAGCCCCCAATTTGTAAGAGGATTCAATTCAGCACTACGGCCAAGTCAACGCCTAGTCTAGAATACTGAATGAAAACCCTTATTGATATATCTTTATGTCCAGTTCATGCGTTCTGGATGACTACCCCTATATAACACCCCTCTCTCAGAATCCCCCTGACCCCACTGAGCCAAGAAGTAGTTCTGTTTTGCAAGTTAAAAGGTTTATTTGAGAAGTAAAGCAATATATATCTATCACACTTTATAATAAATTAATAATTGAATATCACACTTAATCTGATATGCTAAAGATTAACAACGGAGAATCTGGCACTAGCACACTTCTTTATACTCACTAAGGAGTTGACATGAAATGGATAAGGTAGCAACAATACTTTTATGGTTTCAAATGGATGCAATGTGGAATGAAATGCAGTACAGAAAATAACTTGATAGGATTTCAGCAAAAGACAATGTAATCACTTTCTTGGACAATTCACCCCCCCCTTTTATGCAATGCAAGGAAAGGGAAGGGAGGCACACAATTCTCAGAAATGCAATTCAAACGTAATTCAGTTCACCCCAGCAACTTAGACTACAGAAGTTTAAAACACAGGCAAAATGCTTTTATATGTGCTGGCAATTAAGTGAAAAATATGCTAAATTGCTTTTAATTCCCTCTAGGAGGTTCAGGGTGAGTGAAATCAAGTTAATATTAGTCCAGGCTCACTTTAGCAAGGATCTAGGGTGTAGCTAGCAGGTTAAACAAATTTTTGGCAACTGAAAGGCAAGCAGCAGCAGATTTTTACACGTGGAGAAATGTGCAAATCGCGGTAAATTCGCGAGTGCGTTTTTCACGATTGCGGCAAAACTATAGGGCGTAGGAATGCGGTTCTAGGTTCCTAGAAAAGCCACTATTCTAAGCTTTCTAGGCTTTCTTGTGCAAGTCTCTAGCACAAACGGTCACGGAGATATGAGCGATTAACTAAAGGTCGTTTTTCAGATTTGAAATTTTAAAGTTCAAAAAGACAAGTGCAGCTTGCAACTAGAAAATGACAGGTGACAGCTTTACAAATGACAGGTGACAGTTAGGAGGCAGTTCTACTTAGATTAAAATAGGATTGAATTATATTATTTTAACTAAGAGATTGGGTTCTGCACAGTTTTGCTAGGTACTCATACTATATTTTTGAAATATGCCTCGCCACGGATCTGGTCAGGTTTTAGACTGGACTCTGGTCTCTGCACTTCACAGTGATCTGGGTCAGCTCTCTCTGGTTCTGCTAACAGGTCAGCTCTACTCTGCTGGTCTGGTCTGGGTCTCTGAAGGTTGATGGAGGTAAAGTATGGATTTTCCCGGCAGAGCTTCCAGCTGCAAATGGATTTGAAGGTCCCTATCTGTCCTGTCTGTCTGCTTTTATGTGTTTTTAAAATGGGTGTGTGTGAGCAGCATCACTAGCCAGCCCCTCTCCACTTATCATTGGCCAAGCTTTCATTTCTCCCCTGATTGGGGGAGCTAAGTTGTGTCAGAGTGATGTCATTTTACAGCCTGCAGAAAGTCCACTCCTCCTGTCAACTTACACACAAATCTAGATTTGAACCAAATACATATTTGCAGAGGTACATATTGTTTAAAATTACATGCACCCATCATGCATTACAGGAGGTATACCCTGTTCAAACTCTGCTCTTCCTGGGGGCTTGCATTCAGAAATGGCAATATTTTGCACTTTTTAACTGGTTTGCAATACCGGACATTAACCCAAATTTACACACATGTGCGCAAGGAGTATGGACATTAGTTGGTGAAGTGTCAGATTTTTCACATGCACACATTTTGAGTAATATCCTCTTTTCCGCTAAAACCCCCCTGAACAGGCCACCGGTTCTAAAAACCTCTTAAAATGTGGGCAGAAAAATCACAAGAATTATGGTGTCATTTAAATAATTTTCACAAGTCCGTACTATGAGTTATTCATCTTTTTAGAATTATGTTCTGGCCCCAAAGGGGTGTGGTTTTCCTCCAGCACAAGGTTGAATTTCTGGTTTTTCCAGTTCTGCCAAGCCAGCTTGCTCTCACAGGCAGTGCCCCCCCCCCTTTGCTTCAGGAGGAAGCTACTTTTACGACATCTGCAATAAACCATCTGCCTGGGTCAGGACAGGGCTTTGTTCAGAGCTCCTGTATTCTGTGGGGGCTCCCCTTAATTCAATTATCAGAGAGATGGCATATCCTTAGTATGGCCAGCAAAAGGCAGATAGGCCTGGGAACACAGCTGTGACTCAAGTTTCAATCCTGATGGGGGGTAGTTGCCAGGCAAAATTGGAATCTCTTTAAGCCAGTTTTTAGCTACATGTCATTTCTGTTCCCCAGTCTTCTGCATTCAAATAAAACTGAACATTTTTACATATGCAGCTAGAATGCTGATTCTAAGTTTAAAACTATGACATTTCAACAATTGAAACCTATGTGACATTCAAAAGTAGGTCACTCAGTCAATCTAAACATTTAGATTTTTAGTGTCTTTCAGTCCAAATTTACTTAAACTGCTGAAATCCACAGCTCAGCCAGTCTTGTTATAAACCTTCAAATCACTTCAGAATATAACTTTACATTGGATCCACCTCTCAGTAAGTCTTTCTTTGGCATGTTTTGGGTTCATTTATTCAGTTTTCTACAAAAAAGTAAAATCTGGTGTTGTTTTAAAACGCCGGCTTTTGGATAGTGGTGAGTACTGGTACTGCACCCCTTTTTGGGATTTAAGAAAAAAAATGAATTCCCAACAGTTATGGGTTTGCTTTTGGCAATCAGCATTGCCATTCCCAATGGTTTCAGACTACTGTGTGGGTAGTCCAATGGTGGTTTTAGGCAGTGTCCTTCTGTGCCCATAACATCGGCAAAAATGAGCGGCAGCCTATTCTTCATGCATTTCCCTGTGCATTTTCTGGGAAGCTCTGGCCATCATGATGTTTTCCATGTCAGTACTGCACAGTTTTGAGGTAGGGCTTGGATGCGTGGATAAATACATCCCACAATAAGCAATGACATTCATTGAAATATGTTTAAATAGGTAATTGTGTATAGAAGACAGCAAGATACAGTTTAAACTGAAATGAAGCAAACAGGATGTGGTAAGGTGAGCCTGGATGAGCTCTGGAATTTTATTGCAATTTGCACAATTTGTGAGCAGTAAATAGTGTGAGTTTTATCTGCCATACAGGGTTGTTTCCATGGAAAGAGGTGGGCAGACTGGAGAGCTGGCATGTAGATGGGCTAGTTGGAGAGATGGCTAGGATTGTGAGGGGATTTGAAGGGGTGGAGGGGTCTGACCAGGATCACAAAGAGTGGCGCCGCGCAGTAAGTACCGATAAGTACTGTTTGCTGTTCTTGCTGGATTGCTGGAGAAAATCACCCTGGGACTCCTGTTGAGCCTACTGCCGTTCCGTGCACACGCGGAGCAAATCGTCCAGGAGGACGTCTTTGTGTGTAGCACCTGGCGTGCCTGTCTTCCTAAAAACAAGGTGACTACGTGTTTGGCTCTTTGTGTTTGTTTGAACTCATTTGGACCTCTTTGGACTTGCTCACAGATACGCCTGCTTTACTTTTGCATATTCTTACTTTTAGTAAGCGTGTATTTGTATCTTTTTTTAAGGCATTTCCTGGAGGGAGGCTCCGCCCGCACTGACCCTGTGACGCACAGCCTGTCTTTACTTTTTTTTTAAATACCATCATCTTGGCGCACCCGCGCCGCGCACTAAGTACCGATAAGTACTGTTTGCTGTTCGCGTTGCGTGGTGCGGGTTGCCAGACTTCTAGTCCATAGTTGGCTGACTCTGTGTGGCAGAAATACTGCTCACGTCCTTGGAATAAAAGGGTAGGAAGCCATTATTATTGTTATTTATCCTAGTTATTATGTGTTATTGTTATTTTTACATTGTTCGATGTGCTAAAGTCAACGGCCAGATTACTGATTGACCTGCTGAGCACATATTTTGAATTTATTTAATGTTTGTATACACAAAATTAAACGTATTTGTGAATTGAGCGAGTTGAGTGAAAAAGTGTCGCAACATACTCGCGCTCTCTAGTGAAAGAGACTAACTGAAGTGGTATCCATCTGTGATACAAATGGATAAAGTCCCGTACACGCTGAAATCCGGCATGCCGGCAGTAAATGTTGCATTGTTTAAGGAGGGAACTGTTCTGAATCCAAAAACTACGGTTGCAACACCGCTCACACCAAATATCCAACACCCAAAAAAAAAAGTGGCACCCTGGTTAGGAGAGAAGAGAGTGGGAATTAAAAACAGGAACCGCTTAATGTCAAAGGTTCCTGATATTCGCTCATATTATAACTTAAATGTGGAGATGGGGGATGATTCTCGCCAAATACAACAGGTCAAAAACAAACATCCGAAAAAAGATAAGCTCCTTGAATTGAATACTCAACTTGACATCGAAGTAGCTGCTATTAAAACAAATGCTCCAGTGATGCCTAGTGCAGGGGCTACAAATATAATATCGGACACTACAATGGAGCATGAAAGCAAACGGTGTGAGAAGGATAGAGCGCATATACCTAATGTACTTGAAAAAATTACTGAGAGTCCTCCAAAACTGTGCTCAGTCGAGGCCGAACAGAGACTGAGAGAAGCCTACCAAAACAAACAAAGTTACAGGACAAGTAGATGAGGAAGCGCTCTATTTTATGAACTTGAGCTCAGCCTCCACAAATGAAGAGGAAGTCGTATTTGTATATTCAAATACAGGTGACCTAATGCAAGTGCACAACTTGTCCCCATTCCCAAAGCAACGTTCTTGCAACACCAACATGCTGAGGGTTGAGGAGGAAAATATAATGCGTACTTCAGTAAATCAAAAAACAAAAACCTTGTTAGATATGTCTGAATGTTCTGAAGAAGAAGCTTTTGTGAATCACTCTCATTTGATCCTCCAACTCCCAGGCAGCCCATGAGAGGGAAAAAAAAACATTTTGGTGAAAAGCCTCATATTTTAAGGCTTGCTGAAACCCATGCAGAAGAGGACCTAGTGCAGGCAGAGAGTAATACAACTCTGTTGTCGATGAATACAGCTTTACTATCATTAGCCAAATTATATGAAGCCATGGACCAGAAGTTAAATTATCACACTATATTGTTGAACAAATTAACAAATCAGAATAATAACTGCCAGGCAATGGGTGAACTGAGAGAGTGCGTTCAACAATATGAAATATTCAGACACTGTGAAACAAAAAATTCTGAAACTCAGACCGAATCCCCTCCTAATCAAAAGAATTTAACTTTGGTGGGGCGACTATTATAGATAGATTTGTGGAAGTGCCAAAGCCACAGTCGCAGACCAGTGCATAATGTGACACTGGTAAGCTGCCTATAAATAGAATACCCCAAGTAGCAACCTGGGAGGACACTACCCATGAGAAAACACAACATGAGGATTTTAGTGTCCCACAAAAACTGGATGCAAAACAAAATAAACAAAATAAAGAGGGTCAATCTCTGACAAACAAGACAAAAAGCGAAATGACTGCTGCAAAGACAGGTAAAGGCAGAGCTATAAATAGACACATTCTAAAGATAATAAGTGTTGCAAAAGAAACCATTGAAAAACCAAAAGTCAGCAAGGAAAACAGTGATCATACAGGCATCTTGCCTGTACGTGACACAAACAAAATCACCCCAAGCTTATTTTACAAACCATTAAGCGATCTGGTGGTGGTAGAAGCAGCCATGAGAGAAAATGAAAAAGCCCAATCCCAGGTACCCACCAATATCGAAGTGACAGACTCAAGGTTGAGTGGATTAACTGAGGCTCAAATGAGAGAGGAAATAAGTGAAACAGTTGAAAAATACATGGCCAATAGGGTAAAGGAAACCACGGAAATTGGTCCAAATAGAAAGGAACAAAATACCATGCCACAAGGTTTGCTGGTGGGAGGCTTTGATGCGAACATGACAGCTACAAACAGAGAGCCAATGGAAACTGCCAGCATGAGGGAAACCGCGCAATTGCAAAAGAACATGAGTATGATTAAAGAACAAACATTCAAGTCGAGAGCAGTGACTGAAAAGAACAGCCATTGCTTTGTACTGGAATGTAGAGATCACCCATTCCAGCAATTTGATTTGAATCGGTCAAGCGTCATAAACATCTGCAGGGAGTTATCCCAACTAAAAAACATAACAACATCTGATATCGATAGAGTTGAATTCCTGGATGACCAAGACCTGTCACGATCTCGAATATCCGTCCATTCAACCATTCTTGCAGACATAATGTGGCAGGCAAGGGACGCACTCTTCCATATGGGCTTCAATTTATATCAAGATGACCCTCAGACAAATGCAGAAAGCATACCAAACGCCAAGAAATGGAGTCCACGTATCTATGGCCCCGATCCTACTGGATTAAATGAGGGAAGACGCAATCCGTTGGTCCACTCGTAACAACCCACAATAAAAGAAACATTCCGACTTGTATGTTGGAACACTCGTGGGTTCACGCACTTTACGAACACTATAAATACAGAACTTCATGAATTTGAAATAGTGGTCTTGCAGGAAACCTGGATGTTGGAAGCCCCCATCTGGGATGGTTATGAAATATTTTTGCAGCCAGCCATATGTCTCCCCCGAGGAAGACCAATGGCAGGTCTTTTGATAGCAGTGAAGGGATCAAGGGGTTTTAAAACATCAATGTATGATTCCAATACCCTGTTCATTCAAACCATAAAGTTGAGTAGTAACTCACACCTGCTTCTAATTGTCAACATCTATTGGGGAAAATCACATTTGCCACCTGATTGCTTTTTTGAATTAATCCAGGAGGTATTTGACAAGATTGCCAAGGAAATAAATGTGGATTATATAATGGTTATGCCTGATCTTAATCTACATCTGTTGAATAAGGGCAAAAGGGCACCAACAGCCGAAGAGAGAAGATGGTCCACAGTCATGGAAAATATGCAGTTGTTCCTGCTAAATGGGTCAGTGGAGGGGGACACGCAGGCTGCCAGTACTTGGCGCAATGGCCCATTTAAATAATAGACTACATATTTGTAAATACAACAATGCTGAATGCGATTCAATCCATGAACATAAAACCAAAAAGGGAAAGTGATCACAGTCAACATTGTCTCACTTGGAAACAGCAGGAAAATCAGTGCAAAAGTGACTGTCGCACCTACAAAGGTGCCATAACCGCAAGTAACAGGAGGAATAGAATCAAATGGTCTAATGCCTCTCTACAGGACTTTGACAAACATTTATCTATATGTCCGGGGTCGGATTATGTTACAACAATGCAAAAATATGCATATGTAAAAAACAGCTTTCAAGGACATGGTTACAAACACACACATGTATTCGATAATGATGTCAAAGTCAAAAAAGCTGACATGAGGAAGCAGATACGATCAATAAACTGCTTAATATTGGAAGAGAAATTGTCACAAATAAAACATATACGGACAGTCTATAAAAATTGGATAAGAGGAAGAAAGGCGCTATGCTATCAAAGGGACAGCGAGGACATGTTAAAATAAATTGCCTCAAAATCCTCTGCTGATATTTGGAAGGTCTTGAATAAAGTCACCTATAAAGATCAGACTTCTGTGCAAGTTAATTCCATCTCTTGTCAGTCTAGAAAAATGGATTCCTCTACTTTGTGACCGCAAATGTATTTTGGTGGCTGTGGGCCAACCGTCTCATGCACGATATGACAGAATATAGGTTTTCAAGTTTGCCAATGAACGGCCATTTTGATGTAACAAGAATCACCATTTTGTTTTCTAACCATTGCTCATTGCTTTCTATTCCTATTGCTTCGCAGTATATTTTCCACTTACACTGCTCGACTGTAAAACATTGTTGTCTGTATGTAAAAAGGACAAGGCCGCAGGGCCGAGAGGATAACAAGAGTTTGTTGAAACACAAACGTAGGCAGCGCCAGGAAGAATGCCCGGCTCCCTCCCAAATGTAGCCTTGAAGCAGAGCTGCAGGGCATTTAATCATTTTGCAGCTGCCAGTCAGTCTCGTTATATATGGTAGAATATGTTAGAATAATACAGCTAAAGGCTTGAATTATGCTCTTCTTACGGCCCCCCTTTTGCTGAGCCCGCTAGAGCGTGTCGGCTCCCAGGACACAAATAGCACCTAATAGATAGCAAGGTCCGGAATGCAACTCTTCCCCCCCGTATGAAGCTCGCTTCCAAGAAACGAAGCGCTGTGTTCTATTCAACAACTGAAAGATGCCTTCGCACTCACAAATTGCAATTGTTACTACAATAGATGTTTGAAGGTGTCATAGTTGTCGGAGATGTCCATCATCACACCAAGTTCAAAGAAACCCAATAAAAGGGGGGTGTTAAACGTGTCATAGCTCATTGGTTGATATGCATTTTGTATATATGTAACTGATGTACATAATTCACTCTCTTGCGTCCCTCGAGGTATAGAGATACACGTCGCGGGGCGTGAGACCGAGTTGGCCAACTGAGACTTTTGCTTTGCAATAAACCCTAGCTTTGGGAATACAACCTTGTGTCTGGCGTATCTATCGTGTGTGGTGACTCGCCTTGTTTCCATAGACGTCAGGGTCCCCTATGGGCCCCTTTCAAACTGCGCTTATTTTTTTAAAATATACCTGACCCCAATATCGACCCATCACATGCCCCACATGCCCCCTATGGGTGCAAATTGGGACCATAATATAGAATTTGATCAAAATGATATCATACATTACATCTCCAAATTGAGCTCCTCAAGGGCGCCGGGCCCGGATGGGCTCGACAATAAAATGATCAAAGAAGAGGCAGAAGTCTGGTCTCTAATCCTAATGAAAATATACACAGAAGTGATGCGTTCCGGGAAATTACCAGTGTCGTGGAACAAATCGATATTAATCCCGCTGTTTAAAAAGGGAAATAGACTTGACCCTGGTTCTTACAGGCCAATAGCCCTCCTCGATTGTCCGGTGAAAATATTTGCCCGCCTTCTCCTGCGTGAATTTAACAGCTGGCTAGACAGAGAGAACTTGGGCACAGGCATTAACCTATTAACGATAAATGCCATTATTACAAATCATTCAAGCAAGAATTTACCACTATTTGTTGCTTTTGTCGATTTTAAAAGTGCATTAGATTCCATCCTAAGAGCGCTACTCTTTATGAAGCTGATGAGAAACAAATGCCCCTGGAACATCCTGAAGTGGATCATTGAACTTCATCAAGATACCTCACTCCAGATAAGGTTAAACAGTGATGGACTGCTGACAGACCCCATTAAAACATCGAGAGGTCTTAAGCAAGGTTGCATTCTTGCTTCAGCAATCTTTAACTTCTTCATTCTTGACATGGGCAAAGAATTTCTCAATATTACAACTGATTCCCCGAAGCTAGGCCAAAATGAGATCAAATGCCTTTTATATGCAGATGACCTGCTCTTAATATCTAAGACACCGATGGGGTTACGCAATATGCTCCAAGCATTGGAGAACTACGCCAGAACCAATGGAATGACCATAAATATTAAAAAAGCTAAGGTGATCCAGTTCGGAAATTCCCAACAAAGAAATAAAAAATATAAATGGATGTTAGACAAACAACTGCTTGAAACAGTGTGTGAATATACTTATTTGGGAGTGAATATCAATAACAACCCAAAAGATGTTTTTTTATGAAACCACTGTATTGTTGAAATGGAATAGTCTAACCTCCCAATCTAGAATCATCAGTGGGCAGTAGTGATTGTTTAGCCTTTCAGTTATTTAAGGCATGAAATAAAAGAAGTTGTGTAATAAATATGTGTGTTCCTTCCCACTATCCCGTGCCAGAAGTTGCTGCAGCGGCAAACATTTGACATGGAGCATCAGCAGTGTGATGGGCTGGTGGTGGGCCGATCTAGCACTGAGCTGGGCCGCTGGTGCCGTGGCGCCGCTGGGGCCGGCATTAGTGAGGCAAGAATTTTTGGTCCCTGGCACTTATATTGTGGATGGGGATTACAATAGTGGTTTTGTTATAATTGTTGTTTCCACAGAATCAGTGCCCAGACAACATGTCCTCAGCTGAAAAGGAATTACCCTTCTACAAAGACCTAAGGTAAGCGTTACAGGCACTATTGTGCACAATTAGCACAGCAGTGGCAGGTAATATAATGAGGGGATATGCCAGAACCAGCAGGCCGACCCTGTAGGCATACAAGGGTCCCTTAACAAGGTTGGTGGTTCTGTTACCGAAAGGGTCACCTGCCACTGAGGACCCACGTTGGAAACTACGCAACACAGGTGGTGCTAAGAGATGAGGTGGGAGTGATATGATGTGATTGGTTATTTATAATGTGCTTAATACCTACAGGTTTCTAAGCGCGGACCAGGGATCGAACCTGTGTTGCTCCGTATCATCTTGCTTCTAAGGCGAGCACGTTGCCCCTGAGCTACCTCCTGGGATGACCAGAGAAGGTGGTGCTGGGTGGTAATGTTCATTTTCATATGAACATCTGGTTCAAACATGCCAAATAAGCTTGACACCTCTGTTTACTATCATGGCCATTTAGCACACCAGTGACACATTCTAGTATGCAATGGGACAAGGGTAGTGCTGGGCCCAGTTAGCACAGTAAGGTCTGATTTGGGTATACTCAGCATAGTAAGTGCATAGTCGATCATGCCCAGTGTGATGAATCTAGCGATATTGTCACTAATTCTCTGGAGGAAGGCTTATCTTATGTGGCCAGGGAAAGGTAGAAGCTACCTGACTCTGACCCTGGGGGAGCTGTCTGCGGCAGTACCATGTAGCGCAGGACAAATTCCAGAGCGGCAGGAAAACACTGAATCAAAACAATCCTTCAGATGTAATTCCTAATGAAACCTGTGTGCCTTTACAATTTGGATGGCTTATTGTGACATAGATAAAGAATTCCAAGGTTTGCATGGCCAATTACCTTATTTACTCTCACTTCCCCTTATTTAGTACTGAATTGAGGAAGAGGGATGAACAATGAGGATGACCAGAAGCGTTAAGCAAATGCTGCGTTTTAGTCTTTGGAAACTGTTAACTAATGCCAGGAAGTTTAAAACACACACAGATGATCAATACAAGGGAGAGGCAGAGACCGAAGCTATTTACAACTTGTTCTGACGGTGGTGAGAATGCAGAAGGTGTGCAGATTGTGAGAAGCAGCAAGGAGGCTGTCACGAACAACATGCAGGGGAACTGAGCTGAAAGAAATGCAATGCTTTGTGGCCACGGGCAGCTGGAGCTGCTCATAGCAAAATAAGTCAAAGCCAGAACACATCAGATGACCGGTCGCATGGCCAGCCATTGAACTGAAAATAGTGAAGGAGAGATGCAAGAAAAGGCAAGACCGCTCATGGAGAAATAATGGGTTGCTGGGGTGGTTAAGGGTGAATACACCAGACTCCTCCCACCTCAGCATTCCCAGACTCCCATCTTCTCACCTCGCTGTCCTGGTTCCTCCTGGGCGGGTTAGACAATGTGTGTAGTCCTTCTTCCCTCATTATATTCGCACAGTGTACGTATTGACAGGACTGCGTATCTTGGTTCCGCTGTTTCCTCTTCCATAATTCTTCATCCTAGAACTTCCATGTACTCCAGATGGGTAGTCCTCAGTCTCCCTCCCTCAGTATTTCATATGTGGATGAGGTCTTCTACTCTACACCAATAGATTGGAGTGTGGGGGACTAAAGAGGATTGAGTAGAGTAGGTGAATAAAGGGGACAGAAGTGGAACGTGTACATACCGCATTCTCCCATGATAGTTGTCACTGGTCCAATAGAGGGTTTCCCTCCCCATGAGATCCTCCTGCTGAGTACCACCCCCAGGGGAACTATCAGGTAGCGGCCTCACCTCCCTGGCTTCATGGGAAGGGGCTCCCCCTATGGGAACAGTGACAATACACTGGGATTTGTCACACTGCCAATAGTACGTTTTAAAATGTAACAATTTTGCCTAGTTCAGAAGACTTGGCAAAATGTCACGTGTCACATTAGTGCACTGGCAGTGTAATTTAATAAAACTTTTAAATTGCATGCAGGGGATCGCTTACATGCTGCTGAGTCCCCTTCATGCAATTTTAAAGGTCCACAAGGAAATAATAAATGTGATGCGAACACACTTTTACTTTCCATGTTCCACTTGTGGAAAAGTAAACGCTGCGTGCAAATACGCGTTACAGGTGGTATTTACCAATGGATTCCTTGGAATCTGCCTGATTTTGACCACGTGCAAATCCGGGAAGGATTCCATTGCTATCCATCGCTGTATGCCTGAATGAAAGTCTCATGCAGGCATACAATGGGACACACTACTGAGGCTGCACAGCGTATATCTTATCTCCACTCTCCTCCCCTCCTCCATCGTGTAACTTCTCCAAAATGGGATGTCACATTAAATGGAGGAGCAACACCTCACTTGTATGCATCATTTAATGTCTCATCCCATTTAAAAAGAGGCTGTAAGAGTTTGTGCATTCAACTACCAGGGACCCAGATGAATATTCTTGTGCATTTCAAACTGGAGCTAACACACGGCTTGGATGTTGTGCCATGACATTATTGGATGGGATGCAAGAGGACTGTGGAATTGTGAACTTTTAACAGTTCTGTTTGTTTGGGGAATATGATTTTGGTGTAGAAAACCTTTTGATTAGGAACATTGTACATAGATTAACAAGAAATGGACGAAGGGCTAAGATAAAAGGGAATGAAAGTTCCCCTGGCTGGCGGTGGTGGTCCAAACCACATTCAAAGTACCCCAGCAAAGGAGAAAGCAGTTTATCCTATGATGCAAATAGGGCAGGTTGGAGAGGAAGGGGAGGAATAACAAGAAAGAATGACCCCTCCAGAAGGCCACAATCTAAGAAAAATAACATGACTAAATATGAGCTTATTTAATGGCCACCAAATCACTCAAATAATTGTCTTTAGCCAAGAAATTGCTTGAAAACATGAGTGCAAAGTTGCCATCCTAGTCCGTACCTTGTTCCCTGCTCACAGATTCTCAGTTTCGCGTGTGCTTCTAGTTGGAGCACTTGCACACATTTGTTACAATTGCTTATAACTTCGTGCCCGTAGCTGAAGCCATTCCCCATAGGTGAACACTTTGATCTAACTGGATTTTAAGTTCATCTGTGAACTTGGCGACACAAGAGGACATTGCTTAAATTGTAATGAATATCAGTGGTTTTGAGTAGCGCATAAAACACAAAACATCCATTCAGCCAGTTCAATCAGTCAAGCAACCTCATTCTATCCAGGCACACCCGCTGTATGTGTCTCAATTATCCTCGACCTTTGGAACTGCGATGTCTTCTTAATCTAGATGCAGCAACATAGTGCTAATTTAGTTGATAAGATATTATTAAGAAAACTCACCCTCAATCGTGCCCGAAATATTTGGCTAGAGTTCTGCCCATGTAGGTTCCACTTCCAAGAGATGAGTGTGCAAAGTACATAATGTCGTATCGTAGTCACTAACAAGTTACTCTGCAATTCCGAGGGCAGAGAGTTCAGGAATTTGGCTGGTGCAGCAGAATACAGTTCAGTGCATATAGACAAAATGCTTTGAGAGCAAATCAATACCCTTATCTAGCTGTGAGTCACGTCCATGAGCACATTGCACAACGTAAGCATCGATCCACAGTTATAATACAGTCGCATGATACCCTAGTCTGCAGATCTGGCTATGTCTGTTTAACGTATACTGTCAAATGGGAGGGTACTCCTAGGAAGTATTTGACTTAAGGGGCGAAGCAACGACAACCCCCTTTCCAGACCCTGTCAATAAGTCCCTGTGAGTGGCTGACCTCCCTCCACGTTGCATGATATTGCTGTTGTGAATCTGAACCTCTGAATATGGGTTTAACCTTTTAACTGTCATGGGTCCCCCCTCCCACCAGTGCCAAGGCCTTTTTTGGTGATTTTGGTATTTCGCTATTCAATGCCTTCTAACGTGTTCTGTTTCATTAACCCCTTAAGTGCCAAGGACGAGGTATCTTGTCCTTGGCAACAGGGAGGTAATCCCAAGGACGAGATACCTCGCCCTTGGCAATAACCTTACAAACCAAACAATGGTAAAGTCAATGGTTGGAGCTTTGAAATATTGAACACGTTTTCTCTATTGGCAAGAATGGCTGCCATATGCCAAGGTAATTGCACCTAGAGTTTCAGTGAACCTGCATAGCGACTTATATACTAGTAGACCGTCAGAAAGCACCACACAACAAAGGAGTCTCTGGATTGGTTTTCAAACCACAAATGCGACCTTTCTACCAGAGATTCAGCTGTATGAGTCAACTGCAACACGATCTGCCAATCCATCGCTTGAAACCATGATCCTTCTCTGTCACTATGACAAAACGCTAAGGTGGTACAAAGAAGAACAAGGAGGAGCAAGGGCGTCGATGCCTTATGCCTGAACTTGTACCAAAATTCATCTCAGAGATGTTTCAGTCAAAAAGGTAAAAGGAAGAAAGCAAATGATATACCGGCATCATCCCTGTTGCCCTAGTGCTTATAACATTCCAAACTGCTCTTGCCATGGTGAAATGGATTTCTGTTTTTAGAAATAGAGAAAACTTTGCCCTAGTGCAAATACCATGCAACTTTGCACTTGCACTACTGAAAAGTTACTGTAATCTGGGCACTGACGGCAGGTAAATAGGAGAGGGGCACGCCAATGCACCTGAGTTTCAATGGATACAAACCAAATGCCAAATGTGCTGGTTCCCAAGGGTAATGAACGTTACATTAGCATAACCTCACCCTCGGTGAGCTGTTTGAATGTGTGTCTCAACATGCACTGTAGTAAATATAACAAGTGGTCAGCAGGTGCACTGAAATTCTGGGGGCTGTGGAAAACACATTGGATGGGATGGGGAAGTCACACAGAATTATTTCTGTATTTTTCCAAATCTGGAACCTTTGATTGGCATGGTTTATAAATATGTTATGTTATTTGCCATTTGTATAGCACCTTTTACCATAGTTATCATTCCAAAGTGCTGCGGTTTGAACGCACTCGGTGACAGCAGTCCAGGTTAGTAGAGAGAGTAGTGTTGTAGAACGTGCTCGGTTGCACTCGGTATGTATTCTGCCAGTGTGCCAAAAGGCCAGTATGCCAGTGTGCATACTATTTCTAAGTGTGATGCAGTGGTTCTGGAAGATCAGTAGATTGTGTGCAGCAACACCGATAAATTAGGGTATTTGCATTCTGGTGGCGCTGGTGCTTGAGGGTGATGGTATGTTTGCATCTAGGCCAATTTCGAGGGGTAGAGCTGCATTCTAAAGACTGTTGAGGTGAACATCGAGGTGTGTAAGTATGTGTGCAGCTATGCCGAATTATATGAGGGTTGTAGCTGCATTATATTGTTTGTTGGTGCAGAGGCAAGAGTTAGCATAGTGGAGTGTTTGAGTGTATGTGAGTTTTCCAGGGGGATCTTGTTCCTGTTCAGCATGGAGTGCCTGTCAAGGGCATGGGTTCTCCTTGTTTCTTGATTGGTCAGATTGTACTTTATCCGTCTTCAGGTGCAGGGGTTCCTTTGGCTTGCTCTTTTTGTCCAACCTGCCCTATCTAGCAGCATTGGATATACTGGTTCCTCTGTTATTTAAATGTGGCTGGCACCACCACCACAAGCCAGGAGGTTTGTCTCCTTTTCCATATTTTGACACAAAACACTGCCTTAATTTTCTCAGAAGAGAGAGAAACAAGGATTGAATGGCCATGGAGTCCAAATTCCCCTCATGTTTAACAGGCAGGTTTGAGGCATGCACATTAACCCACTGTATGATTAGTTCTACTTATCTCCTCTATGACATATTCACAATTCCTGCCCACACTCTGACCTAATGCAACCACTCGCATTTAAGTCCCATTATGTAGTGCTTGTGGTACCATAATACACTCCATATCAAATAAAAACATAATTGTTCAAAAACTAGTATTTAAAACAAGAGACGACTCCTCTCATACCTGGTACCTTCACGTCACAAAATCCATGACTCTGCCTCATAGAATGCATTTACCTGGAGGGAGACAAGGAGCTTGGGGCTGTGAGATCTGTGGGACATGCAGTTAAAATTCAGCCCTGCGATCCATTAACTGAGATGTGTGCCATACAAGCTGGAATATTCCTAGTTCTAGGGACTCCTATTTAATTCAGAAGAGTTGCTTTGTAGCAGCATATATGATACGATATGGTATGGCATTTAAAATGCGCTTATACACAAGTGTTTCAAAGCGCGACAAGGCAAGGGAGGGGGAACAGAGGGAAGACAGAAAACAATCCTACTGGGCCAGGTAACATTCAGATTGTGCAAGTACATGGGAAGGGGGTAAGGGGGAAAGTACAGGGGGAGAAGGGGGGCGGGGACAGTGCATACATGGGATAATAGCATAAATAACAATAAGTAAAGTACGGCCAGCAAGTGGCAAGTGCAAGGGTAAATGGTACGTGCAGGCATACAGTGTCAAGTGCTGGTAGTGGGACTGTAGGGATACAGAAAAACAGTCCCCAAGTGAGGGGGTTGCCCAGAAGGCAGTGCAGGTGTGAGACTGGCGGGGAGGGGACCTGGGCCCGAGATCAGAGGGTGGCCAGGTAACCAGTGCAGTTTCAGTTTCAGCCAGGAAGTCAACAAGGGAGAGGAGAAGAAAAGGCAGAAGCAAAGAGAAAGGTTTTCAGGTGCTTCCGGGACCAGAGATGATTTTCCGCAAGTTTCAGGGGGGCAGGGAGACTGTTCCAGAGGGAGGCCCCAGCCAAAGAAAGAGATCTACCACCAACTCGTTGCTTGGAGAAGCGACTGACCCTGAGGGAGTTGGAGGCGGATGAGCAAAGAGTTAGAGAAGGAAGATATTTAGGAAGAGAGAGTTGAAGGTATTGAGGCCCCAGAAGGCCTTGGGGGCAATGTAGAGTGTTTTCAACTTAATCCTCACATCCATTGGGAGCAAGTGCAGAGATTTCAGTCCTGGAGAGATACAATCCCTGGTCTTGAGGCCAAGGACAAATCTTGCAGTCCTGTTCTGGATGAGTTGCAGAGGACGGAGAGTAGAAGCTGGCAGATTTAGAAAGAGGCTGTTGCAATAGTCCAGCCTAGAGAGAACCAGAGCTCTGGAGACAGTGAGATTCTGGGGGAAGGAGAGGAAAGGAAGAATACCTCTGAGGAGGTGCAGCTGCTAGTGTGACATCTTAGCAACGTCGGAGATGTGAGGAGAGAAGGAGAAGGTGGAGTCGAAGATGACCCAGAGGTTTTTAGCCTCACAGGTGGCAGCAGGAAGAGAGCCAAGAGAGGCTGGCCAGAGAGTGACAGGAAAGGAAGGTGTGGGTGTGCTGATGAGTATAATCTCGGTCTTACTGGCATTAAGCACAGATAATTGGTGGCACACCACTCCTGGATGCCGAAAAGACAGTCAGAGATGAGAGAGGGAGAAGAGGTGGCTGAGGGTAGCCTGAAAATGGGGGCACGGGGCTGCAATGCAGTGGGCAAGAAGTGCCAGGTATTGGTTGAACAGCCAGGGAGAGAGGTTAGACCCCTGGGGAACACCACAGATAGAGATAGAGATAGAGGAGAGGAAGGACCCAAGTTGAACCTGGGCGGGTTGATCAGAGAGGAAAGAAGTCAGCCACTCCAGGGCCTGACCGGTGATCTCCAGGTTATCACGGAGATGGTTGAGCAGGATGGCATGTTTCACCGTGTCAAAAGCAGAAGAGAGATAAAGTAAGATGAAGACAAAGGGGGTGTTGGAATCAAGGTTGGAGAGCAGATTTTCAAGGATGTTCAGCAGGGCAGTTTACGTGCTTCTGGCAGCTCTGAAGCCAGACTGATGATCATGGAGAAAACCACCAGATTCAGTGTGAAGATTGAGCTGAAAGATGGCCCGCTTTTCCAAGAGTTTTCCCAGGAAAGGAGTGATCGAGATTGGGCGATATTTAGCCGGGCAAGATGGGTCGGCAGAGGGTTTCTTAAGAAGAGGGTGCCCAAGGGAGTGCTTCAGGGTGGAAGGGAAGACCCCAGTGGTGAAGAGTGGTTGCAGAAGTCGGCCAGGGCAGGAGCCAGGGAGTCAATGTGGTCCTTGATGGTTTTAGAGGAACAGGGATGAAGCTGTTTTGACGAGACTTTCATAGACAAGACTTGTCTAGAAACCTTGTCTGGGGAGAACCGGGGAAAGGCAGTGAAGGAGGGAGGAGAGGTGACCGAAGAAGAGCCAGAGGAAGTGCAGGGAGTAGAGGGGCTAAGGGGAGAGGAGGAGAGAGAGGACAGGATGTCCTGAGTTTTAGAGATGAAATGAGAAGCCAGTGCCATGCAGAGTCAGCCAAGTTGTTAGATGCCGCAGAGATCCAGGCTTGGATGTGAGCTCTCTTCTTGGTGAGGAGAGAACCAGTATTGCCTTTGGTGCAGGCCGCAGGTCAGTTTGTCAGGGGATGTACATGAAGCACGCCATTTCCTCTCAGCCACCCTGCACTGGCATTTAAGGGTGACAAGGTCTGAGTCATAGTAGGAGTTGTACTTGGCTATGGGCTTCAGGTGGATCCTCATGACAGGGGCAGAACATCGAGAGTATCAGATACAGCAGAGTGGAGCATGGAAAGGACTGTTTCAGGGTGTGAGTCAGCCAAAGGGGAAGGGAGGGGTGGGAAAGATGGGTAGTAGTGTTGGAGTTGGCTTGGCCTGAGGGGTAGAGAGGGTGAGCTGAGAGGAAAGGAGAATGTGATCACTCTAGGAGAGAGGAGTGCAGAGAGGGATCGAAAGGGTAAGGTCTGAGGAGATCAGAACATCCAGATTGTACCCTGCAGAGTGATTCAGGCCAGAGGGGAGAATAGAGAGTGAGAGTGAGTCGCAAAGGTCACAAAAGAGTCCAGAGGAGGGACAGGGAACATCCAGGTGGATGTTGAAGTCTCCAAGAAGGAGGAGTTCAGTGGTCAAGACCAAGAGGGAAGAGGAGAGGTCCGCCCACTCAGAGAGGAAGGAGGAGATCTGACCAGATGGCCGATAGAGAGTAGCCACAGTAAGGTAATGGCTGGAAGAGAGAGAGAGCCTGCAGACGAGGCATTCGAAAGAGAATTAGGCCTGCGTAGGAATGACAGAGGCAGGAATCCAGTCGGGGAAGATCAGGGCAACACCCCCACCGGAACGGTTGGACCTGGGCGCAGAGAGAATCTTGTAGCCATCAGGGAGGAGAGTGTCAACATTTGTGACAGAGCTGGCCGTAAACTATGTCTCGGTAAGACTGAGGAGATCGAGGTCAAGTTCCTCCAGAAGGCGGCAGATGACAGAGGAGTGTTTGACAGCTGAGCAAGAGTTAAGAGCGGCAATATGGAGAAGGTTGCCATCCTTGAAAGAATTCTGGGGAGGGGAACAAATCAGAGGTACACCCTGCGGCGGTGTAGAAGAAGCCTGAGGGGCACAAAGGGAAGGAGGAGAGGGCAAGGTAGCCAAGGAGAAGGCAGCAGGGGGAGGCGAGGAAGCCGTGGAGGCTGGAGATGGGACAGCAGGAGAAGAAAGGAAACTGATGAGGTGCAGGAAGCGTCTATCAAAGAGGTGAAGGGTGGCCTGAGGGCCTTGGACCAAGATGGTACCATTCACATAAATATTAATGATGACCTTAGAGGAGTGGAAGGAGGCCACTGGGCCACTCCCACTCCCACTGGGGGCCACTCCCACTGGGTGCCACCAATAATGGGAGAAGAAGAGAAAGGATAGAGCACAGACACCATATGTAGGGCCCATAGGTCTGGTGAGGGAATGACAAAGAGGATGTCAGTGAAAGTTTGCCGGGAGGAGGCACTGGTATAGGTGTCTATATGACTGTTTTCCTTGAGAAAACAGGTTATTAACTGGTTACTGGATAAACACTAGCATCCCTGACATCACAGACCTTTCTTTAATTATGCCCCTCACCTGTATATAGATGGTAAATTTGTAATCCGCTAACTGTATATATCATGTTATGTAAAATGCATGTAATGTACTATGTAACTGTATATAATGTACTTGTAACCATGTCCCTATGCGCCCTTTTACCTCTGGGTCCAGAGCGCTATACAAGTAAATAAAACAAACAAACAAACAAGCAATAGGGAGGCCTGGGCTGGAGACCAGGATGTCCTTTTTAAACCTCTTCCAACCAGATTTAGTGAGTAGAGCAGGATAGTCAATAGAGAAGCAGTTAGAGAAAATAGGAGTGACAGAGAGCACCATAGAGTAGGTATGGAGAGGAGAGAAGAGGAAGGGAGAGGGAAGGGAAAACATTAGGGAAGGACACAGGGCTGGGTGCAATCAGACGAGATAGAGAGGTGACACAAGTTGAACAATTGGACAAGACGACAGACAATCAGGTTTAAAAGACTATCACAATGTAATTTTAAACAGGAGAAAAACATACCTAAGTTTGAGAGTCCTAAAAGAGGGGAAAAAAGCCTAGGTTTCACAATGCAATTTTAGATACTTTCACAATGCAATTTTAAACAGGAGAAAAACACACCTAAGTTATAGAGTCCTAAAAGAGGGGAAAAAGGCCTAGGTTTCACAATGCAATTTTAGATACTTTCACAATGCAGTTTTAAAACAGGAGAAAAACACACCTAAATGTGTAAGTCCTAAAAGAGGGGAAAAAGGCCTAGGTTTCACAATGCAATTTTTGATACTTTCACAATGCAATTTTAAAATGGGAGAACAACACCCCTAAGTTTGAGAGTCCTAAAAGAGGGGAAAAAGGCCTAGGTTTCCCAATGCAATTTTAGATACTTTCACGATGCAATTTTAAAACTGGAGAAAAACACACCTAAGTTTGAGAGTCTGCTAGGTGGACAGGGGTAAGCGGAGTAGTGTGCGTTGTCAACCCTGGTGATGGCTGGCCACTTGCTTCCCCTGCGGACACCTGCAGACACCGCCAGGAGCCTCCTCAATGGGAGCCGCCCTTTGCCTAGGGGCCCTTAGCCGTGGGGGCAGCCGGGCAGAGGGCTGCCCTGTGGGCCAACAGATAACAGGAGGGAAGCCTAAGCATGGGGTTGTAGGTGGGCTGGGAGGCAGGAGGGGGCGAGTAATCAGGCAGAAGCAGAACAGGGAGGGAGAGGACACTGCAGCACACAGGGATAGGGAAATATTGTTTTTCAAATTTAAAAGTGTGCGCTCAGCACATCCAAAAAACACTCACCGGGGCATAGGCAAGAATGCCGAAACAACGAGGGCCAGCTGACTAGGCTGACTGACTATACCATGTTTGAGTGGGCCTCAAGTCTCTCCTTAGATCAATAATCTGACTACTTTTTCCTTGCAATGGCACGGAACACTCATTTCAAAATGCTTTATATAAAGGCACCCACATGGGATGAATCAGTGATTCTAAAGCAGCCAAAGAAGGTTGCAACATCGATTAGCTTGACTTCTTCTAATTACACTTTTTTGTTTGTTGCTTGGATCACTATTGCAAAGTAAGCTGTCTGAAGTTGTTGTTTAACTCTCAGCTTTTACTTTTGCAGTTGTTATGGATGGCTGCCCTAATCCTTCTCTCTGTAGTGCAGCACTGAATTCCCAAACAAGGCCAAACATAGCTCACATTGGGCAATTGTTGGGGTTCCTTGTGGCCTGGGCTCTGCCATTTTGTGCCATCCAAACAATGGAAAGTTCCATTGGGACTAAATGAATGTGACCCACTGGACACAAACTTCAGCTGCTGCTAATCCCACTTTGTACCCATTAGGGTAAACGTCCATGTCACAATTTGACTCTGGGCACTTGCACTTTTCCATCAATTATTGTATAAACAATGTGACCAATCAGGGTAAAGTTTGGGCAGTGCTTTCTTTCTTTGTTTCTTTTATTCCTGTGAATGTCCCCCTTAGGAATTTTTTGCAGAAATATCCCATGGGAACCCTTGCTCGGATATTCCAATACCACAAAAATGATACTCGAAGGAACGCAACAGGTAGTGATTTTCATGGAAACACAGAAACTGAATGTGAGGAGGAGCTGGTAGGCTGATGTTCCAGGCCGGGCCTGTAATGTGGGGCGTGCCGCCGGCAAGCGCTTAATAGAGGCACAGACATGGTAGCTCTTGCACTCTCACTAGTGCGGGGACTGACTTTCGCTGGCTTTCCCGTCACCTTGATTTGCTTGCCCACGTGATCCCTATCACCATGTGATCCCTATCACGTGGACATCACATCCCTTCCCAACTTGAACAGACAGACAAACAAGCAAACAAATGAATATTTGAACTTTCACACATTTTGACAGTCTCTCATGTCGCTTGTCTGGCCTCATTCCTGGCTGTTCAAACTCATGCCCGTCTATAGACACCGTTCAGGATGCATCCTTGAAGTCTAGTGGATGGTACCAGTCGCCTCCGGAATGTGTATCATTCTCCCCATTCCCTGTGCAGCATGGCTGGTCCAGGCCAGCCCCGCCATGGTCTTCGGGTGCAGGAGTCTTCCACGTCAGCGTTTCTCTCAGTTCTCTCGCTGGTGGTGTATGTCCTGTCGATGAGGAGCAGTCCCTTGTGGGGGTTTTCTCTTCTTGGGATTCCTCCCACTGGGTGTTTGTAATCTGCTTGAAATGGGACACTTCCGGGTAACTGTCTTGGGTCCTTGTGTGGCTGTGACAAACCCATGTTCTCGGTGGGTGATAGTCCAGGGGAGAGACTCATATGGGAGGGCCATATTTACTCTTGGCGTACGGTTTCTCACCAATGCTGTATCTCCTACCTGGAGGTCAATAGGTGTGGCTCTTCTTGATCTGTCTTCCTTCGCATTATGCTTCTGTCTCTTGCACTCCATGTGTTCCGATTCTACTTGTTGAGGTGTCCATGAGTGGTGGAGTGGCAACCCCGCCTGCAAGGGTGCCCTGAACATCAAGGCTGCAGGGCTGGCCTGGGTGGCAGAGTGAGGGGTTTGTCGATTGGATCGAAAGAACCGGTATAGTTCAGGTAGCCATGGTCGTCTTTTATCCTTTGTGATCCTCACAGCCTTGTTGATAGATGCCATAAATCTTTCTGCATCGCCATTGGCCTGGGACCATCATGGTGTGATGTGGTGGTGGTAGATCCCCATGTCATCGATAAAGCGTTTGAACTCCTTGCTTGTGAACGGCAGGCCATTGTCGCTCTTTATTGATGATGGTATGCCATGGACCGCAAACATTTTCTCTAGCGTGTGGTGACCGATGCTGCATCCATTGAATTGACTGGCTCGACTTCAGGATATCTAGTGTACTCATCTATGGCCACCAGGATGTAGGACTTATTGGCGATCGTGCAGAGGTCAATGCTTACTGCGTCCCTCGCTTCTTGACGGACAGGCCACAGGCTTTGGCGGTCCGGGTCTGCGGGATGCTAGGGATTGCGTGCAGGATTCAACAAGTTTGATAACCTTCTTCTGTATCTGTGGCATCCACACTCGCAATTTTTTTTTCCGGAGGAATCCTTGAGTCTTCATGATCCCCTGGTGGCCCTCATGTGCGAGTTGGAGTGCTCTCTCATGGAGGTTTGCTGGTATTATATGCGATGTCCCTTGAGAATGAGACCCTCGAGAGACAAGGACAGTTTGTGACATATCCCAAATAATGCCTGTATCATCTCCTGCGCTTCGAGCGTCCTGTGGGTGACAGCGGTGGGGAACGTTTTCCACTCACCGGTTAGCATTGCCTTCTTGGCCATTTGTAGACAGGGGTTCCTGTCTGTTGCTTCCACAATTTTGTACAATATTATTGTTGTGGGTTTGACACATGCTGAGATCTGGCATGCATGCTCCTCTGTCTCCTTGGCTGCTCCGTGTTCTATAGCTGTGGCTGGTCGGGGTTGTTGCGATAGAAAATCTGCATGGTTGACGGCCCCAGCTCAGTATTTTACATCGAGGTCGAATTGCTGTAACTTGAGCATCCACCATTCAATTCTCACTGGGGGGTGAAGTGCTGTCCCTTTGAATATCGGGACATAGGGTTTATGGTCCTTTAGTACCTTCACAGGGTGTCCCAGGATGTGAACATGAAAGTGCCTGCACCCCCATAGCTGAGGAAACTGTGCCAAATTCACATTTTTCCTTGTGTAGTGTTAGGCCTGACTCTTTCAGTCACTGTAGAGTGGCTGCCAGTCAGTTGTCGTGTTCCTTTTGGTCTTGCCATAGACCAGGATGTCATTGCTCACATTTGTGGCCCCTGGGAGGTCCTGGAGCACTTTGCCTATTTCATGTTGAAAAACATCTGCTGCCGACAAGATTCCAAAATGTAGCCGGCGGTATCTTCTTAGCACTAGATGTGACGAGAATGTTGTATTGTACCTTGAGTCCTTTGCCAGGTGGATTTGATGGATTTGATGGTACCCTGACCTTAGATACAGTTTACTGAAAACAGTGGCTCCTATCAGGTCTACGATCAGCTCATCCACCATTGGTGTTATGTGCCTATCCCTCCCTATTGCCACATTGGGCAGACGTATGCCGATGCATATGCACACCGCTTGGGGCTGTTTGGGTTTTGCCGTCACTACCATGGGGGACACCCAGGGAGCGGGCCCAGTGGTCTTCTTGATGATCCTGAGGTCTTCAAGTTTGTTCAGCTCTGCTTCTACTGCTGCCCTTATGTGGAACGGGACTCTCATGTGTCGAACTGTCCTTGGTTCTATCATGGGGTCGATGTGGAGCTTTTCTGTCCTCCTTCTTAAGCATCCTATGCCTTGGAAAAGTTTCCAATGTTTTGCTAGTAGGTTATTGATTTATTTGGATTGGATTGGATTGGATTGCAAATGTAAATAGTATTAGTTCCAACTTTTCTGCGGTTGGGCAGCTGAGCAATGTCACAATTTCTGCATCGACTACATAGATGCAGGTCCTGCAGCTCTTCCCGTTGTGTGTGAAAGTGGGAGGGGTTTGCATCCGTACGGGAATAGCAGTACCGGATTCTGCCGCAGGGGTGGTCTGGGGTCAAGTTTATTGAATCTTGTGGTTGGCATGACGTTCACTGTGGCGCATGTGTCAATCATCATCATCACCTGGACGTCTCCAATGGTGACTGTGCAGCTGTGGTGTTATCTGCTGTCATTGGTCTGCCTGCTGTGTGCCGGTTTGGCCGCTGATATCATGTGGTCCTTTTCCCTCCTGGAGTTGCGGTATCAGTTAGTGAAATTTGGCACTGTTCTCTGCGTGACTGGTCATCATCGCCGCTACTGCTGCTGTTGGTGTCTTCTCCCTCGATTGCACGGGCCCGTCCTTTCCGGGTGTCTCGGGTCTGGTCGGGTTGTCTCCGTTTGCAGCAGTCGGGTTGTCTTCGATGGAATGTTTGTCCATTCCTGGGCCTTGTGCCATTCCTCCAGTATTGCGCTCTCCTCTGGGGTGAGTGGTCTTTGGTTCTCAGGGAGTTCAGGCACACCGATGCTAATGGGTGACTTTCCCACACTTGCAGCAGGTGTTGCCGTATGCCAGACAGGGTTTGTCTTTGTGTTGCTGTCCGCCACACCACAGGCTGTCTTTGGGCTTGCTAGCTATCAGCCCTTGTGGAGGTTTGTTCTGCCGCAGGGCATTGATGGTGGTCATGCTGTTGTGTGGAGTCTCTATATCCAGCAAAGGCGACTGATCATTTCCTCCATTTCTGCCACATGTTCATTTGTTCTTTCCCATTGTTGTTCCATGGTCAGAATTGTGTCTAGTGGGAGATTCGTCTCTGACAGGTTGGACCTCTGGAGTTTTCGGAGGAGAGGCCATTTATGACCTGTTGCCTTGCTGCAAATTCATCATACGGGAAGTCGCAGCTGATGGCCATCTCCCGCACCGGGCGTTGTCTGGCTTGGCATTTGGGAGTGCGTTGAATAGCCTGAGTGGCATGGTGCCAAGTTTGAGCATATGGAATGTTCTTTACTTTTCGTCTATGGTGATGTCTCGTGCCTTGCGGCTCAGTTCAAATTGCTGGATCCAGAGCTCCCATCAGAGCCCTGCACGGGGGCCAAAAGGCTGAATGTTCCTTGCATGGTGTCTCACCTTTATTTGCTTGCCAACGTGATCCCTGTCACGTGGACATCACACTGAAGTGCTGTATAAAAAGTGCTGGCAAAGACAACCATTTCCGTTTGTGTAAAGTTATTATATAGATATTTGGAAAGCAATGACATCATATGCACATGGTCACATAACTATTTAGTACAATTATGGCAGTGCCTGGGAATGTGATATGCAATCCCTGCATGAAAGCCAAACACATTGCCTTTGCCAATGCTTGTTAGAAATTGGTAAATCGAACCTAGTGATTGTCTTTGAAGTATAAGTGTACAGTTCACATTGTTTTTAAATACATATATATACATATTTTAATTGTTTTCACAGTAACTCCAAACACCCCCTCCTCTCCTCCTCCCTGCGCCGAGTGAAAGAGACTGTAGTGGTGGCTATCTTTTTAGTGTGGATAGCAACTTGAGGCCCCTGTGTCTTGGAAGGTTCCAGGAAGGAACACTGAGACAGAGAGACAGTTGGGGGTGGCATGACAGCTGGTGTTGGAGCAGGCAGGGCCTTCTGTATTGAGGTATACTCAACAAATATATTACAACCTCCTTTGCGCCTCCGTGCATGTACACTACAAAATTGGTGATGAGCTCCTGAAATGGAAGCCTGTTGGAAGAGCCCTGCAAACAGCTCTGGCACATCAAAACAGCACGGTAAATGTTGGGCTAGCTTCCGTCATTGGATTGAGGGGTCGCAGTGATTGGACATTATAAGGGACATTGACACTAGCAGCATCCATATTTTGTGTAAATTGATGTACATTTTATAGGAAAGCAACTGTGGCTCACCAGCTTTCACGTGCCTGCATCTCCCCTAGATTTGATTAGAGGAAAGGACAACCGAACGTCAGGACATTCTTTGAGAAACAATTAGACTGGTGCTTTTCGTTTCTCCTCATCGCAGCGAGTCCTTCCAATTTTCTTTGTCACAGTACTTCCACAGGACACAAAGTAAAAATAAGGATAGAGAGTACAATTAGGAAGTACAATCCAGAAAAAAGGCGGTCAAATAAGACAAAAGAAAGAGACTATATTCAGCAGATTTGAGCATATTTAAGGAGGACATTCTTTTAATGAAATTAAGAAAGAAAGCATATTTAACCATATTAAAGGTGAAAGGAAAGAAAGCACATTCAAGCATATTTAAGAAGCACATCTTTTCAGAGTTTTGGTGTCATGCAGTCATTGAGCTGTATAACCATGTCCTTCAATATGGGTGCAGGAGATATGGCTGATAAGAGTATTTCTCTACCGACATTTTTCTTACCTGAAATAGCATAGCCAGTGGGGCCCTGGAAGCGATGGATCAAGTCCATTTGAACATTATGTCAATGTGGTGTGCGGCACCAATTATAGCGTGGAGAGAAATAAATCCTTACTTCTGCATTTCCTGGGTTCTATGGGGCAGGAGAAATTCGAAGATCTTCCAGAGCTTCCAGAAAGTGAATGTGGGAACATGCATGAGTATGAGTAAGCTGACAAGAAAATGGGCAAGCATTCTCTAAAGAAACTGAAACTGAATCTGAGCATCATTTTAACGTTACACATTTGGTACACGAGTACAGGAGAAAGAGGAAAGTGTGGAACAATATATCAAGGCCCTCAGAAAATTGGCCATAACTTCCAATTTTAATAATCAACTGGATGAACATCTCAGAGACCAATTCATGTTGGAATGCAACAGTGGAAAAGTCAGAGAAAATGTACAGGTGGAGGATAACCCCCGTTAGACACGGTTTTGAGGATTTCTAAAGAAGTAGACACACAGAGAAATGTGTCAAAGTTCTTGACGTTAAAGTGAGAGAGACAAATATCAAGAGGAAGGTGGTACTGCAAACGGTGATGGCATCCAGTACTGCCAAAGCGATAGCACCCGTCAGCACAAACCCCCCAGTGAGAAAAAGTATTTCTGATGACAGGAACCAGAGGGGAGCAATAAGGAGAGAGGATACCAGAGGAGAAGGAGAAGCAGCCAAAGGAGATGTTTCAGATGTGACGGTGTATCACACTGGGCTGAGAACCCAGAGGGCCCAGATTTGAGAATTATTTGTCGGATTTGCAGGGGTAAGGGGCACTTTGCCAGGTGTTTCAGAAACAAGAAGGCTGTCACTCACTGGATTGGGAGTGACTACAGCGATAAGGAAGCCAAGAGTGCATTTTGATGGTTGCAGATGATGAGGAGGAGATTTAAAGTCCAAAGGCTCCTGTTTCTGTCGATGGCATCACCATAGTTATGATGATTTACTCTGGTGCCAAATATACCGTCATGCCACAATGTGAATGGGAAATATTAGGACGTAAATATCTGAATGAGGTTGATTTAAGGCCAAGAGCCTATGGTCGTGCAAGAATAGATCCGCTAGGATAGTTCTGGGAAACATTAAAATTCAGGGACAGACAATCTAGAGGCACAATATATGTATCAAAAAGAGGTGCAACCTCCCTGTTTAGCAGGACACACCAGACAAAATGTTAAGTTAAGTTGGATCTGAATGCAGAATGTGCTGTGTTGGCTGTTGAGAGTCACAAGGAAACAATCATTTAACAGATGAGATGTTTCAGGATCGCACATACATGAAGAACAGTTGTGTACCAATAGCTCAGAAATTATGCAATATTCCATTGTCTATGAGGGAAGAAGTGAAAGCAAAGATAAGAAATGATATGGCATTTATAACGCGCCTGTACACAAATGTTTCAAGGCGCGATGAGGCAAGGGAGGGGAAAAAGAGGGAGGACAAAGACAACGATCTTACTAGGCCTAGTAAAATTGAGACTGTGCAAGTGCAAAAGTGCCAGGGGGAGGGGAAGGTGAGCAAGTGCAGACATGGGATAACACAACAATAGTGCAGCCAGCAGGTGGCAAGTGCAGAGTTAAAAGTGCGGACAACAGTTGTCCAATAAGTGCAGGTCAGGGGAAAGTAGGGTTTTAGATGCAGACCCCAACAAGTGCAGAGGTTGCGAGGAGGCAGTGCAGGTGTGCAGCTGGACGGGCGTGACCTGGGCCCAAATTCAGAGGGTAACCAGGTGAACAGTGGAATATCAGACAGGAGATCAGCAGGGGACAGGAAAAGAGAAGGCGGAAGCAAAGAGAGGGTCTTGAGGTACTTACGGAACCAGAGATGGTTCTGCTCAAGTTTCAGAGAGGCAGGGAGGCTGTTCCAGAGGGAGGCGCCAGCTGAAGAGAGAGATATGCCCCCAGCTTGTTGCTTAGAGAAGGGACTGACCCTCAAGGGGTTGGAGGTAGAGGAGCAAAGAGCTTGAGTAGTAAGATATTTCCGAAGAGAGGTTTGGAAGTATTTCGGCCCCAGGCCCCAGAAGGCCTCGTGGACAATGCAGAGAGTCTTGAATTTGATCCTTGCAGCCACTGGGAGCCAATGGAGAGATTTCAGGGCTGGAGAGATACGATCCCTGGGCTGGAGGGAAAGTTGTAAAGGACGGAGAGTAGAGGCAGGAAGATTTTAAAAGAGGCTGTTGCAGTAGTGCAGCCTGGAGAGAACCAGAGCTGTAAAGACAGTGAGCTTCTGGAGGAAGGTGATGGAAGGCAGAATACCTCAGAGGAGGTGCAGCTGGTAGTTTGACTTCTTACAGACATCAGAGATGTGAAGAGAGAAAGAGAGTGTGGAGTCGAAGATGACCCCGAGGTTCAGGAAGAGTGGCCAGCCAGAGAGTGACAGGAAAGGTAGGTGCAGGTGTGCCGCTGAGGAGGATCTCTGTCTTACTAGCATTAAGGCAGAGATAATTGACAGCACACCACTCCTGTATTGCAAACAGGCAATCTGGGATGAGAGAGGGAGAAGAGGTGGCAGAAGGGATCCTGAAAGTGAGCTTAGTGTCATCCGAATAGCATTGAAAGTTGGAGCAGACAGCAGCAATACGGTAGGGTGAGAGGTGCCAGGTATTGGTTGAACAGCCAGGGAGAAAGATTAGACCCCTGGGGAACACCACAGGTATTGAGTGAGACTGAGGAGAGGAAGAACCCAAGTTGGACCTGTGAAGATCGGTTTGAGATGAAAGAGGTCAACCAGGCCAGGGCCTGATCAGTGATACCCAGATTATCACGAAGTCGGTTGAGCAGGATGGCATGGTTGACCGTATCAAAAGCAGAAGAGAGATCAAGTAAGGTTACCAGACATTTGGTCGAAAAACTTTGGTTGACTGGACAAATGGTCGAACCAATTTGGTCGAAAGCCAAATGGTTGAATTTTTTTAAAAATTATTTTCACCCCCTTTTTTTGGGGGGGGGGGCCCTCCCCCTCCCAACCCCCTTTTTTTTCTAAAAAACCCTTTTTTCCCTAAACGAAAACCTAAAAAATACATATATAAATAAAATAAAAAATTCGACCATTTGTTTTTCGACCAAATTTCGTCTACCATTTGTCTTTCGACCAATTTACAGTCGACCACTTGTCTGGACAGCTTCAAGTAAGATGAGGGTTGATTAGCATCAAGGTTAGAGAGCAGGTCTTCACGGATGTTCAGGAGAGCAGTTTCCATGCTTCTGGCTGCTCTGAAGCCAGACTGATGGTAATGGAGAAAACCAACAGATTTTGTGTGAAGATTAAGCTGGGAGGTGGCCAGCTTTTCCAAGCGTTTGCCCAGGAAAGGAGTAATGGAGATCGGGTGATAGTTAACCGGACAGGAGGGATCGGCTGAGGGTTTCCTGAGAAGGGGGTGCACATGAGAGTGTTTCAGAGGGGAAGGGAAGGTCCCAGTGACAAAAGAGTGATTGCAGAAGTCAGCCAAGGCTGGAGAAAGGGTGTCAATGTGGTCCTTGATGGTTTTGGAAGAACAGGGAAGAACCTATTCTGACAAGACTTTCATAGATTGGACTTGTCTAGAAACCTTGTCAGGGGTGAACAGAGGAAAGGCAGGACATTATAGAAAGCATTGTTGCATCAGAGTGGGTGCCTCCTCTGTTCGTATTGAGGAAGAGTTCTGGGAAGCTCAGAATTGTTGTGGTCTTAAGGGAATTTAATAAATGGTTCGTGCCAGAGAGACATCCATGACCAAATATTCCGGAAATAATTTTGACAATGGGCCCGGCAGAAGATTTCTCCACATTGGATCTTACCTCTGCATATCATCAGGTGAGGCCTCATGATAATTCCAGATGTTTGACAGAATTCACTACCCCAGAGGGGCTGTTCCAAAATAAACACATGCTGTTTGGACTTATATCAGCTGTGTCTAATTTTCAAAAGATAATGCATTGCTTGTTTGAGGAGGATGAAGGTATTTTGTGTTTTCAAGATGACAATCTGGTTTATACCGACAATTTGTAGGTACACAACAAGACACTAGAATGAGTATTCAAAAAGCTATGAGCTGCAGGATTCACCTTGAGCTCTGAGAAATGAAAAATCAACAGACAGGAAATTGAACATTTAGGACATTCCATCTCTGCAGAGGGCAGATATTGAGGTGATGCCAAGACCTGACTGTCAGGAACAAGTAAGAACATTTCTCGGCTAGCCATTTGTAAGAAACCTTTGTAGTCTGTCAATACAAGGTCAGTCCAGGAAGAGTATTGGCGATTCGACCAAGTATAGTATAGGTAATTTACTTTAATATTAACTGCTTTTAACAATTGCTGTGTCTTTATTACGAGTATCCAAGGATTCAGGTGTAAAACTGACTCCTCATCACCTGGCTCATTGGCCCATGGCTCAAAATCATTTTCCACATAAGAGTAGTCTTGTAAAAAGACCACCTTGTTGTCTGGAAAAAAGGGGTGTTGATAGCTAAAATCACCTGCAATTGCAATATAGAAGTGGATGGGCAATTTTCCAGTTTAATAATATAATGTCTATTTGATTGATAATGGCCTATATGACATAATTTCCTGGAGGGCTATATAAATTAAGCAGTAGAATAGAGGTAGTCTTTCTTTCCCTTTTAAGTTCCAGCCCCACTGGCAAAACAAACTCGATTTTAGTGTAGGAAGGAATTCTTTAGCTTTCAAAGGCAAATCAATCGCAGTTATTTACCCCCCATATTGTCTTCCCTGCTTATTCTTACGCACATGTCTTTGAAAAGTAACATAGCTGTCTATATACACATTTTCCCTCATCCAGGTCTCTTGCAATAAGATAATATCAGCGGCAAGCAGCATTTGTGTACCTGTTTGGTTGGACATACATGATCGATAGCCCCTTGTATTCCAAGATCTGATCTTAATCTGAGGGTGGGGCAGCCCAGCAGGTCATTCTATTCCTTCAAAGTCATCTAATGAGTAACTATTTTGCCTCTCCGTTACAGTTGCTCTGGTTTGCAATACAGAGACAACCTTTGATACAATACCTTTATATAGTCCTCCAAGGGCGATTCCACCATACTTTTTTCCTCCAGCGGGGACTTGTTTTGTTAGTCTTTTTAACTTGTAACCCATGTTCAGAAAACGCAATGCCTGAGTCATAACGAGTTCAGTAATAATGGGAGAGACAAAGAGAAGTACTGCCCAGTTTGGGCCCCAGGCCGTGTGAGGGACCTCTACTTGTTTCAACTCTAGTGTTGTAATCTTATTTTGAGTAGGGAGACGATGTATGAGTTCAAGCAAATTAGATCTATTCAACAAAGGGCTGGCTAAGGTAGCGTACAAGTCTACAATCTTTACCTGGGCAGAGTAAACATCAGAGAACACTGTGAGTAAATTGACTTTGGTATTGTAGGGGCTTTCTGCTTAGGCAAGTTGATTTGTTGTTTTCTTCCCTCTCTTGCCCACAGGGCATCTTAGTTCGTTTCTGGGTGGTCCTGCAGGTTCCCATCCCCTCTGAACCCTTCTTCACCAGGAGGTAGAGTTCTCAAGCCGCTTTCTTTGCAGCTGACTCATCTTGTGTTTTTGATGAAGTAAAGAAGTTGGCTCTAGTTTTGTCTGAGACTTCCATTCTCTCAATAGGGCTATCATTAAGGTTAGACAACTTTAAACCGGGATATAACCATATGATTTGTTTACCTGCTTATTTGTCTCCAACTGAGGGTTAGTGATGTACTCTTGAACCAGACGTTTTGTTGTTTGGCCCAGGTCAGAAGTATGCAGGGCTACCATAGATTTAGGCCTTGGTTTATTTCCCACAAATATATTTGGGTTAGTAGGTTTCCCCTTTTGCTTATTTTTTCCACTAACCTTTCCTTTGGGGGAAATTTGGGTGTTGGGTATAGTGATGGCAGCACAACTACATGTTGTTCCCTTGAGGGCCTCTTTCTCTTTAGTGGCCTGAGTGGAGGCAAAAAGCGCTAATGCTTTTACAAGTTCTGCTTTCAGAATTAGTTGTTCCTTGTACATAGTTTTACATAGCATAACCAAAGCATTTAGAGTAGGTAACATTTCTGGTTCAGTGTCAGGATCTTCTGAGCAGAAAGAGTCAGGGGAGGAATTACTATCTTCTATTTGTCGTGATGAGGAATATGCATCCATGGAAATCGCTGTAGGAGTTGGTCAGGTCTATTGCTTGTGGCCCTATTATAATAGGGGACTGACAATCTTGCAGTGGTTCCAGTCCTTCAGAAACCTGTGGATTTGATTCAGCCACCGGGCCATGCCTGCTGCAAAATGCTCCTGGTCATTTGGTGTATTCAAAGGTTGGGTGTCAAGTAAAACGGGGGCAGACATGGGCTCTACACAATCTAGCAGTGGTGGATCTGTGTTTTTCACCTTCATAGACCTTTTAAGGAAGGGAGTACATTTTCCCCTGGAGCTCTCGCTGATGCTGTTCGAGTCAGTCACTTCTGCTATTTGCGATTTTGTAGGTTTAAGAACGTTCTTATTTAACTTCTTTTTCTAGTTGCGAAAGACGTTTTGCCATTAGGACGAGTGGATGATATTTGCTGCTAACTACTGGCATTACTTTAAGGTAGCACCTTGCAAAAGTCAAGTAGTTAATTTAATATTATAATTTAATTTTTTATTTTAATTTAATTTAGCACATCATCTGATTTCTACCTGGGCAATTCAAAGGTTGAAATTCCACTGACAAAAAGGAAAAGAGGTTCAAAGGTCAAAGACCTGCAGTCACTTATTTTACACAATGGTAGTGTCCGAAGATTATTTATTGTGGATCAAAAGTGAGGCACTAGTTTAGTAGTAGGTTAAACGTACCAGGTAACAATCAGTAAAGAATGAGAGGCTCTAAGGTCGGAGACCTGCAATCCCCTCCTGCTTTAATAAAAAGACAGGGATGAATCCACTAATAACACAAAAGGGAGGACAGCAGTTCAAAAGAAGAAGGAATAGAGGTTGCAATTGTGGAGTAAATAATGACTGAGCAAAGCAGGGCTGTGTCGGGAAGGAACAGGCCGGAGATTATACATCATCCCGCCAACGTCCCCAGTAACCACAACAGCCGCTTATGCCACTTCTTGACCGGGATTCGTTTCGAAAAGCTGCAGCATGTTCAAGAAGCCACCGGTGCCTGAAAGAATTGAGCAAAAAGATTGTATATAGCTTTGTGGTCGCGCGGCTAGTAAATAACAAGGAACACAGTCGGTTTCCGAGAGCTGCATCGCGATCCACAGACGCCAGAGCCTGAAAGCATCAACCAAGAGGATACAATATAACCTTCCATGCCAGCAGGGATGAAAGCGGCAAGCAAAGTGTATACAGTTATCATGGCTCCAAAGGCAGACGGTTACCAACAACAAATACACAAGTGGGAGAAGTCAGGTGATACGCTTACCGCTTATATAAGGAATGTTTCTTAAAGGGGGCTCTGGAGCAGTTCCACAGGCCCAACAGACCATCAAAGGCCAGAAAGACCACTTGTCATCCACTTTCTGATCCGCACCGTTCTCCGCGCTAATGTGGAGGCTGTATCCAAACCGACTGGAGCTCAAAAGAGCAGGCACCTCCCACGGCAGCCACTGAAGAGAGACTGTAAATGCACTGCAGAAAATAAAGACCAGAAAGGCCACTTGTCATCCATTTTCCAATCCAATCAAGCAGGATATTGTGATCGATTGGGTCGAAGACCACAGACAGGCCAAACATCACTAATAGTGAAAGCCCCCCTTTACTTGTCGTACACCGATAGCAATGCTGTCTCGGTACCATACTTGGGCCGGAATCCTGATTGAAAACTGCGTAGAGGGGATGAGTCCGTAGAGGGGATGAGTGCATAAAACAGGTGAACGCATAGTGCATGTGAGGACATAAAGCAGATGAATGCCGGAACGAACGAGTGCCAGAGAACGAACAAGCACAGATTGCATCCAATACTGATGAGTGCGTAGGATGGAACGGACTGCGTGACATATATATTATGATGTGGAATGCAGAGAACGTTTGAAAGACCATACAACCCATCATATCACATCACCATGCTTACTCTCTCCTTTACATCATCACTCAACTAGAACACAGAGATACTATGACACCATTCGGTATAACTGTTCTCATACCAACATCCGCCGCTCACACCACATCATTCTAAGTAAACACTGCTGGTTACTCACCCCCCAGCCAGGCATTCTCCCCAGGCCTAACGCAGCCACATCCGGTCTGGATAAATCCTGCCAGAACGAACAGATACTCCTGATCTCTCAACCACCACACAAATGACCGATACCACACGAGCTGCACACATACTCGGTGCTCACATGCACCTTTTGACTCTCTCTACTCTCTCTACTGATCTGAACTTCGGTTCCCAAGGGCGTTGAACCTACCAGCGCCTTCAGACCATACCAATGGTATATAAGGCGCTATATTAATGCAAAATAACAATCACAACAATAACAATTATGACCGTAAGAGGCACTGTCAGGTCAGTGAGTGAGAGTATCACATTGTCTGCAAATAAAATTCTTTCATATTCCACATTTATGACTATGATCCCTCTAATGCGGTCAGATTTCTGAATCCTCTCTGTGAATTGCTCCATCACTAAAGCAAACAGCATGGGGGACAATGGAGCTCTTTGTCTTGTCTCCCTCCCAGTGAGATTATTTCAGTGGTTTTACTATTAACATTAATTCTAGCCTTTGGGGAGGCATAGTAAGCCATTATCAAATGGGTCAATTAGGCACCCATCCCAATGTTCCCCAATACTTTCCCCAGGAAAGACCATTCCACCCTGTTGAAGGCATTCACAGTATCTACGGACAGAAGTACTGCCTATTCTGTACACCTTTTAGATCTGACTAGCAATAGAGCAATTTCCCTAATATTACCCCATGTCGATCTACTGGCAACAAATCATGTTTGGTCCGGATCTATTAGGGATGGCATAAATGGTCCCAGCCCGTTTGTTAAAATGTTTGTATCAATTTTTTCATCATCAGTTCGTAGGGAGATGGGCCTGTGGGAGGCATATTTAGTAGGCTCCTTGCCTGGCTTTGGGATGAGGACTATTTGGGCCTGCATGATTGATCCCCCATTTAATGCCCCCCTCTTTTTTCCTCCGGATTGCATATGGCACCATGCAACAACTAGCACAAGCTCACCCAATAGCCTTTTAACTCTCCCTATGATCTCTCCTGTCTGTGGAACCTTGGGCATGGATGATCTATCCCAATCGTCCTCCATGACCAAGGTCCTGTCCCCTGCAATAAAACACTCCCCTTACCTTACCTTCTTTAGTGTTTGCAGGAAATTCAGGTGAAATTGTTCCTGCACCTTATTTGGCGAATATATTGAGGCTATAATCATCATGCTACTCCCTATTTTACCTCTCACAATTACGCATCTTCCCTCCTTGTCCTTAATGGACTCCTTCAATATGAAATGAAATTTGTATGTTTTCAAATTGCTAGCGCCCCTCGTTTAAAGTTTACAATTGAATGGATTTGTGTGGAGAAGAACTCACATTGCAATCTGGCCTGTTCATGGCCCACTACATCCGCCTACTCTCTCCTCAATTCCTTCAATAGCTGGACTTGTTTGTTCCAGTTATTAAGGCATCTTACATTCTCTAACCATATCATGATCCTATCATTCCTTTGGGCCATGAGTGGACATTTCATATTTAGTTTCTCTTCTTCCGAGTGCTCAGCTTCCCGACATTATAGCGTAATAAATTTCACCCGACAACACTAACGATTCCCTCCCCCAATAATTCAAAACAACTTGTTTGTCTGACATTTCAACACTCCACCAGGTCTTCCTTCCACTGAATAATCAACTAACATTTCCGCCCTAAAGAGAAGAGTACCATGATGCACCCCCTGATGTTGTTCCCCTTCACTCCCTCTCTTAGGAACTTGATTCACAGGTTGTCTCTTCAGGAGCAATTCTCAAGATCATCACATCTGCTCTGCAGTTTTGTTTAGTTATCCATAATGCTCCTCATTTCATGATTGAGTCTGGTGGCTCCTGTTTCCACCGCCATGATGGATCTTTTGTTCTCTGCCACCTGGTCCCCAATCTCGCAGATCTCTTATTTGTTGTCCATTATTGTCTCTGTGAGCTCTTCCTTGTTCGCCACCATTTCCACTTTGACCAGGGTGGCGATGCCCTCCCTGAGATCAGAGACTATATAAATCATCACACCCTTTGTCAGTGGCCCGTCTTCCATTCTTGCCACTTCTAAACATATCCTTGCCTCCTCCCCCTTCTCAGAGGTGTTGCTGCCTTCTTAGAAGGTCTTGAGGGTTGCTGTTTTTGTCGGCTTGCTGGCCTTTGCCATAGCACATTCCTCAGCTATGGTCCTCGCTTCCTAGATGTTTCACTCAAGGCTTGGTGCTTAATTGCCAGCCTCCTGTTTCCTGTCCAGCTGCCTCTGAGTCAAATGGGCACACATTCTCCTATATACCTCTGCCTGCAGCGTCTTTGTACCCCTGTTGCCGGGAGCTTCAGTTACCCTTCCCAAGGCCTCTAAGTCAGTGGTCTTCAAACTTTTTTGGCCGGGGCCCTCTGAGCAAAATTTGGGCAGGTCGGGACCCCCTAGAAATGCCAAATAGACAGTATATTTTGTGTGCTGTCACCTGCTCCCATCACAGTTGCTGGGCTCCCTCATCCTACTCCTACCGAGACCCTCGTCTCACCCCACCCAATCACACACCCTGGGCTCTCCCCACTCTGCTCCCACCACTATCACATGGTTCCCGCCCATTGTGCTCCCACCATAGTCCCTGGGTTCCCCCATCCCGTTCCCAACACAGTCTGAGGGCCAGTGGCGGCTGGAGTGGAGTGGCATAACTATTTCCCCCAAAAATGCCATAGCGACCGAGCATAGTGAGGGAGCCCGAACCAATAAATGGCGGTTTCGGGGGGGTTTCCCCCAGTAAATATTTTTGTTAAATAATGGGTTTGAATGTTGCACTGTAGAGCATACTTTTAACAAAAAAATTGGTAAATAGCCGAACAGTTTGCAATTGGTGCTGGGGGGCCCAGGGGGCAGGCATGACACTTTTACTGGACATATATGATAGATGTCCAGTAAAAAGATACCATCCCTGTCCCCTGGGCCCCACTGGGCCTAACACAATCAACATGATTATGTGTATATGCAAGGCACTGCACATTCATACAGCAATCACTCTATGATTCACAAGAGCATCCATCACCATACACTTAATTGCCAGCCTCCTGTTTCCTGTCCAGCTGCCTCTGAGTCAAATGGGCACACATTCTCCTATATACCTCTGCCTGCAGCGTCTTTGTACCCCTGTTGCCGGGAGCTTCAGTTACCCTTCCCAAGGCCTCTATGTCAGTGGTCTTCAAACTTTTTTGGCCGTGGGCCCCTCTGAGCAAAATTTGGGCAGGTCGGGACCCCCCAGAAATGCCAAATAGACAGTATATTTTGCGCGCTGTCACCTGCTCCCATCACAGTTGCTGGGCTCCCTCATCCCACTCCTACCGAGACCCTCGTCTCACCCCACCCAATCACACAGCCTGGGCTCTCCCCACTGTGCTCCCACCACTATCACATGGTTCCCGCCCATTGTGCTCCCACCATAGTCCCTGGGTTCCCCCATCCAGTTCCCAACACAGTCTGAGGGCCAGTGGCGGCTGGAGTGGAGTGGCATAACTATTTCCCCCAAAAATGCCATAGCGACCGAGCATAGTGAGGGAGCCCAAACCAATAAATGGCGGTTTCGGGGGGGTTTCCCCCAGTGAATATTTTTGTTAAATAATGGGTTCGAATGTTGCACTGTAGAGCATACTTTTAACAAAAAATGGGTAAATAGCCGAACAGTTTGCAATTGGGGCTGAGGTGCCCAGGGGGCAGGCATGACACTTTTTACTGGACATATATGATAGATGTCCAGTAAAAAGATACCATCCCTGTCCCCTGGGCCCCACTTGGCCTAACACAATCAACATGATTATGTGTATATGCAAGGCGCTGCACATTCATACAGCAATCACTCTATGATTCACACGAGCATCCATCACCATACACTCACTCATAACATAAGCATACACGCATCCATACACATGTTTAAATAAAAACAATGAACATAAACGTACCTTCTGCAATGGCCTGCGTGTGGGTGCTGAAACGCCCTATTCCAGGCTGCTCTGTCCGTATGTGCGAGGAGGCGCAGGAGCTCCCCCTCGCACATACAAACATGCAGTGCCCAGCCAGCATTTCCAATGAGCTATGCAATACTGGTGAAGCATAACGCCCCAGCACTTGCATGGCTCAGTGAGAATGTGCGGCTGGGGAACTAAACTGAACTGTCAAAGGGAAACAGTGTTTCACTTTGACAGTTCAGCCAGCCCAGGAGCAATCCATCAGCTGGAAAAAGCAGCTGAGGGAGTGCTCACTGTTTCACTGGGCTGGCTCCTTAGCTCCTCCATAATGGGTGAGGGGCCACTTGGTGGGTGCCCCCTCGCCATTATGGATGAGCTGCCAGGCTCGGCATGGCCTATAGGGCAATGCCTGTACCAAAAATGTAAAATGCTAGAGTGGGCCAGTCAAAATGGGCCACCATTTTGGCCAATGTGGACCATTCTGATGAGTTACTTAACTATGCATTTAGTAATGTTGATCATTGTTGCTGAATATATCACAATTTACTTACATTTTAACACAAAGCACCCCCTTGGGTACTATTGAAACAGTGGCCTCATTAGAACCCTGGCAGTTACTGTGCCGGTAAAACTGGCACGACTGCCGCCGGAGTTGCATCCAGGTCCGGCACCCGCGAATGGCAAATACCGGGTCATGCTGAGTTAGGCGGACGTGATAATTACCCTTTTGCGGGTGCCGGTACCGGTAGATCCCCATTCCCATTTCCGAGCTGTGTTTGCGGGTGCTGCACGGCCTGCCAGGACAGACTTGTCAGGAACAAGTAAGAACATTTCTCGGATAGCCATTTGTAAGAAACCTTTGTAGTCTGTCAATACAAGGTCAGTCCAGGAAGAGTATCGGCAGTTCGACCAAGTATAGTATAGGTCATTTACTTTAATATTAACTGCTTTTAACAATTGCTGTGTCTTTATTACGAGTATCCAAGGATTCAGGTCTAAAACTGACTCCTCATCACCTGGCTCATTGGCCCATGGCTCAAAATCATTTTCCACATAAGAGTAGTCTTGTAAGAAGACCACCTTGTTGTCTGGAAAAAAGGGGTGTTCATAGCTAAAATCACCTGCAATATAGAAGTGACCTTCTGGATGGGCAATTTTCCAGTTTAATAATATAATGTCTATTTGATTGATAATGGCCTATATGCCATAATTTCCTGGAGGGCTATATACATTAAGCAGCAGAATAGAGGTAGTCTTTCTTTCCCTTTTAAGTTCCAGCCCCACTGGCAAAACAAACTCGATTTTAGTGTAGGAAGGAATTCTTTAGCTTTCAAAGGCAAATCAATCGCAGTTATTTACCCCCCATATTGTCTTCCCTGCTTATTCTTACGCGCATGTCTTTGAAAAGTAACATAGCTGTCTATATACACATTTTCCCTCATCCAGGTCTCTTGCAATAAGATAATATTAGCGGCAAGCAGCATTTGTGTACCTGTTTGGTTGGACATACATGATTGATAGCCCCTTGTATTCCAAGATCTGATCTTAATCTGAGGGTGGGGCAGCCCAACAGGTCATTCTATTCCTTCAAAGTCATCAAATGAGTAACTATTTTGCCTCTCGGCTACAGTTGCTCTGGTTTGCAATACAGAGACAACCTTTGATACAATACCTTTATATAGTCCTCCAAGGGCGATTCCACCATACTTTTTTCCTCCAGCGGGGACTTGTTTTGTTAGTCTTTTTAACTTGTAACCCAATTTCAGAAAACGCAATGCCTGAGTCATAACGAGTTCAGTAATAAGGGGAGAGACAAAGAGAAGTACTGCCCAGTTTAGGCCCCAGGCAGTGTGAGGGACCTCTACTTGCTTCAACTCTAGTGTTGTAATCTTATTTTGAGTAGGGAGACGATGTATGAGTTCATGCACATTAGATCTATTCAACAAAGGGCTGGCTAAGGTAGCGTACAAGTCTACAACCTTTACCTGGGCAGAGTAAACATCAGAGAACACTGTGAGTAAATTGACTTTGGTATTGTAGGGGCTTTCCGCTTAGGCAAGTTGATTTGTTGTTTTCTTCCCTCTCTTGCCCACAGCGCATCTTAGTTAGTTTCTGGGTGGTCCTGTAGGTTCCCATCCCCTCTGAACCCTTCTTCACCAGGAGGTAGAGTTCTCAAGCCGCTTTCTTTGCAGCTGACCCCTCTTGTGTTTTTGATGAAGTAAACAAGTTGGCTCTAGTTTTGTCTGAGACTTCCAGTCTCTCAATAGGGCTATCATTAAGGGAAGACAACTTTAAACCGGGATATAACCATATGATTTGTTTACCTGCTTATTTGTCTCCAACTGAGGGTTAGTGATGTACTCTTGAACCAGACGTTTTGTTGTTTGGCCCAGGTCAGAAGTATGCAGGGCTACCAGAGATTTAGGCCTTGGTTTATTTCCCACAAATATATTTGGGTTAGTAGGTTTCCCCTTTTGCTTATTTTTTCCACTAACCTTTCCTTTGGGGGAAATTTGGGTGTTGGGTATAGTAATGGCAGCACAACTACATGTTGTTCCCTTGAGGGCCTCTTTCTCTTTAGTGGCCTGGGTGGAGGCAAAAAGCGCTAATGCTTTTACAAGTTCTGCTTTCAGAATTAGTTGTTCCTTGTACATAGTTTTACATAGCATAACCAAAGCATTTAGAGTAGGTAACATTTCTGGTTCAGTGTCAGGATCTTCTGAGCAGAAAGAGTCAGGGGAGGAATTACTATCTTCTATTTGTCGTGATGAGGAATATGCATCCATGGAAATCGCTGTAGGAGTTGGTCAGGTCTATTGCTTGTGGCCCTATTATAATAGGGGACTGACAATCTTGCAGTGGTTCAAGGCCTTCAGAAACCTGTGGATTTGATTCAGCCACCGGGCATGCCTGCTGCAAAATGCTCCTGGTCATTTAGTGTATTCAAAGGTTGGGTGTCAAGTAAAACGGGGGCAGACATGGGCTCTACACAATCTAGCAGTGGTGGATCTGTGTTTCTCACCTTCATAGACCTTTTAAGGAAGGGAGTACATTTTCCCCTGGAGCTCTCGCTGATGCTGTTCGAGTCAGTCACTTCTGCTATTTGCGATTTTGTAGGTTTAAGAACGTTCTTATTTAACTTCTTTTTCTAGTTGCGAAAGACGTTTTGCCATTAGGACGAGTGGATGATATTTGCTGCTAACTACTGGCATTACTTTAAGGTAGCACTTTGCAAAAGTCAAGTAGTTAATTTAATATTATAATTTAATATTTTATTTTAATTTAATTTAGCACATCATCTGATATCTACCTGGGCAATTCAAAGGTTGAAATTCCACTGACAAAAAGGAAAAGAGGTTCAAAGGTCAAAGACCTGCAGTCACTTATTTTACACAATGGTAGTGTCCGAAGATTATTTATTGTGGATCAAAAGTGAGGCACTAGTTTAGTAGTAGGTTAAACGTACCAGGTAACAATCAGTAAAGAATGAGAGGCTCTAAGGTCGGAGACCTGCAATCCCCTCCTGCTTTATTAAAAAGACAGGTATGAATCCACTAATAACACAAAAGGGAGGAGCAGTTCAAAAGAAGAAGGAATAGAGGTTGCAATTGTGGAGTAAATAATGACTGAGCAAAGCAGGGCTGTGTCGGGAAGGAACAGGCCGGAGATTATACATCAGCCCGCCAACATCCCCAGTAACCACAACAGCCGCTTATGCCACTTCTTGACCGGGATTCGTTTCGAAAAGCTGCAGCATGTTCAAGAAGCCAACAGTGCCTGAAAGAATTGAGCAAAAAGATTGTATATAGCTTTGTGGTCGCGCGGCTAGTAAATAACAAGGAACACAGTCGGTTTCCCAGAGCTGCACCGCGATCCACAGACGCCAGAGCCTAAAAGCATCAACCAAGAGGATACAATATAACCTTCCATGCCAGCAGGGATGAAAGCGGCAAGCAAAATGTATACAGTTATCATGGCTCCAAAGGCAGACGGTTACCAACAACAAATACACAAGTGGGAGAAGTCAGGTGATACGCTTACCGCTTATATAAGGAATGTTTCTTAAAGGGGGCTCTGGAGCAGTTCCACAGGCCCAACAGACCATCAAAGGCCAGAAAGACCACTTGTCATCCACTTTCTGATCCGCACCGTTCTCCGCGCTAATGTGGAGGCTGTATCCAAACCGACTGGCGCTCAAAAGAGCAGGCACCTCCCACGGCACCACTGAAGAGAGACTGTAAATGCACTGCAGAAAATAAAGACCAGAAAGGCCACTTGTCATCCATTTTCCAATCCAATCAAGCAGGATATTGTGATCGATTGGGTCGAAGACCACAGACAGGCCGAGCATCACTAATAGTGAAAGCCCCCCTTTACTTGTCGTACACCGATAGCAATGCTGTCTCGGTACCATACTTGGGCCGGAATCCTGATTGAAAACTGTCCAGCAACGACTCCTTTTCTACAAATGTTTGCAGCTGAGAGGGGACCACTTTTTCAATATTTTTCTGGGCCACAGCAGACCTGCAGCTGGACGATAATTCTTCTGGCTAGCCGGGTCCAAATTAGATTTTTTTAAATAAAGGTGTAATAATAGCATTTTTGAGCTCAGTAGGGACAACCCCCTGAGCTAAACATTTGTTTATAAAAGTGGTCATAAAAGGAGTAATATTTTGAACTAAAAGTCTGGCTGTGCAGGCAGGTAGAGTAAATAGGGAATCATTGGTAGGTTTGTGATTTAGGGTAAGTGATTGTATTAGGTCCTCTGTTACTCATTTAAAGTCATCCAGGTGCTGAGCAAAACTATGCCACAATTGAGAAGGAAGCACTGGCAATTAAATGGGCCAGTGAGAAATGTAGAAATTTTATATGGGGAAGGAACTTTGAATTTCATACTGACCACAAACCATTAGTGGAGATAATAATATCCAAAGGATTAGACAGAATCAGGAGATGGGTGTTCCACCTCCAAGAGTACAATGATGTTGCTAAATGCTGTCACAACACCACTAGCTCTGCAACGTCATGGGTACTCGCTGTGGAGAGCCCACTGGCGGCTCCTTGATTACCTCTCCCTGGGTCCTTCAAAGCATGGTATTGATCCCCGGAACCCCCCAATGGGCGTTGCCATGTTGGATGCGGTGCACATGCGCTGTGGACCCATGGCCGGGTTTCGCGCATGCGCAATCCGTTTGTATATAGGGGATTGCCATGGTGACCTTTTTGAGGGATGAGCCCTCCCTTTCAACTATATATTGCGAATGTACGCCACACTCTGTGTGTCGTAATCTCTTCCATGTGCTGAGAGTGACACTCCTTGTTCTTGTTCTGTTGTTGCTCTGTTCTTGCTGCCTTGGTCTTGCCTATTGGAGGTCTGCTTTCCTCTGATTCCTGCTTGCGCTCTGGTACTTCCTGCCTTAATTTATTCCTTCTGCCTTCTGGAACCTTGCAATATTTGTTCCAGCCACACATCAAACCAGTGGATGTGCTTCTTCTTTCTGTGGTGCTGGAAGAGGGTTCCAAGTTCCCAGCTGTGTTTCACTCCGCAGACTGGGGGCCAGGGATGATTTCCCTAATCATACTACGCTATGACCTAGATGGCGCATCGAGATGTCGTGGAACCTGGACCATAAAAGAACAAAGAGCTCAGGTATGAGGGATTCCCGAGGGGCACTGCTTAAAAGATTATGGCGCCTTTCCGAGTTCACCGAACCAGATGTGGAGGAACTAAAGGAGGCACCCTACAGCCTGAGAACAACCAGTTAAGATATGCCATTTCTGGTGCCACGACAGAGGACTTTTCTGAGTCAGTGGTGCGGCAGTCAAGTGCCATGAAATACGATGGAGGACGTAGGAAGCTCACAGAGTTTTGCAACCATTGCATTATCCAATTCATGCTCTGTCCCACCCACTTCATGTCTGATAAAGCCACGATTGGCTAAATTGTTAGCCATCTTACCGGCATCACTCTTGCATGGGCAGTACCACTCATCTCTTCACATAGCCTTTTGCTTAGCGACTACGCTGCTTCGAAAAATCTTTCCTGGAAGTTTTCAAAACACCTAATCAAGCAGCTTCCACCCAGAACCAGTTATTGGAACTGAGACAAGGAACCCAGGATCTGATTTTGTACATTGGGCAATTCAAGCAACTGGCCCATGATTCTTTGTGCCCGGAAATCACACAACTCACGTTGTCCTGTAAAGGATTACAGGAGGAATATAAGGATGAATTTGGTCCATACCCCAGAAGAAACTGCCAATAATGAACGAAGAGTTCAGGTACAAGGGATTCTCTGGGGGCACTGTTTGACAAATGCATACCAGTAGTGAAGAACTATGCTGCAGATTGCTTGTCCAGGATGACGTCTATGGAGGAACAAAAGAATGATGAGTTTGATCAGGAGGTTGTCCTGGAAGATTGCTCCTTACCTATTCCTGAGAGGAATGTGAGGAGGCTATGAGGCGGGATGTTCGTTTGTGTAAAGTCGTGGATCATCTGGTGGAGCGGTGGAGAATATTTGACGAATAAGGTCTTCCTTGCTTGTGGAATATGAAAGACGATTTATATATTCAGGGTGGGATGCTGAAGCAATGTGACAAGATTATTCCACCTGAAGTAGTATGAATCGACTTATAGAACCTGGACAAGAGGGCCACCAAGGCATAGTAAAAACCAAAAAGAGGATAAGAAATAACTATTGGTGGCCAGCCTGTGATGTACAGATTGAGAGAGCAGTGTAAAACTGTATCCTTTGTGAAAAAGCAGTAAGGTGTGTGTGGGTTCCAAGTGTCCTATGGTGGTCACAGATATCTGGATGCGACCGAGGGACAAGTTAGGGATGGATGTGCTTAGTCCCATTTGGAGCGATGGTGGGCAGTCTTTCTTTCTGATTGTGCCAAACAGGCAGGTAGAAGTTTTGGTACAACCCAATGATACTGAGAAGGGCGTGATTGAGTTCTTGGAAGACGTGTGTACTCTAGAGGGATATCCAAGTGTTATAGTAACTGAAAATGGGTCGCAATTTAGGGCAAGAGAGCTGGAAGAGTATTGTTGCACACATTCCATAATACATAGAAAGAGTACAATATATCACCCCAGGCGAACAGGGTGGTGGAACACTTCAAAAGGGTCTTCAAGGAGGCTATTAGGTGGGCGTGGGCCAATGGCATGGACTGGAAGGTTGCGGGAAGGGAATCAGCGATAGCTCACAGGTTCACACCTCACTGCACAACTGGTGTTTCACTTTTTTAACTAAATAGTTGGAGAAAAACAAATACCAAGATGTTACCCCCTTGGTTGGGGAGAGCTCTGATGTCAGAGATTATGATGGAAGGTGTGATGGAGAACGTTAGGAGGAGTCCAGAAGTAAACTGTTGCATAACAGAAGTGGTGTGAGAGGAGGCAGTTTTCCTGAGGTGTGGGACATGGTAAGGATCAAACTTCCCATAGCCTTTAGGGATGGAAGTTGCAGGTGGTCAAAATATATAAAGGTGAAAGAAGTGTTCATGCATGCCATTAGGTCATAAGGTGACAGAGTATGGAATATGGAGAGGGTGATGTGCTGGAGTTGTGAGTTATGATAGTGAGGGTTATAGTGGGAGTGACAAAGACACTGGAGGTGATTTGTCCTTGCTCAGTACAACATGTGGAGGACTGCTCAGCTTGATGTCTGGAAGGAGGTAGCAGAAGTGAGGATATCTCAAAGACTATGTGTAAGCGAAGACTCAGCAGCATTGGTAAAGAGGACAGTTGAACTTGGTGAAGATAGGGGTGTATGTGGTGGTGGCTATCTTCATAGTGTGGATAGCCACGTGAGGCCCCAACATATCAGAGGGTTCAGGGAAGGAACACAAATAAATGATTGGAGAGTGGCCAGACATCTGGTGTTGGAGCTGGCAGGGCTCTCTGTATTAACGTTTAATTAATAAATATTTTATGACCTCCTTCGTGCCCCAGTGCATGTACACTACAGAATCCAAGGTCCTCCTTGCTTGAAGTGCAGCTCTTTGTACTCCACTCATACTGTCCCATCAGTCATCCCCTGAAAGATCACATGCATTGCCCTTGGTTCAGCCTTATAGAGCACAGGCGTTAGATCAGGGTTCCCCATACTGATACGTAGGTAGTTGCAGAGCCTCTAATCAGTCAATATTCCAAAGTTTCTGTAGCCATTGCCCCACTGAAGGTGACTTTTTCCCACCCCATATGGAAGTTATCACAAGCTTTGCCACCAGTACTGTCGCCTTAATTAAACTAACTTCCATTTGCAGCCCATCCCATTAGTCTTCCTGAGATAGCCCCAGCATTATGAAGCTCATGATGGTTTGCCATTACGCCCTCCAACCTAGTATATTACCTCTTTAATTGCAGCCCATAGATCGCCCAGCATCGGACATGTCACGATAATGTGTGTCATGGAGCCATCCTGGCCAAGTGCCCTACAACATAAATCATCTGTACCTGGCTTGTACCTATGTAGTATTATTGTGGTGTGGTACTACCTGTGTGGGATATTGAGTTGTAGTTTCTTGTGTTGTGTGTACATGGAGCCTTTCCACGTATTACGTATATGCCTTCCCATTTCCTTGCACTAATGAGCCTTCTTAGTTCCTCCTCCCATTTCTACCTATATAGCCACTCCTCTGCCACCTGTGCATCTGATATGCAACTGAACATTTTCCAATTAGACCCTTCATATCAACAGCCTTCTAGAGAGTTTTCTCAAAGGTTCTAAGGGATCTTGTAGCTCTGAGGTATATAGTGGGGTCATGCAGCCAGTGCCTCAACTACTGGTATCTAAACCTGTCCCCTTCCTCTAAACCAAAGGACTCCTTACAGTCTTCACATGACGTTATCTCATCCCTCTCGCAAGGTTCTCTACTTTCATACACCCCTTTCTTTGCTATGCCACAAAACCTCTATCCTGGTGGACCAGTGTAAATTCATCATTGCCATGTGTCAGTGCAAAAGGTGACAGGAAGACTATTTGATTGCCATTTTTATCTACCATATCCAATGCCACCATGGCTTTTTTCCAGAGGTGTTGACCTGCTATAGTCTGCCTTATGAAGAACCATTGTTTCTCTGACTCTGGTTGCTGCCATTATTTGGGCCACCAAGTAGTAATTCTGAATGTCTGGCACTAGAGGCCCCCATTGCCTTGGGTGTCACCATCCTTCTCTTGCTTATTCGTGCCTTGGCCCCTTCCCATGTGACATCTACGATGTCCTGCTGTAGCCACCTGAGTTTCGCCACATGACTCACCAAGGGGATGTTTTGGAATAGGTACAGTAACATGAGCCGTACATTCATTTTGATCACGGCCTGTCTTCCCAACCACATGATGTACAACCTGTTCCATCTATCAAGTTTTTTTTTGTATCTCCTTGAAAAGGTGGAGGGGGATTTATTATATTGATGCTCAAATATTTCCTAGCCCCTTTCGTCTACACAAATGGTGTTATTTACTTAAGTCTTTGCATGGTTTCCTCCGTCCCCATTATGCTTAGCATTTCTGACTTGTCTTGTCTCCCTCCCAGTGAGATTATTTCAGTGGTTTTACTATTAACATTTATTCTAGCCTTTGGGGAGGCATAGTAAGCCATTATCAAATGGGTCAATTAGGGACCGATCCCAATGTTCCCCAATACTTTCCCCAATACTTTCCCCAGGAAAGGCCATTCCACCCTGTTGAAGGCATTCACAGTATCTACGGACAGAAGTACTGCCTGTTCTGTATACCTTTTAGATCTGACTAGCAATAGAGCAATTTCCGTAATATTACCCCATGTTGATCTACTGGCAACAAATCCTGTTTGGTCCGGATCTATTAGGGATGGCATAAATGGTCCCAGCCCGTTTGTTAAAATGTTTGTATCGATTTTTGCATCAACAGTTCGTAGGGAGATGGGCCTGTAGGAGGCATATTTAGTAGGCTCCTTGCCTGGCTTTGGGATGAGGACTATTTGGGCCTGCATGATTGATCTCCCATTTCATGCCCCCCTCTTTTTTTCCTCCGGATTGCATATGGCACCATGCAACAATTAGCACAAGCTCACCCAATAGCCTTTTAACTCTCCCTATGATCTCTCCTGTCTGTGGAACCTTAGGCATGGATGATCTATCCCAATCGTCCTCCATGACCGAGGGCCTGTCCCCTGCAATAAAACACTCCCCTTACCTTACCTTCTTTAGTGTTTGCAGGAAATTCAGGTGAAATTGTTCCTGCACCTTATTTGGCGAATATATTGAGGCTATAATCATCATACTACTCCCTATTTTACCTCTCACAATTACGCATCTTCCCTCCTTGTCCTTAATGGACTCCTTCAATATGAAATGAAATTTGTATGTTTTCAAATTGCTACCGCCCCTCCTTTAAAATTTACAATTGAATGGATTTGTGTGGAGACAAACTCACATTGCAATCTGGCCTGTTCATGGCCCACTACATCCGCCTACACTCTCCTCAATTCTTTCAATAGCTGGACTTGTTTGTTCCAGTTATTAAGACATCTTACATTCTCTAACCATATCATGATCCTATCATTCCTTTGGGCCATGAGTGGACATTTCATATTTAGTTTCTCTTCTTCCGAGTGCTCTGCTTCCCGACATTATAGCGTAATAAATTTCACCCGACAACACTAACGATTCCCTCCCCCAATAATTCAAAACAACTTGTTTGTCTGACATTTCAACTCTCCACCAGGTCTTCCTTCCACTGAATAATCAACTAACATTTCCGCCCTAAAGAGAAGAGTACCATGATGCACCCCATGATGTTGTTCCCCTTCACTCCCTCTCTTAGGAACTTGATCCACAGGTTGTCTCTTCAGGAGCAATTCTCAAGATCATCACATCTGCTCTGCAGTTTTGTTTAGTTATCCATAATGCTCCTCATTTCATGATTGAGTCTGGTGGCTCCTGTTGCCACCGCCATGATGGATCTTTTGTTCTCTGCCACCTGGTCCCCAATCTCGCAGATCTCTTATTTGTTGTCCATTATTGTCTCTGTGAGCTCTTCCTTGTTCGTCACCATTTCCACTTTGACCAGGGTGGCGATGTCCTCCCTGAGATCAGAGACTATATAAATCATCACACCCTTTGTCAGTGGCCAGTCTTCCATTCTTGCCACTTCTAAACATATCCTTGCCTCCTCCCCCTTCTCAGAGGTGTTGCTGCCTTCTTAGAAGGTCTTGAGGGTTGCTGTTTTTGTCGGCTTGCTGGCCTTTGCCATAGCACATTTCTCAGCTATGGCCCTCGCTTCCTAGATGTTTCACTCAAGGCTTGGTGCTTAATTGCCAGCCTCCTGTTTCCTGTCCAGCTGCCTCTCAGTCAAATGGGCACACATTCTCCTATATACCTCTGCCTGCAGCGTCTTTGTACCCCTGTTGCCGGGAGCTTCAATTACCCTTCCCAAGGCCTCTAAGTCAGTGGTCTTCAAACTTTTTTGGCCGGGGGCCATCTGAGCAAAATTTGGGAAGGTCGGGACCCCCCAGAAATGCCAAATAGACAGTATATTTTGCGTGCTGTCACCTGCTCCCATCACAGTTGCTGGGCTCCCTCTACCCACTCCTACCCAGATCCTCGTCTCACCCCACCCAATCACACACCCTGGGCTCTCCCCACTCTGCTCCCACCACTATCACATGGTTCCCGCCCATTGTGCTCCCACCATAGTCCCTGGGTTCCCCCATCCCGTTCCCAACACAGTCTGAGGGCCAGTGGCGGCTGGAGTGGAGTGGCATAACTATTTCCCCCAAAAATGCCATAGCGACCGAGCATAGTGAGGGAGCCCGAACCAATAAATGGCGGTTTCGGGGGGGTTTCCCCCAGTGAATATTTTTGTTAAATAATGGGTTCGAATGTTGCACTGTAGAGCATACTTTTAACAAAAAAATTGGTTAATAGCCGAACAGTTTGCAATTGGTGCTGGGGGGCCCAGGGGACAGGCATGACACTTTTTACTGGACATATATGATAGATGTCCAGTAAAAAGATACCATCCCTGTCCCCTGGGCCCCACTGGGCCTAACACAATCAACATGATTATGTGTATATGCAAGGCACTGCACATTCATACAGCAATCACTCTATGATTCACACGAGCATCCATCACCATACACTCACTCATAACATAAGCATACACGCATCCATACACATGTTTAAATAAAAACAATGAACATAAACGTACCTTCTGCAATGGCCTGCGTGTGGGTGCTGAAACGCCCTATTCCAGGCTGCTCTGTCCGTATGTGCGAGGAGGCGCCGGAGCTCCCCCTTGCACATACAAACATGCAGTGCCCCAGCCAGCATTTCCAATGAGCTATGCAATACTGGTGAAGCATATTGCCCAAGCACTTGCATTGCTCAGTGAGCATGTGCGGCTGGGGAACTAAACTGAACTGTCAAAGGGAAACAGTGTTTCACTTTGACAGTTCAGCCAGCCCAGGAGCAATCCATCAGCTGGAAAAAGCAGCTGAGGGAGTGCTCACTGTTTCACTGGGCTGGCTCCTTAGCTCCTCCATAATGGGTGAGGGGCCACTTGGTGGGTGCCCCCTCGCCATTATGGATGAGCTGCCAGGCTCGGAATGGCCTATAGGGCAATGCCTGTACCAAAAATATAAAATGCTAGAGTGGGGCAGTCAAAATGGGCCACCATTTTGGCCAATGTGAACCAGTTTGATGAGTTACTTAACTATGCAGTTAGTAATGTTGATCATTGTTGCTGAATATATCACAATTTACTTACATTTTAACACAAAGCACCCCCTTGGGTACTATTGAAACAGTGGGCCTCATTAGAACCCTGGCAGTTACTGTGCCGGTAAAACTGGCACGACTGCCGCCGGAGTTGCATCCAGGTCCGGCACCCGCGAATGGCAAATACCGGGTCATGCTGAGTTAGGCGGACGTGATAATTACCCTTTTGCGGGTGCCGGTACCGGTAGATCCCCATTCCCATTTCCGAGCTGTGTTTGCGGGTGCTGCACGGCCTGCCAGGACAGACTTGTCAGGAACAAGTAAGAACATTTCTCGGCTAGCCATTTGTAAGAAACCTTTGTAGTCTGTCAATACAAGGTCAGTCCAGGAAGAGTATTGGCGGTTTGACCAAGTATAGTATAGGTCATTTACTTTAATATTAACTGCTTTTAACAATTGCTGTGTCTTTATTACGAGTATACAAGGATTCAGGTCTAAAACTGACTCCTCATCACCTGGCTCATTGGCCCATGGCACAAAATCATTTTCCACATAAGAGTAGTCTTGTAAAAAGACCACCTTGTTGTCTGGAAAAAAGGAGTGTTGATAGCTAAAATCACCTGCAATATAGAAGTGACCTTCTAGATGGGCAATTTTCCAGTTTAATAATATAATGTCTATTTGATTGATAATGGCCTATATGCCATAATTTCCTGGAGGGCTATATACATTAAGCAGCAGAATAGAGGTAGTCTTTCTTTCCCTTTTAAGTTCCAGCCCCACTGGCAAAACAAACTCGATTTTAGTGTAGGAAGGAATTCTTTAGCTTTCAAAGGCAAATCAATCGCAGTTATTTACCCCCCATATTGTCTTCCCTGCTTATTCTTACGCGCATGTCTTTGAAAAGTAACATAGCTGTCTATATACACATTTTCCCTCATCCAGGTCTCTTGCAATAAGATAATATCAGCGGCAAGCAGCATTTGGGTACCTGTTTGGTTGGACATACATGATCGATAGCCCCTTGTATTCCAAGATATGATCTTAATCTGAGGGTGGGGCAGCCCAGCAGGTCATTCTATTCCTTCAAAGTCATCTAATGAGTAACTATTTTGCCTCTCTGTTACAGTTGCTCTGGATTGCAATACAGAGACAACCTTTGATACAATACCTTTATATTGTCCTCCAAGGGCGATTCCACCATACTTTTTTCCTCCAGCTGGGACTTGTTTTGTTAGTCTTTTTAACTTGTAACCCAAGTTCAGAAAACGCAATGCCTGAGTCAAACGAGTTCAGTAATAATGGGAGAGACAAAGAGATGTACTGCCCAGTTTGGGCCCCAGGCAGTGTGAGAGACCTCTACTTGCTTCAACTCTAGTGTTGTAATCTTATTTTGAGTAGGGAGACGATGTATGAGTTCAAGCACATTAGATCTATTCAACAAAGGGCTGGCTAAGGTAGCGTAGAAGTCTACAATCTTTACCTGGGCAGAGTAAACATCAGAGAACACTGTGAGTAAATTGACTTTGGTATTGTAGGGGCTTTCCGCTTAGGCAAGTTGATTTGTTGTTTTCTTCCCTCTCTTGCCCACAGGGCATCTTAGTTAGTTTCTGGGTGGTCCTGTAGGTTCCCATCCCCTCTGAACCCTTCTTCACCAGGAGGTAGAGTTCTCAAGCCGCTTTCTTTGCAGCTGACTCCTCTTGTGTTTTTGATGAAGTAAAGAAGTTGGCTCTAGTTTTGTCTGAGACTTCCATTCTCTCAATAGGGCTATCATTAAGGGTAGACAACTTTAAACCGGGATATAACCATATGATTTGTTTACCTGCTTATATGTCTCCAACTGAGGGTTAGTGATGTACTCTTGAACCAGACGTTTTGTTGTTTGGCCCAGGTCAGAAGTATGCAGGGCTACCAGAGATTTAGGCCTTGGTTTATTTCCCACAAATATATTTGGGTTAGTAGGTTTCCCCTTTTGCTTATTTTTTCCACTAACCTTTCCTTTGGGGGAAATTTGGGTGTTGGTATAGTGATGGCAGCACAACTACATGTTGTTCCCTTGAGGGCCTCTTTCTCTTTAGTGGCCTGAGTGGAGGCAAAAAGCGCTAATGCTTTTACAAGTTCTGCTTTCAGAATTAGTTGTTCATTGTACATAGTTTTACATAGCATAACCAAAGCATTTAGAGTAGGTAACATTTCTGGTTCAGTGTCAGGATCTTCTGAGCAGAAAGAGTCAGGGGAGTAATTACTATCTTCGATTTTTAGTGATGAGGAATATGCATCCATGGAAATCGCTGTAGGAGTTGGTCAGGTCTATTGCTTGTGGCCCTATTATAATAGGGGACTGACAATCTTGCAGTGGTTCCAGGCCTTCAGAAACCTGTGGATTTGATTCAGCCACTTGGCCATGCTTACTGCAAAATGCTCCTGGTCATTTAGTGTATTCAAAGGTTGGGTGTCAAGTAAAACGGGGGCAGACATGGGCTATACACAATCTAGCAGTGGTGGATCTGTGTTTTTCAACTTCATAGAGCTTTTAAGGAAGGGAGTACATTTTCCCCTGGAGCTCTCGCTGACGCTGTTCGAGTCAGTCACTTCTGCTATTTGCGATTTTGTAGGTTTAAGAACGTTCTTATTTAACTTCTTTTTCTAGTTGCGAAAGACGTTTTGCCATTAGGACGAGTGGATGATATTTGCTGCTAACTACTGACATTACTTTCAGGTAGCACCTTGCAAAAGTCAAGTAGTTAATTTAATATTATAATTTAATTTTTTATTTTAATTTAATTTAGCACATCATCTGATATCTACCTGGGCAATTCAAAGGTTGAAATTCCACTGACAAAAAGGAAAAGAGGTTCAAAGGTCAAAGACCTGCAGTCACTTATTTTACACAATGGTAGTGTCCGAAGATTATTCATTGTGGATCAAAAGTGAGGCACTAGTTTAGTAGTAGGTTAAACGTACCAGGTAACAATCAGTAAAGAATGAGAGGCTCTAAGGTCAGAGACCTGCAATCCCCTCCTGCTTTATTAAAAAGACAGGGATGAATCCACTAATAACACAAAAGGGAGGAGCAGTTCAAAAGAAGAAGGAATAGAGGTTGCAATTGTGGAGTAAATAATGACTGAGCAAAGCAGGGCTGTGTCGGGAAGGAACAGGCCGGAGATTATACATCAGCCCGCCAACGTCCCCAGTAACCACAACAGCCGCTTATGCCACTTCTTGACCGGGATTCGTTTCGAAAAGCTACAGCATGTTGAAGAAGCCACCGGTGCCTGAACGAATTGAGCAAAAAGATTGTATATAGCTTTGTGGTCGCGCGGCTAGTAAATAACAAGGAACACAGTCGGTTTCCCAGAGCTGCACCGCGATCCACAGACGCCAGAGCCTGAAAGCATCAACCAAGAGGATACAATATAACCTTCCGTGCCAGCAGGGATGAAAGCGGCAAGCAAAGTGTATACAGTTATCATGGCTCCAAAGGCAGACGGTTACCAACAACAAATACACAAGTGGGAGAAGTCAGGTGATATGCTTACCGCTTATATAAGGAATGTTTCTTAAAGGGGGCTCTGGAGCAATTCCACAGGCCCAACAGACCATCAAAGGCCAGAAAGACCACTTGTCATTCACTTTCTGATCCGCACCGTTCTCCGCGCTAATGTGGAGGCTGTTTCCAAACCGACTGGAGCTCAAAAGAGCAGGCACCTCCCACGGCAGCCACTGAAGAGAGACTTTAAATGCACTGCAGAAAATAAAGACCAGAAAGGCCACTTGTCATCCATTTTCCAATCCAATCAAGCAGGATATTGTGATCGATTGGGTCGAAGACCACAGACAGGCCGAGCATCACTAATAGTGAAAGCCCCCCTTTACTTGTCGTACACCGATAGCAATGCTGTCTCGGTGCCATACTTGGGCCGGAATCCTGATTGAAAACTGTCCAGCAACGACTCCTTTTCTACAAATGTTTGCAGCCGAGAGGTGACCACTTTTTCAATATTTTTCTGGGCCACAGCAGACCTGCAGCTGGACGATAATTCTTCTGGCTAGCCGGGTCCAAATTAGATTTTTTAAATAAAGGTGTAATAATAGCATTTTTGAGCTCAGTAGGGACAATCCCCTGAGCTAAAAACTTGTTTATAAAAGTGGTCATAAAAGGAGTAATATTTTGAACTAAAAGTCTGGCTGTGCAGGCAGGTAGAGTAAACAGGGAATCATTGGTAGGTTTCTGATTTAGGGTAAGTGATTGTATTAGGTCCTCTGTTACTCATTTAAAGTCATCCAGGTGCTGAGCAAAACTATGCCACAATTGAGAAGGAAGCGCTGGCAATTAAATGGGCCAGTGAGAAATGTAGAAGTTTTATATGGGGAAGGAACTTTGAATTTCATACTGACCACAAACCATTAATGGAGATAATAATATCCAAAGGATTAGACAGAATCAGGAGATGGGTGTTCCACCTCCAAGAGTACAATGATGTTGCTAAATGCTGTCACAACACCACTAGCTCTGCAATGTCATGGGTACTCGCTTTGGAGAACCCACTGGCGGCTCCTTGATTACCTCTCCCTGGGTCCTTCACAGCATGGTATTGATCCCCGGAACCCCCCAATGGGCGTTGCCATGTTGGATGCGGTGCACATGCGCTGTGGACCCATGGCCGGGTTTCGCGCATGCGCAATCCGTTTGTATATAGGGGATTGCCATGGTGACCTTTTTGAGGGATGAGCCCCCCCTTGCCACTATATATTGCGAATGTACGCCACACTCTGTGTGTCGTAATCTCTTCCATGGGCTGAGAGTGACACTCCTTGTTCTTGTTCTGTTGTTGCTCTGTTCTTGCTGCCTTGGTCTTGCCTATTGGAGGTCTGCTTTCCTCTGATTCCTGCTTGCGCTCTGGTACTTCCTGCCTTAATTTATTCCTTCTGCCTTCTGGAACCTTGCAATATTTGTTCCAGCCACACATCAAACCAGTGGATGTGCTTCTTCTTTCTGTGGTGCTGAAAGAGGGTTCCAAGTTCCCAGCTGTGTATCACTCCGCAGACTGGGGGCCAGGGACGATTTCCCTAATCATACTACGCTATGACCTAGATGGCGCATCGAGATGTCGTGGAACCTGGACCATAAAAGAACAAAGAGTTCAGGTATGAGGGATTCCCGAGGGGCACTGCTTGAAAGATTACGGCGCCTTTCCGAGTTCATCGAACCAGACGTGGAGGAATTAAAGGAGGCAACCTACAGCCTGGAAAACAACCAGTTAAGATATGCCATTTCTGGTGCCACGACAGAGGACTTTTCTGAGTCAGTGGTGCGGCAGTCAAGTGCCATGAAATATGATGGAGGACGTAGGAAGTTCACAGAGTTTTGCAACCATTGCATTATCCTATTCATGCTCTGTCCCACCCACTTCATGTCTGATAAAGGCACGATTGGCTAAATTGTTAGCCATCTTACCGGCATCACTCTTGCATGGGCAGTACCACTCATCTCTTCAAATAGCCTTTTGCTTAGCGACTACGCTGCTTCGAAAAAGCTTTCCTGGAAGTTTTCAAAACACCTAATCAAGCAGCTTCCACCCAGAACCAGTTATTGGAACTGAGACAAGGAACCCAGGATCTGATTTTGTACATTGGCAATTCAAGCAACTGGCCCATGATTCTTTGTGCCCGGAAATCACACAACTCACGTTGTCCTGTAAAGGATTACAGGAGGAATATAAGGATGAATTGGTCCATACCCCAGAAGAAACTGCCAATAATGAACGAAGAGTTCAGGTACAAGGGATTCTCTGGGGCACTGTTTGACAAATGCATACCAGTAGTGAAGAACTATGCTGCAGATTGCTTGTCCAGGATGACGTCTATGGAGGAACAAAAGAATGATGAGTTTGATCAGGAGGTTGTCCTGGAAGATTGCTCCTTACCTATTCCTGAGAGGAATGTGAGGAGGCCATGAGGTAGGATGTTCGTTTGTGTAAAGTCGTGGATCATCTGGTGGAGCGGAGGCCTAGTAGGAGAATATTTGACGAATGAGGTCTTCCTTGCTTGTGGAATGTGAAAGACGATTTATATATTCAGGGTGGGATGCTGAAGCAATGTGACAAGATTATTCCACCTGAAGTAGTATGAATGGACTTATAGAACCTGGACAAGAGGGCCACCAAGGCATAGTAAAAACCAAAAGGCGGATAAGAAATGACTATTGGTGGCCAGCCTGTGATGTACAGATTAAGAGAGCAGTGCAAATCTGTATCCTTTGTGAAAAATCAATAAGGTGTGTGTGGGTTCCAAGTGTCCTATGGTGGTCACAGATATCTGGATGCGACCAAGGGACAAGTTAGGGATGGATGTGCTTAGTCCCATTTGGAGCGATGGTGGGCAGTCTTTCTTTCTGATTTTGACAAACAGGCTCACCAGGCAGGTAGAAGTTTTGGTACAATCCAATGTTACTGAAAAGGTTGTGATTGAGTTCTTGGAAGACGTGTGTACTCTAGAGGGATATCCAAGTGTTATAGTAACTGAAAATGGGTCGCAATTTAGGGCAAGAGAGATGGAAGAGTATTGTTGCACACATTCCATAATATATAGAAAGAGTACAATATATCACCCCAGGCGAACAGGATGGTGGAACACTTCAACAGGGTCTTGAAGGAGGCTATTAGGTGGGCGTGGGCCAATTGCATGGACTGGAAGGTTGCGGGAAGGGAATCGGTGATAGCTCACAGGTTCACACCTCACTGCACAACTAGTGTTTCACTTTTTTAACTAAATAGTTGGAGAAAAACAAATACCAAGATGTTACCCCCTTGGTTGGGGAGAGCTCTGATGTCAGAGATTATGATGGAAGGTGTGATGGAGAACGTTAGGAGGAGTCACTCCAGAAGTAAACTGTTGCATAACAGAAGTGGTGTGAGAGGAGGCAGTTCTCCTGAGGTGTGGGACATGGTAAGGATCAAACTTCCCATAGCCTTTAGGAATGGAAGTTGCAGGTGGTCAAAATATATAAAGGTGAAAGAAGTGTTCATGCATGCCATTAGGTCATAAGGTGACAGAGTATGGAATATGGAGAGGGTGATGTGCTGGAGTTGTGAATTTTGATAGTGAGGGTAATAGTGGGAGTGACAAAGACACTGGAGGTGATTTGTCCTTGCTCAGTACAACATGTGGAGGACTGCTCAGCTTGATGTCTGGAAGGAGGTAGCAGAAGTGAGGGTATCTCAAAGAATATGTGTAAGCGAAGACTCAGCAGCATTGGTAAAGAGGACAGTTGAACTTGGTGAAGATAGGGGTGTATGTGGTGGTGGCTATCTTCATAGTGTGGATAGCCACGTGAGGCCCCAACATATCATAGGGTTCAGGGAAGGAACACAAATAAATGATTGGAGAGTGGCCAGACATCTGGTGTTGGAGCTGGCAGGGCTCTCTGTATTAACGTTTACTTGATAAATATTTTATGACCTCCTTCGTGCCCCAGTGCATGTACACTACAGAATACAAGGTCCTCCTTGCTTGTAGTGCAGCTCTTTGTACTCCACTCATACTGTCCCATCAGTCATCCCCTGAAAGATCACATGCATTGCCCTTGGTTCAGCCTTATAGAGCACAGGCGTTAGATCAGGGTTCCCCATACTGATTCGTAAGCAGTTGCAGAGCCTCTAATCAAATCAGTCAATATCCCAAAGTTTCTGTAGCCATTGCCCCACTGAAGGTGACTTTTTCCCACCCCATATGGAAGTTATCACAAGCTTTGCCACCAGTACTGTCGCCTTAATTAAACTAACTTCCATTGGCAGCCCATCCCATTAGTCTTCCTGAGATAGCCCCAGCATTATGAAGCTCATGATGGTTTGCCATTACGCCCTCCAACCTAGTATATTACCTCTTTAATTGCAGCCCATAGATTTCCCAGCATCGGACATGTCACGATAATGTGTGTCATGGAGCCATCCTGGCCAAATGCCCTACAACATAAATCATCTGTACATGGCTTGTACCTATGTAGTATTATTGTGGTGTGGACCTACCTGTGTGGGATATTGACTTGTAGTTTCTTGGGTTGTGTGTACATGGAGCCTTTCCACGTATTACGTATATGCCTTCCCATTTCCTTGCACTAATGAGCCTTCTTAGTTCCTCCTCCCATTTCTACCTATATGGCCACTCCTCTGCCACATGTGCATCTGATATGCAACTGAACATTTTCCAATTAGACCCTTCATATCAACAGCCTTCTAGAGAGTTTTCTCAAAGGTTCTAAGGGATCTTGTAGCTCTCAGGTATATACTGTGGTCATTCAGCCAGTGCCTCAACTACTGGTATCGAAACCTGTCCCCTTCCTCTAAAGCAAAGGACTCCTTATAGTTTTCAAATGACGTTATCTCATCCCTCTCGCAAGGTTCTCTACTTTCATACACCACTTTCTTTGCTATGCCACAAAACCTCTATCCTGGTGGACCAGTGTAAATTCATCATTGCCATGTGTCAGTGCAAAAGGTGACAGAGAGACTATTTGATTGCCATTTTTATCTACCATATCCAATGCCACCATGGCTTTTTTCCAGATGTGTTGACCTGCTATAGTCTGCCTTATGAAGAGCCATTGTTTCTCTGACTCTGGTTGCTGCCATTATTTGGGCCACCAAGTAGTAATTCTGAATGTCTGGCACTAGAGGCCCCCATTGCCTTGGCTGCCAGCATCCTTCTCTTGCTTATTCGTGCCTTGGCCCCTTCCCATATGACATCTAAGATGTCCTGCTGTAGCCACCTGAGTTTCGCCACATGACTCACCAAGGGGATGTTTTGGAATAGGTACAGTAACATGGGCCGTACATTCACTTTGATCACGGCCTGTCTTCCCAACCACATGATGTACAACCTGTTCCATCTATCAAGTTTTTTTTGAATCTCCTTGAACAGGTGGAGGGGGATTTATTATATTGATGCTCAAATATTTCCTAGCCCCTTTCGTCTACACAAATGGTGTTATTTACTTAAGTCTTTGCATGGTTTCCTCCGTCCCCACTATGCTTAGCATTTCTGACTTGATCATGCCAACCTTAAGCCCCAAGACTGCCCTCAAATTCAGCTATTTCCTCAATCAATCGGATGAGTGGATAGAGCGGATGAGTGGATAGAGCGTATGAGTGGATAGAACAGATGAATGTATTGACCTGATGAGTGGATAGAGCGGATGAGCTGATTGAGTGGATAAAGCGGATGAGTAGATAAGTGTACAGTGAGAATGAGTGTACAGAACGGATGAAGGCATAGAACAGATGAGTGTAGAGATGAATATATGGAATAGGATATTGCTGTTGAATGCGTGTAAAGCACGAGTCCTTAAAGCGGATTCATCTGAGTGCGGGGAGCAGCTGAGTGCGTAGAGGGATGAACACATAGAGGGGTTGAGTGCGTGTAGGGGATGAGTGCATAGAGGAGAAGTGCGTAGAGCGGATGAGTCCGTAGAGGGGATGTGTGCATAAAACAGGTGAACGCATAGTGCATGTGAGGACATAAAGCAGATGAATGCCGGAACGAACGAGTGCCAGAGAACGAACAAGCACAGATTGCATCCAATACTGATGAGTGCGTAGGATGGAAAGGACTGCGTGACATATATAGTATGATTTGGAATGCAGAGAACGTTTGAAAGACCATACAACCCATCATATCACATCACCACGCGTACTCTCTCCTTTACATCATCACTCAACTAGAACACAGAGATACTATGACACCATTCGGTATAACTGTTCTCATACCAACATCCGCCGCTCACTCCACATCATTCTAAGTAAACACTGCTGGTTACTCACCCCTCAGCCAGGCATTCTCCCCAGGCCTAACGCAGCCACATCCGGACTGGATAAATCCTGCCAGAACGAACAGATACTCCTGATCTCTCAACCACCACACCTATGGCCGATACCACACGAGCTGCACACATACTCGGTGCTCACACGCACCTTTTGACTCTCTCTACTCTCTCTACTGATCTGAACTTCGGTTCCCAAGGGCGTGGAACCTACCAGCGCCTTCAGACCATAACAATGGTATATAAGGTGCTATATAAATGCAAAACAACAATAACAATTATGACCGTAAGAGGCACTATCAGGTCAGTGAGTGAGAGTATCACATTGTCTGCAAATAAACTTCTTTCATATTCCACATTTCTGACTGTGATCTCTCTAATGCGGTCAGATTTCTGAATTCTCTCTGTGAATAGCTTCATCACTAAAGCAAACAGCATGGGGGACAATGGAGCTCTTTGTCTTGTCTCCCTCACAGTGAGATTATTTCAGTGGTTTTACTATTAACATTAATTCTAGCCTTTGGGGAGGCATAGTAAGTCATTATCAAATGGGTCAATTAGGGACCCATCCCAATGTTCCCCAATACTTTCCCCAGGAAAGACCATTCCACCCCGTTGAAGTCATTCACAGTATCTACGGACAGAAGTACTGCGTGTTCTGTACACCTTTTAGATCTGACTAGCAATAGAGCAATTTCCCTAATATTACCCCATGTCGATCTACTCGCAACAAATCCTGTTTGGTCCGGATCTGTTAGGGATGGCATAAATGGTCTCAGCCCGTTTGTTAAAATGTTTGTATCGATTTTTGCATCAACAGTTCGTAGGGAGATGGGCCTGTAGGAGGCATATTTAGTAGGCTCCTTGCCTGGCTTTGGGATGAGGACTATTTGGGCCTGCATGATTGATCTCCCATTTCATGCCCCCCCTCTTTTTTTTCCTCCGGATTGCATATGGCACCATGCAACAACTAGCACAAGCTCACCCAACAGCCTTTTAACTCTCCCTATGATCTCTCCTGTCTGTGGAACCTTGGGCATGGAAGATCTATCCCAATCGTCCTCCATGACCGAGGTCCTGTCCCCTGCAATAAAACACTCCCCTTACCTTACCTTCTTTAGTGTTTGCAGGAAATTCAGGTGAAATTGTTCCAGCACCTTATTTGGCGCATATATTGAGGCTATAATCGGCATACTACTCCCTCTTTTACCTCTCACAATTACGCATCTTCCCTCCTTGTCCTTAATGGACTCCTTCAATATGAAATGAAATTTGTATGTTTTCAAATTGCTAGCGCCCCTCGTTTAAAGTTTACAATTGAATGGATTTGTGTGGAGAAGAACTCACATTGCAATATGGCCTGTTCATGGCCCACTACATCCGCCTACTCTCTCCTCAATTCCTTCAATAGCTGGACTTGATTGTTCCAGTTATTAAGACATCTTACATTCTCTAACCATATCATGATCCTATCATTCCTTTGGGCCATGAGTGGACATTTTATATTTAGTTTCTCTTCTTCCGAGTGCTCTGCTTCCCGACATTATAGCGTAATAAATTTCACCCGACAACACTAACGATTCCCTCCCCCAATTATTCAAAACAACTTGTTTGTCTGACATTTCAACACTCCACCATGTCTTCCTTCCACTGAATAATCAACTAACATTTCCGCCCTAAAGAGAAGAGTACCATGATGCACCCCCTGATGTTGTTCCCCTTCACTCCCTCTCTTAGGAACTGGATCCACAGGTTGTCTCTTCAGGAGCAATTCTCAAGATCATCACATCTGCTCTGCAGTTTTGTTTAGTTATCCATAATGCTCCTCATTTCATGATTGAGTCTGGTGGCTCCTGTTTCCACCGCCATGATGGATCTTTTGTTCTCTGCCACCTGGTCCCCAATCTCGCAGATCTCTTATTTGTTTTCCATTATTGTCTCTGTGAGCGCTTCCTTGTTCGCCACCATTTCCACTTTGACCAGGGTGGCGATGTCCTCCCTGAGATCAGAGACTATATAAATCATCACACCCTTTGTCAGTGGCCCGTCTTCCATCCTTGCCACTTCTAAACATATCCTTGCCTCCTCTCCCTTCTCAGAGGTGTTGCTGCCTTCTTAGAAGGTCTTGAGGGTTGCTGTTTTTGTCGGCTTGCTGGTCTTTGCCATAGCACATTTCTCAGCTATGGCCCTCGCTTCCTAGATGTTTCACTCAAGGCTTGGTGCTTAATTGCCAACCTCCTGTTTCCTGTCCAGCTGCCTCTCAGTCAAATGGGCACACATTCTCCTATATACCTCTGCCTGCAGCGTCTTTGTACCCCTGTTGCCGGGAGCTTCAGTTACCCTTCCCAAGGCCTCTAAGTCAGTGGTCTTCAAACTTTTTTGGCCGGGGCCCCTCTGAGCAAAATTTGGGCAGGTCGGGACCCCCCAGAAATGCCAAATAGACAGTATATTTTGCGCGCTGTCACCTGCTCCCATCACAGTTGCTGGGCTCCCTCATCCCACTCCTACCGAGACCCTCGTCTCACCCCACCCAATCACAAACCCTGGGCTCTCCCCACTCTGCTCCCACCACTATCACATGGTTCCCGCCCATTGTGCTCCCACCATAGTCCCTGGGTTCCCCCATCCCGTTCCCAACACAGTCTGAGGGCCAGTGGCGGCTGGAGTGGAGTGGCATAACTATTTCCCCCAAAAACGCCATAGCGACCGAGCATAGTGAGGGAGCCTGAACCAATAAATGGCGGTTTCGGGGGGGTTTCCCCCAGTGAATATTTTTGTTAAATAATGGGTTCGAATGTTGCACTGTAGAGCATATTTTTAACAAAAAAATGGGTAAATAGCCGAACAGTTTGCAATTGGGGCTGGGGGGCCCAGGGGGCAGGCATGACACTTTTTACTGGACATATATGATAGATGTCCAGTAAAAAGATACCATCCCTGTCCCCTGGGCCCCACTGGGCCTAACACAATCAACATGATTATGTGTATATGCAAGGCGCTGCACATTCATACAGCAATCACTCTATGATTCACACGAGCATCCATCACCATACACTCACTCATAACATAAGCATACACGCATCCATACACATGTTTAAATAAAAACAATGAACATAAACGTACCATCTACAATGGCCTGCGTGTGGGTGCTGAAACGCCCTATTCCAGCCTGCGCTGTCCGTATGTGCGAGGAGGCGCAGGAGCTCCCCCTTGCACATACAAACATGCTGTGCCCCAGCCAGCATTTCCAACGAGCTATGCAATACTGGTGAAGCATAACGCCCCAGCACTTGCATGGCTCAGTGAGCATGTGCGGCTGGGGAACTAAACTGAACTGTCAAAGGGAAACAGTGTTTCACTTTGACAGTTCAACCAGCCCAGGAGCAATCCATCAGCTGGAAAAAGCAGCTGAGGGAGTGCTCACTGTTTCACTGGGCTGGCTCCTTAGCTCCTCCATAATGGGTGAGGGGCCACTTGGTGGGTGCCCTTTCGCCATTATGGATGAGCTGCCAGGCTCGGAATGGCCTATAGGGCAATGCCTGTACCAAAAATGTAAAATGCTAGAGTGGGCCAGTCAAAATGGCCAACCATTTTGGCCAATATGGACCAGTTTGATGAGTTACTTAACTATGCAGTTAGTAATGTTGACCATTGTTGCTGAATATATCACAATTTACTTACATTTTAACACAAAGCACCCCCTTGGGTACTATTGAAACAGTGGGCCTCATTAGAACCCTGGCAGTTACTGTGCCGGTAAAACTGGCACGACTGCCGCCGGAGTTGCATCCGGGTCCTGCACCCGCGAATGGCAAATACCTGGTCATGCTGAGTTAGGCGGACGTGATAATTACCCTTTAGCGGGTGCCGGTACCGGTAGATCCCCATTCCCATTTCCGAGCTGTGTTTGCGGGTGCTGCACGGCCTGCCAGGACAGACTTGTCAGGAACAAGTGAGAACATTTTTCGGCAAGCCATTTGTAAGAAACCTTTGTAGTCTGTCAATACAAGGTCAGTCCAGGAATAGTATCGGCGGTTCGACCAAGTATAGTATAGGTTATTTGCTTTAATATTAACTGCTTTTAACAATTGCTGTGTCTTTATTACGAGTATCCAAGGATTCAGGTCTAAAACTGACTCCTCATCACCTGGCTCATTGGCCCACGGTTCAAAATCATTTTCCACATAAGAGTAGTCTTGTAAAAAGACCACCTTGTTGTCTGGAAAAAAGGGGTGTTGATAGCTAAAATCACCTGCAATATAGAAGTGACCTTCTGGATGGGCAATTTTCCAGTTTAATAATATAATGTCTATTTGATTGATAATGGCCTATATGCCATAATTTCCTGGATGGCTATATACATTAAGCAGCAGAATAGAGGTAGTCTTTCTTTCCCTTTTAAGTTCCAGCCCCACTGGCAAAACAAACTCGATTTTAGTGTAGCAAGGAATTCTTTAGCTTTCAAAGGCAAATCAATCGCAGTTATTTACCCTCCATATTGTCTTCCCTGCTTATTCTTACGCGCATGTCTTTGAAAAGTAACATAGCTGTCTATATACACATTTTCCCTCATCCAGGTCTCTTGCAATAAGATAATATCAGCGGCAAGCAGCATTTGTGTACCTGTTTGGTTGGACATACATGATCGATAGCCCCTTGTATTCCAAGATCTGATCTTAATCTGAGGGTGGGTAGCCCAGCAGGTCATTCTATTCCTTCAAAGTCATCTAATGAGTAACTATTTTGCCTCTCCGTTACAGTTGCACTGGTTTGCAATACAGAGACAACCTTTGATACAATACCTTTATATAGTCCTCCAAGGGGGATTCCACCATACTTTTTTCCTCCAGCGGGGACTTGTTTTGTTAGTCTTTTTAACTTGTAACCCAAGTTCAGAAAACGCAATGCCTGAGTCATAACGAGTTCAGTAATAATGGGAGAGACAAAGAGAAGTACTGCCCAGTTTGGGCCCCAGGCAGTGCGAGGGACCTCTACTTGCTTCAACTCTAGTGTTGTAATCTTATTTTGATTAGCGAGACAATGTATGAGTTCAAGCACATTAGATCTATTCAACAAAGGGCTGGCTAAGGTAGCGTTCAAGTCTGCAATCTTTACCTGGGCAGAGTAAACATCAGAGAACACTGTGAGTACATTGACTTTGGTATTGTAGGGGCTTTCCGCTTAGGCAAGTTGATGTGTTGTTTTCTTCCCTCTCTTGCCCACAGGGCATCTTAGTTAGTTTCTGGGTGGTCCTGTAGGTTCTCATCCCCTCTGAACCCTTCTTCACCAGGAGGTAGAGTTCTCAAGCCGATTTCTTTGCAGCTGACTCCTCTTGTGTTTTTGATGAAGTAAAGAAGTTGGCTCTAGTTTTGTCTGAGACTTCCATTCTCTCAATAGGGCTATCATTAAGGGTAGACAACTTTAAACCGGGATATAACCATATGATTTGTTTACCTGCTTATTTGTCTCCAACTGAGGGTTAGTGATGTACTCTTGAACCAGACGTTTTATTGTTTGGCCCAGGTCAGAAGTATGCAGGGCTACCAGAGATTTAGGCCTTGGTTTATTTCCCACAAATATATTTGTGTTAGTAGGTTTCCCCTTTTGCTTATTTTTTCCACTAACCTTTCCTTTGGGGGAAATTTGGGTGTTGGGTATAGTGATGGCGGCACAACTACATGTTGTTCCCTTGAGGGCCTCTTTCTCTTTAGTGGCCTCAGTGGAGGCAAAAAGCGCTAATGCTTTTACAAGTTCTGCTTTCAGAATTAGTTGTTCCTTGTACATAGTTTTACATAGCATAACCAAAGCATTTAGAGTAGGTAACATTTCTGGTTCAATGTCAGGATCTTCTGAGCAGAAAGAGTCAGGGGAGGAATTACTATCTTCTATTTGTCGTGATGAGGAATATGCATCCATGGAAATCGCTGTAGGAGTTGGTCAGGTCTATTGCTTGTGGCCCTATTATAATAGGGGACTGACAATCTTGCAGTGGTTCCAGGCCTTCAGAAACCTGTGGATTTGATTCAGCCACCGGGCCATGCCTGCTGCAAAATGCTCCTGGTCATTTAGTGTATTCAAAGGTTGGGTGTCAAGTAAAACGGGGGCAGACATGGGCTCTACACAATCTAGCAGTGGTGGATCTGTGTTTTTCACCTTCATAGACCTTTTAAGGAAGGGAGTACATTTTCCCCTGGAGCTCTCGCTGATGCTGTTCGAGTCAGTCACTTCTGCTATTTGCGATTTTGTAGGTTTAAGAACGTTCTTATTTAACTTCTTTTTCTAGTTGCGAAAGACGTTTTGCCATTAGGACGAGTGGATGATATTTGCTGCTAACTACTGGCATTACTTTAAGGTAGCACCTTGCAAAAGTCAAGTAGTTAATTTAATATTATAATTTAATTTTTTATTTTAATTTAATTTAGCACATCATCTGATATCTACCTGGGCAATTCAAAGGTTGAAATTCCAGTGACAAAAAGGAAAAGAGGTTCAAAGGTCAAAGACCTGCAGTCACTTATTTTACACAATCGTAGTGTCCGAAGATTATTTATTGTGGATCAAAAGTGAGGCACTAGTTTAGTAGTAGGTTAAACGTACCAGGTAACAATCAGTAAAGAATGAGAGGCTCTAAGGTCGGAGACCTGCAATCCCCTCCTGCTTTAATAAAAAGACAGGGATGAATCCACTAATAAGACAAAAGGGAGGACAGCAGTTCAAAAGAAGAAGCAATAGAGGTTGCAATTGTCGAGTAAATAATGACTGAGCAAAGCAGGGCTGTGTCGGGAAGGAACAGGCCGGAGATTATACATCAGCCCGCCAACGTCCCCAGTAACCACAACAGCCGCTTATGCCACTTCTTGACCGGGATTCGTTTCGAAAAGCTGCAGCATGTTCAAGAAGCCACCGGTGCCTGAAAGAATTGAGCGAAAAGATTGTATATAGCTTTGTGGTCGCACGGCTAGTAAATAACAAGGAACACAGTCGGTTTCCGAGAGCTGCACCGCGATCCACAGACGCCAGAGCCTGAAAGCATCAACCAAGAGGATACAATATAACCTTCCATGCCAGCAGGGATGAAAGCGGCAAGCAAAGTGTATACAGTTATCATGGCTCCAAAGGCAGACGGTTACCAACAACAAATACACAAGTGGGAGAAGTCAGGTGATACGCTTACCGCTTATATAAGGAATCTTTCTTAAAGGGGGCTCTGGAGCAGTTCCACAGGCCCAACAGACCATCAAAGGCCAGAAAGAACACCTGTCATCCACTTTCTGATCCGCACCGTTCTCCGCGCTAATGTGGAGGCTGTATCCAAACCGACTGGAGCTCAAAAGAGCAGGCACCTCCCACGGCAGCCACTGAAGAGAGACTGTAAATGCACTGCAGAAAATAAAGACCAGAAAGGCCACTTGTCATCCATTTTACAATATCAAGCAGGATATTGTGATCGATTGGGTTGAAGACCACAGACAGGCCGGCCTTCACTAATAGTGAAAGCCCCCCTTTACTTGTCGTACACCGATAGCAATGCTGTCTCGGTACCATACTTGGGCCGGAATCCTGATTGAAAACTGTCCAGCAACGACTCCTTTTCTACAAATGTTTGCAGCTGAGAGGTGACCACTTTTTCAATATTTTTCTGGGCCACAGCAGACCTGCAGCTGGACGATAATTCTTCTGGCTAGCCGGGTCCAAATTAGATTTTTTAAATAAAGGTGTAATAATAGCATTTTTGAGCTCAGTAGGGACAATCCCCTGAGCTAAAAATTTGTTTATAAAAGTGGTCATAAAAGGAGTAATATTTTGAACTAAAAGTCTGGCTGTGCAGGCAGGTAGAGTAAACAGGGAATCATTGGTAGGTTTGTGATTTAGGGTAAGTGATTGTATTAGGTCATCTGTTACTCATTTAAAGTCATCCAGGTGCTGAGCAAAACTATGCCACAATTGAGAAGGAAGCGCTGGCAATTAAATGGGCCAGCGAGAAATGTAGAAGTTTTATATGGGGAAGGAACTTTGAATTTCATACTGACCACAAACCATTAGTGGAGATAATAATATCCAAAGGATTAGACAAGGTCTCGGCCAGAATCAGGAGATGGGTGTTCCACCTCCAAGAGTACAATGATGTTGCTAAATGCTGTCACAACACCACTAGCTCTGCAACGTCATGGGTACTGCTGTGGAGAGCCCACTGGCGGCTCCTTGATTACCTCTCCCTGGGTCCTTCATAGCATGGTATTGATCCCCAGAACCCCCATTGGGCGTTGCCATGTTGGATGCTGTGCACATGCGCTTTGGACCCATGGCCGGGTTTCGCGCATGCGCAATCCGTTTGTATATAGGGGATTGCCATGGTGACCTTTTTGAGGGATGAGCCCTCCCTTGCAACTATATATTGCGAATGTACGCCACACTCGGTGTGTCGTAATCTCTTCCATGTGCTGAGAGTGACACTCCTTGTTCTTGTTCTGTTGTTGCTCTGTTCTTGCTGCCTTGGTCTTGCCTATTGGAGGTCTGCTTTCCTCTGATTCCTGCTTGCGCTCTAGTACTTCCTGCCTTAATTTATTCCTTCTGCCTTCTGGAACATTGCAATATTTGTTCCAGCCACACATCAAACCAGTGGATGTGCTTCTTCTTTCTGTGTTGCTGGAAGAGGGTTCCAAGTTCCCAGCTGGTTCCCAGCTGTGTTTCACTCTGCAGACTGGGGGCCAGGGACGATTTCCCTAATCATACTACGCTATGACCTAGATGGCGCATCGAGACATCGTGGAACTTGGACCATAAAAGAACAAAGAGTTCAGGAATGAGGGATTCCCGAGGGGCACTGCTTGAAAGATTACGGCGCCTTTCCGAGATTATCGAACCAGACGTGGAGGAACTAAAGGAGGCACCCTACAGCCTGAGAACAACCAGTTAAGATATGCCATTTCTGGTGCCACGACAGAGGACTTTTCTGAGTCAGTGGTGCGGCAGTCAAGTGCCATGAAATACGATGGAGGACGTAGGAAGTTCACATAGTTTTGCAACCATTGCATTATCCAATTCATGCTCTGTCCCACCCACTTCATGTCTGATAAAGCCACGATGGGCTAAATTGTTAGCCATCTTACCGGCATCACTCTTGCATGGGCAGTACCACTCATCTCTTCATATAGCCTTTTGCTTAGCGACTACGCTGCTTCGAAAAAACTTTCCTGGAAGTTTTCAAAACACCTAATCAAGCAGCTTCCACCCAGAACCAGTTATTGGAACTGAGACAAGGAACCCAGGATCTGATTTTGTACATTGGGCAATTCAAGCAACTGGCCCATGATTCTTTGTGCCCGGAAATCACACAACTCACGTTGTCCTGTAAAGGATTACAGGAGGACTATAAGGATGAATTGGTCCATACCCCAGAAGAAACTGCCAATAATGAACGAAGAGTTCAGGTACAAGGGATTCTCTGGGGGCTCTGTTTGACAAATGCATACCAGTAGTGAAGAACTATGCTGCAGATTGCTTGTCCAGGATGACGTCTATGGAGGAACAAAAGAATGATGAGTTTGATCAGGAGGTTGTCCTGGAAGATTGCTCCTTACCTATTCCTGAGAGGAATGTGAGGAGGCCATGAGGCGGGATGTTCGTTTGTGTAAAGTCGTGGATCATCTGGTGGAGCAGAGGCCTAGTAGTAGAATATTTGACGAATAAGGTCTTCCTTGCTTGTGGAATGTGAAAGACGATTTATATATTCAGGGTGGGATGCTGAAGCAATGTGACAAGATTATTCCACCTGAAGTAGTATGAATCGACTTATAGAACCTGGACAAGAGGGCCACCAAGGCATAGTAAAAACCAAAAAGAGGATAAGAAATAACTATTGGTGGCCAGCCTGTGATGTACAGATTGAGAGAGCAGTGTAAAACTGTATCCTTTGTGAAAAAGCAGTAAGGTGTGTGTGGGTTCCAAGTGTCCTATGGTGGTCACAGATATCTGGATGCGACCGAGGGACAAGTTAGGGATGGATGTGCTTAGTCCCATTTGGAGCGATGGTGGGCAGTCTTTCTTTCTGATTGTGACAAACAGGCTCACCAGGCAGGTAGAAGTTTTGGTACAACCCAATGTTACTGAAAAGGGCGTGATTGAGTTCTTGGAAGATGTGTGTACTCTAGAGGGATATCCAAGTGTTATAGTAACTGAAAATGGGTCGCAATTTAGGGCAAGAGAGATGGAAGAGTATTGTTGCACACATTCCATAATACATAGAAAGAGTACAATATATCACCCCAGTCGAACAGAGTGGTGGAACACTTCAACAGGGTCTTGAAGGAGGCTATTAGGTGGCCGTGGGCCAATGGCATGGACTGGAAGGTTGCGGGAAGGGAATCGGTGATAGCTCACAGGTTCACACCTCACTGCACAACTAGTGTTTCACTTTTTTAACTAAATAGTTGGAGAAAAACAAATACCAAGATGTTACCCCCTTGGGTGGGGAGAGCTCTGATGTCAGAGATTATGATGGAAGGTGTGATGGAGAACGTTAAGAGGAGTCACTCCAAAAGTAAACTGTTGCATAACAGAAGTGGTGTGAGAGGAGGCAGTTCTCCTGAGGTGTGGGACATGGTAAGGATCAAACTTCCCACAGCCTTTAGGGATGGAAGTTGCAGGTGATCAAAATATATAAAGGTGAAAGAAGTGTTCATGCATGCCATTAGGTCATAAGGTGACAGAGTATGGAATATGGAGAGGGTGATGTGCTGGAGTTGTGAGTTATGATAGTGAGGGTAATAGTGAGAGTGACAAAGACACTAAAAGTGATTTGTCCTTGCTCAGTACAACATGTGGAGGACTGCTCAGCTTGATGTCTGGAAGGAGGTAGCAGAAGTGAGGGTATATCAAAGAACTTGTGTAAGCGAAGACTCAGCAGCATTGGTAAAGAGGACAGTTGAACTTGGTGAAGATAGGGGTGTATGTGGTGGTGGCTATCTTCATAGTGTGGATAGCCACATGAGGCCCCAACATATCAGAGGGTTCAGGGAAGGAACACAAATAAATGATTGGAGAGTGGCCAGACATCTGGTGTTGGAGCTGGCAGGGCTCTCTGTATTAACGTTTACTTGATAAATATTTTATGACCTCCTTCGTGCCCCAGTGCATGTACACTACAGAATCCAAGGTCCTCCTTGCTTGTAGTGCAGCTCTTTGTACTCCACTCATACTGTCCCATCAGTCATCCCCTGAAAGATCACATGCATTGCCCTTGGTTCAGCCTTATAGAGCACAGGCGTTAGATCAGGGTTCCCCATACTGATTCGTAAGTAGTTGCAGAGCCACAAATCAAATCAGTCAATATCCCAAAGTTTCTGTAGCCATTGCCCCACTGAAGGTGACTTTTTCCCACCCCATATGGAAGTTATCACAAGCTTTGCCACCAGTACTGTCGCCTTAATTAAACTAACTTCCATTTGCAGCCCATCCCATTAGTCTTCCTGAGATAGCCCCAGCATTATGAAGCCCATGATGGTTTGCCATTACGCTCTCCAACCTAGTATATTACCTCTTTAATTGCAGCCCATAGATCGCCCAGCATCGGACATGTCACGATAATGTGAGTCATGGAGCCATCCTGGCCAAATGCCCTACAACATAAATCATCTGTACCTGGCTTGTACCTATGTAGTATTATTGTGGTGTGGTTCTACCTCTGTGGGATATTGACTTGTAGTTTCTTGTGTTGTGTGTACATGGAGCCTTTCCACGTATTACATATATGCCTTCCAATTTCCTTGCACTAATGAGCCTTCTTAGTTCCTCCTCCCATTTCTACCTCTATGGCCACTCCTCTGCCACCTGTGCATCTGATATGCAACTGAACATTTTCCAATTAGACCCTTCATATCAACAGCCTTCTAGAGAGTTTTCTCAAAGGTTCTAAGGGATCTTGTAGCTCTGAGGTATATAGTGGGGTCATGCAGCCAGTGCCTCAACTACTGGTATCTAAACCTGTCCCCTTCCTCTAAACCAAAGGACTCCTTACAGTCTTCACATGACGTTATCTCATCCCTCTCGCAAGGTTCTCTACTTTCATACACCCCTTTCTTTGCTATGCCACAAAACCTCTATCCTGGTGGACCAGTGTAAATTCATCATTGCCATGTGTCAGTGCAAAAGGTGACAGGAAGACTATTTGATTGCCATTTTTATCTACCATATCCAATGCCACCATGGCTTTTTTCCAGAGGTGTTGACCTGCTATAGTCTGCCTTATGAAGAGCCTTTGTTTCTCTGACTCTGGTTGCTGCCATTATTTGGGCCACCAAGTAGTAATTCTGAATGTCTGGCACTAGAGGCCCCCATTGCCTTGGATGCCACCATCCTTCTCTTGCTTATTTGTGCCTTGGCCCCTTCCCATGTGACATCTAAGATGTCCTGCTGTAGCCACCTGAGTTTCGCCACATGACTCACCAAGGGGATATTTTGGAATAGGTACAGTAACATGGGCCGTACATTCATTTTGATCACGGCCTGTCTTCCCAACCACATGATGTACAACCTGTTCCATCTATCAAGTTTTTTTTGTATCTCCTTGAAAAGGTGGAGGGGGATTTATTATATTGATGCTGAAATATTTCCTAGCCCCTTTCGTCTACACAAATGGTGTTATTTACTTAAGTCTTTGCATGGTTTCCTCCGTCCCCACTATGCTTAGCATTTCTGACTTGATTATGCCAACCTTAAGCCCCAAGACTGCCCTCAAATTCAGCTATTTCCTCAATCAATCGGATGAGTGGATAGAGCGGATGAGTGGATAGAGCGTATGAGTGGATAGAACAGATGAATGTATTGACCTGATGAGTGGATAGAGCGGATGAGCTGATTGAGTGGATAAAGCGGATGAGTAGATAAGTGTACAGTGAGAATGAGTGTACAGAACGGATGAAGGCATAGAACAGATGAGTGTAGAGATGAATATATGGAATAGGATATTGCTGTTGAATTCGTGTAAAGCACGAGTCCTTAAAGCAGATTCATCTGAGTGCGGGGAGTAGCTGAGTGCGTAGAGGGATGAATACATAGAGGGGTTGAGTGCGTGTAGGGGATGAGTGCATAGAGGAGAAGTGCGTAGAGCGGATGAGTCCGTAGAGGGGATGAGTGCATAAAACAGGTGAACGCATAGTGCATGTGAGGACATAAAGCAGATGAATGCCGGAACGAACGAGTGCCAGAGAACGAACAAGCACAGATTGCATCCAATACTGATGAGTGCGTAGGATGGAACGGACTGCGTGGCATATATAGTATGATTTGGAATGCAGAGAACGTTTGAAAGACCATACAACCCATCATATCACATCACCACGCTTACTCTCTCCTTTACATCATCAATTAACTAGAACACAGAGATACCATGACACCATTCGGTATAACTGTTCTCATACCAACATCCGCCGCTCACTCCACATCATTCTAAGTAAACACTGCTGGTTACTCACCCCCCAGCCAGGCATTCTCCCCAGACCTAACACAGCCACATCCGGTCTGGATAAATCCTGCCAGAACGAACAGATACTCCTGATCTCTCAACCACCACACCTATGGCCGATACCACACGAGCTGCACACATACCCGGTGCTCACACGCACCTTTTGACTCTCTCTACTCTCTCTACTGATGTGAACTTCGGTTCATAAGGGCGTTGAACCTACCAGCGCCTTCAGACCATACCAATGGTATATAAGGCGCTATATAAATGCAAAATAACAATAACAACAATAACAATTATGACCGTAAGAGGCACTATCAGGTCAGTGAGTGAGAGTATCACATTGTCTGCAAATAAACTTCTTTCATATTCCACATTTCTGACTGTGATCCCTCTAATGCGGTCAGATTTCTGAATCCTCTCTGTGAATAGCTCCATCACTAAAGCAAACAGCATGGGGGACAATGGAGCTCTTTGTCTTGTCTCCCTCCCAGTGAGATTATTTCAGTGGTTTTACTATTAACATTAATTCTAGCCTTTGGGGAGGCATAGTAAGCCATTATCAAATGGGTCAATTAGGCACCCATCCCAATGTTCCCCAATACTTTCCCCAGGAAAGACCATTCCACCCTGTTGAAGGCATTCACAGTATCTACGGACAGAAGTACTGCCTGTTCTGTACACCTTTTAGATCTGACTAGCAATAGAGCAATTTCCCTAATATTACCCCATGTCGATCTACTGGCAACAAATCCTGTTTGGTCCATATCTATTAGGGATGGCATAAATGGTCCCAGCCCGTTTGTTAAAATGTTTGTATCGATTTTTGCATCAACAGTTAGTAGGGAGATGGACCTGTAGGAGGCATATTTAGTAGGCTCCTTGCCTGGCTTTGGGATGAGGACTATTTGGGCCTGCATGATTGATCTCCCATTTCATGCCCCCCCCTCTTTTTTTTCCTCCGGATTGCATATGGCACCATGCAACAACTAGCACAAGCTCACCCAACAGCCTTTTAACTCTCCCTATGATCTCTCCTGTCTGTGGAACCTTGGGCATGGATGATCTATCCCAATCGTCCTCCATGACCGAGGTCCTGTCCCCTGCAATAAAACACTCCCCTTACCTTACCTTCTTTAGTGTTTGCAGGAAATTCAGGTGAAATTGTTCCAGCACCTTATTTGGCGAATATATTGAGGCTATAATCGGCATACTACTCCCTCTTTTACCTCTCACAATTACGCATCTTCCCTCCTTGTCCTTAATGGACTCCTTCAATATGAAATGAAATTTGTATGTTTTCAAATTGCTAGCGCCCCTCGTTTAAAGTTTACAATTGAATGGATTTGTGTGGAGAAGAACTCACATTGCAATATGGCCTGTTCATGGCCCACTACATCCGCCTACTCTCTCCTCAATTCCTTCAATAGCTGGACTTGATTGTTCCAGTTATTAAGACATCTTACATTCTCTAACCATATCATGATCCTATCAGTCCTTTGGGCCATGAGTGGACATTTCATATTTAGTTTCTCTTCTTCCGAGTGCTCTGCTTCCCGACATTATAGCGTAATAAATTTCACCCGACAACACTAACGATTCCCTCCCCCAATTATTCAAAACAACTTGTTTGTCTGACATTTCAACACTCCACCATGTCTTCCTTCCACTGAATAATCAACTAACAATTCCGCCCTAAAGAGAAGAGTACCATGATGCACCCCCTGATGTTGTTCCCCTTCACTCCCTCTCTTAGGAACTGGATCCACAGGTTGTCTCTTCAGGAGCAATTCTCAAGATCATCACATCTGCTCTGCAGTTTTGTTTAGTTATCCATAATGCTCCTCATTTCATGATTGAGTCTGGTGGCTCCTGTTTCCACCGCCATGATGGATCTTTTGTTCTCTGCCACCTGGTCCCCAATCTCGCAGATCTCTTATTTGTTTTCCATTATTGTCTTTGTGAGCGCTTCCTTGTTCGCCACCATTTCCACTTTGACCAGGGTGGCGATGTCCTCCCTGAGATCAGAGACTATATAAATCATCACACCCTTTGTCAGTGGCCCGTCTTCCATCCTTGCCACTTCTAAACATATCCTTGCCTCCTCTCCCTTCTCAGAGGTGTTGCTGCCTTCTTAGAAGGTCTTGAGGGTTGCTGTTTTTGTCGGCTTGCTGGTCTTTGCCATAGCACATTTCTCAGCTATGGCCCTCGCTTCCTAGATGTTTCACTCAAGGCTTGGTGCTTAATTGCCAACCTCCTGTTTCCTGTCCAGCTGCCTCTCAGTCAAATGGGCACACATTCTCCTATATACCTCTGCCTGCAGCGTCTTTGTACCCCTGTTGCCGGGAGCTTCAGTTACCCTTCCCAAGGCCTCTAAGTCAGTGGTCTTCAAACTTTTTTGGCCGGGGCCCCTCTGAGCAAAATTTGGGCAGGTCGGGACCCCCCAGAAATGCCAAATAGACAGTATATTTTGCGCGCTGTCACCTGCTCCCATCACAGTTGCTGGGCTCCCTCATCCCACTCCTACCGAGACCCTCGTCTCACCCCACCCAATCACAAACCCTGGGCTCTCCCCACTCTGCTCCCACCACTATCACATGGTTCCCGCCCATTGTGCTCCCACCATAGTCCCTGGGTTCCCCCATCCCGTTCCCAACACAGTCTGAGGGCCAGTGGCGGCTGGAGTGGAGTGGCATAACTATTTCCCCCAAAAACGCCATAGCGACCGAGCATAGTGAGGGAGCCTGAACCAATAAATGGCGGTTTCGGGGGGGTTTCCCCCAGTGAATATTTTTGTTAAATAATGGGTTCGAATGTTGCACTGTAGAGCATATTTTTAACAAAAAATGGGTAAATAGCCGAACAGTTTGCAATTGGGGCTGGGGGGCCCAGGGGGCAGGCATGACACTTTTTACTGGACATATATGATAGATGTCCAGTAAAAAGATACCATCCCTGTCCCCTGGGCCCCACTGGGCCTAACACAATCAACATGATTATGTGTATATGCAAGGCGCTGCACATTCATACAGCAATCACTCTATGATTCACACGAGCATCCATCACCATACACTCACTCATAACATAAGCATACACGCATCCATACACATGTTTAAATAAAAACAATGAACATAAACGTACCTTCTACAATGGCCTGCGTGTGGGTGCTGAAACGCCCTATTCCAGCCTGCGCTGTCCGTATGTGCGAGGAGGCGCAGGAGCTCCCCCTTGCACATACAAACATGCTGTGCCCCAGCCAGCATTTCCAACGAGCTATGCAATACTGGTGAAGCATAACGCCCCAGCACTTGCATGGCTCAGTGAGCATGTGCGGCTAGGGAACTAAACTGAACTGTCAAAGGGAAACAGTGCTTCACTTTGACAGTTCAACCAGCCCAGGAGCAATCCATCAGCTGGAAAAAGCAGCTGAGGGAGTGCTCACTGTTTCACTGGGCTGGCTCCTTAGCTCCTCCATAATGGGTGAGGGGCCACTTGGTGGGTGCCCTCTCGCCATTATGGATGAGCTGCCAGGCTCGGAATGGCCTATAGGGCAATGCCTGTACCAAAAATGTAAAATGCTAGAGTGGGCCAGTCAAAATGGCCAACCATTTTGGCCAATATGGACCAGTTTGATGAGTTACTTAACTATGCAGTTAGTAATGTTGACCATTGTTGCTGAATATATCACAATTTACTTACATTTTAACACAAAGCACCCCCTTGGGTACTATTGAAACAGTGGGCCTCATTAGAACCCTGGCAGTTACTGTGCCGGTAAAACTGGCACGACTGCCGCCGGAGTTGCATCCGGGTCCTGCACCCGCGAATGGCAAATACCTGGTCATGCTGAGTTAGGCGGACGTGATAATTACCCTTTTGCGGGTGCCGGTACCGGTAGATCCCCATTCCCATTTCCGAGCTGTGTTTGCGGGTGCTGCACGGCCTGCCAGGACAGACTTGTCAGGAACAAGTGAGAACATTTTTCGGCAAGCCATTTGTAAGAAACCTTTGTAGTCTGTCAATACAAGGTCAGTCCAGGAATAGTATCGGCGGTTCGACCAAGTATAGTATAGGTTATTTGCTTTAATATTAACTGCTTTTAACAATTGCTGTGTCTTTATTACGAGTATCCAAGGATTCAGGTCTAAAACTGACTCCTCATCACCTGGCTCATTGGCCCACGGTTCAAAATCATTTTCCACATAAGAGTAGTCTTGTAAAAAGACCACCTTGCTGTCTGGAAAAAAGGGGTGTTGATAGCTAAAATCACCTGCAATATAGAAGTGACCTTCTGGATGGGCAATTTTCCAGTTTAATAATATAATGTCTATTTGATTGATAATGGCCTATATGCCATAATTTCCTGGATGGCTATATACATTAAGCAGCAGAATAGAGGTAGTCTTTCTTTCCCTTTTAAGTTCCAGCCCCACTGGCAAAACAAACTCGATTTTAGTGTAGCAAGGAATTCTTTAGCTTTCAAAGGCAAATCAATCGCAGTTATTTACCCTCCATATTGTCTTCCCTGCTTATTCTTACGCGCATGTCTTTGAAAAGTAACATAGCTGTCTATATACACATTTTCCCTCATCCAGGTCTCTTGCAATAAGATAATATCAGCGGCAAGCAGCATTTGTGTACCTGTTTGGTTGGACATACATGATCGATAGCCCCTTGTATTCCAAGATCTGATCTTAATCTGAGGGTGGGTAGCCCAGCAGGTCATTCTATTCCTTCAAAGTCATCTAATGAGTAACTATTTTGCCTCTCCGTTACAGTTGCACTGGTTTGCAATACAGAGACAACCTTTGATACAATACCTTTATATAGTCCTCCAAGGGCGATTCCACCATACTTTTTTCCTCCAGCGGGGACTTGTTTTGTTAGTCTTTTTAACTTGTAACCCAAGTTCAGAAAACGCAATGCCTGAGTCATAACGAGTTCAGTAATAATGGGAGAGACAAAGAGAAGTACTGCCCAGTTTGGGCCCCAGACAGTGCGAGGGACCTCTACTTGCTTCAACTCTAGTGTTGTAATCTTATTTTGATTAGCGAGACAATGTATGAGTTCAAGCACATTAGATCTATTCAACAAAGGGCTGGCTAAGGTAGCGTTCAAGTCTGCAATCTTTACCTGGGCAGAGTAAACATCAGAGGACACTGTGAGTACATTGACTTTGGTATTGTAGGGGCTTTCCGCTTAGGCAAGTTGATGTGTTGTTTTCTTCCCTCTCTTGCCCACAGGGCATCTTAGTTAGTTTCTGGGTGGTCCTGTAGGTTCTCATCCCCTCTGAACCCTTCTTCACCAGGAGGTAGAGTTCTCAAGCCGATTTCTTTGCAGCTGACTCCTCTTGTGTTTTTGATGAAGTAAAGAAGTTGGCTCTAGTTTTGTCTGAGACTTCCATTCTCTCAATAGGGCTATCATTATGGGTAGACAACTTTAAACCGGGATATAACCATATGATTTGTTTACCTGCTTATTTGTCTCCAACTGAGGGTTAGTGATGTACTCTTGAACCAGACGTTTTATTGTTTGGCCCAGGTCAGAAGTATGCAGGGCTACCAGAGATTTAGGCCTTGGTTTATTTCCCACAAATATATTTGGGTTAGTAGGTTTCCCCTTTTGCTTATTTTTTCCACTAACCTTTCCTTTGGGGGAAATTTGGGTGTTGGGTATAGTGATGGCGGCACAACTACATGTTGTTCCCTTGAGGGCCTCTTTCTCTTTAGTGGCCTGAGTGGAGGCAAAAAGCGCTAATGCTTTTACAAGTTCTGCTTTCAGAATTAGTTGTTCCTTGTACATAGTTTTACATAGCATAACCAAAGCATTTAGAGTAGGTAACATTTCTGGTTCAGTTTCAGGATCTTCTGAGCAGAAAGAGTGGGGGGGAGGAATTACTATCTTCTATTTGTCGTGATGAGGAATATGCATCCATGGAAATCGCTGTAGGAGTTGGTCAGGTCTATTGCTTGTGGCCCTATTATAATAGGGGACTGACAATCTTGCAGTGGTTCCAGGCCTTCAGAAACCTGTGGATTTGATTCAGCCACCGGGCCATGCCTGCTGCAAAATGCTCCTGGTCATTTAGTGTATTCAAAGGTTGGGTGTCAAGTAAAACGGGGGCAGACATGGGCTCTACACAATCTAGCAGTGGTGGATCTGTGTTTTTCACCTTCCTAGACCTTTTAAGGAAGGGAGTACATTTTCCCCTGGAGCTCTCGCTGATGCTGTTCGAGTCAGTCACTTCTGCTATTTGCGATTTTGTAGGTTTAAGAACGTTCTTATTTAACTTCTTTTTCTAGTTGCGAAAGACGTTTTGCCATTAGGACGAGTGGATGATATTTGCTGCTAACTACTGGCATTACTTTAAGGTAGCACCTTGCAAAAGTCAAGTAGTTAATTTAATATTATAATTTAATTTTTTATTTTAATTTAATTTAGCACATCATCTGATATCTACCTGGGCAATTCAAAGGTTGAAATTCCAGTGACAAAAAGGAAAAGAGGTTCAAAGGTCAAAGACCTGCAGTCACTTATTTTACACAATCGTAGTGTCCGAAGATTATTTATTGTGGATCAAAAGTGAGGCACTAGTTTAGTAGTAGGTTAAACGTACCAGGTAACAATCAGTAAAGAATGAGAGGCTCTAAGGTCGGCGACCTGCAATCCCCTCCTGCTTTAATAAAAAGACAGGGATGAATCCACTAATAACACAAAAGGGAGGACAGCAGTTCAAAAGAAGAAGCAATAGAGGTTGCAATTGTGGAGTAAATAATGACTGAGCAAAGCAGGGCTGTGTCGGGAAGGAACAGGCCGGAGATTATACATCAGCCCGCCAACGTCCCCAGTAACCACAACAGCCGCTTATGCCACTTCTTGACCGGGATTCGTTTCGAAAAGCTGCAGCATGTTCAAGAAGCCACCGGTGCCTGAAAGAATTGAGCGAAAAGATTGTATATAGCTTTGTGGTCGCACGGCTAGTAAATAACAAGGAACACAGTCGGTTTCCGAGAGCTGCACCGCGATCCACAGACGCCAGAGCCTGAAAGCATCAACCAAGAGGATACAATATAACCTTCCATGCCAGCAGGGATGAAAGCGGCAAGCAAAGTGTATACAGTTATCATGGCTCCAAAGGCAGACGGTTACCAACAACAAATACACAAGTGGGAGAAGTCAGGTGATACGCCTACCGCTTATATAAGGAATCTTTCTTAAAGGGGGCTCTGGAGCAGTTCCACAGGCCCAACAGACCATCAAAGGCCAGAAAGAACACCTGTCATCCACTTTCTGATCCGCACCGTTCTCCGCGCTAATGTGGAGGCTGTATCCAAACCGACTGGCGCTCAAAAGAGCAGGCACCTCCCACGGCACCACTGAAGAGAGACTGTAAATGCACTGCAGAAAATAAAGACCAGAAAGGCCACTTGTCATCCATTTTCCAATCCAATCAAGCAGGATATTGTGATCGATTGGGTCGAAGACCACAGACAGGCCGAGCATCACTAATAGTGAAAGCCCCCCTTTACTTGTCGTACACCGATAGCAATGCTGTCTCGGTACCATACTTGGGCCGGAATCCTGATTGAAAACTGTCCAGCAGCGACTCCTTTTCTACAAATGTTTGCAGCTGAGAGGTGACCACTTTTTCAATATTTTTCTGGGCCACAGCAGACCTGCAGCTGGACGATAATTCTTCTGGCTAGCCGGGTCCAAATTAGATTTTTTAAATAAAGGTGTAATAATAGCATTTTTGAGCTCAGTAGGGACAATCCCCTGAGCTAAAAATTTGTTTATAAAAGTGGTCATAAAAGGAGTAATATTTTGAACTAAAAGTCTGGCTGTGCAGGCAGGTAGAGTAAACAGGGAATCAGTGGTAGGTTTGTGATTTAGGGTAAGTGATTGTATTAGGTCACCTGTTACTCATTTAAAGTCATCCAGGTGCTGAGCAAAACTATGCCACAATTGAGAAGGAAGCGCTGGCAATTAAATGGGCCAGCGAGAAATGTAGAAGTTTTATATGGGGAAGGAACTTTGAATTTCATACTGACCACAAACCATTAGTGGAGATAATAATATCCAAAGGATTAGACAAGGTCTCGGCCAGAATCAGGAGATGGGTGTTCCACCTCCAAGAGTACAATGATGTTGCTAAATGCTGTCAAAACACCACTAGCTCTGCAACGTCATGGGTACTCGCTGTGGAGAGCCCACTGGCGGCTCCTTGATTACCTCTCCCTGGGTCCTTCATAGCATGGTATTGATCCCCAGAACCCCCATTGGGCGTTGCCATGTTGGATGCGGTGCACATGCGCTTTGGACCCATGGCCGGGTTTCGCGCATGCGCAATCCGTTTGTATATAGGGGATTGCCATGGTGACCTTTTTGAGGGATGAGCCCTCCCTTGCAACTATATATTGCGAATGTACGCCACACTCGGTGTGTCGTAATCTCTTCCATGTGCTGAGAGTGACACTCCTTGTTCTTGTTCTGTTGTTGCTCTGTTCTTGCTGCCTTGGTCTTGCCTATTGGAGGTCTGCTTTCCTCTGATTCCTGCTTGCGCTCTAGTACTTCCTGCCTTAATTTATTCCTTCTGCCTTCTGGAACATTGCAATATTTGTTCCAGCCACACATCAAACCAGTGGATGTGCTTCTTCTTTCTGTGTTGCTGGAAGAGGGTTCCAAGTTCCCAGCTGGTTCCCAGCTGTGTTTCACTCTGCAGACTGGGGGCCAGGGACGATTTCCATAATCATACTACGCTATGACCTAGATGGCGCATCGAGACATCGTGGAACCTGGACCATAAAAGAACAAAGAGTTCAGGAATGAGGGATTCCCGAGGGGCACTGCTTGAAAGATTACGGCGCCTTTCCGAGTTTATCGAACCAGACGTGGAGGAACTAAAGGAGGCACCCTACAGCCTGAGAACAACCAGTTAAGATATGCCATTTCTGGTGCCACGACAGAGGACTTTTCTGAGTCAGTGGTGCGGCAGTCAAGTGCCATGAAATACGATGGAGGACGTAGGAAGTTCACATAGTTTTGCAACCATTGCATTATCCAATTCATGCTCTGTCCCACCCACTTCATGTCTGATAAAGCCACGATGGGCTAAATTGTTAGCCATCTTACCGGCATCACTCTTGCATGGGCAGTACCACTCATCTCTTCATATAGCCTTTTGCTTAGCGACTACGCTGCTTCGAAAAAACTTTCCTGAAAGTTTTCAAAACACCTAATCAAGCAGCTTCCACCCAGAACCAGTTATTGGAACTGAGACAAGGAACCCAGGATCTGATTTTGTACATTGGGCAATTCAAGCAACTGGCCCATGATTCTTTGTGCCCGGAAATCACACAACTCACGTTGTCCTGTAAAGGATTACAGGAGGACTATAAGGATGAATTGGTCCATACCCCAGAAGAAACTGCCAATAATGAACGAAGAGTTCAGGTACAAGGGTTTCTCTGGGGGCTCTGTTTGACAAATGCATACCAGTAGTGAAGAACTATGCTGCAGATTGCTTGTCCAGGATGACGTCTATGGAGGAACAAAAGAATGATGAGTTTGATCAGGAGGTTGTCCTGGAAGATTGCTCCTTACCTATTCCTGAGAGGAATGTGAGGAGGCCATGAGGCGGGATGTTCGTTTGTGTAAAGTCGTGGATCATCTGGTGGAGCAGAGGCCTAGTAGTAGAATATTTGACGAATAAGGTCTTCCTTGCTTGTGGAATGTGAAAGACGATTTATATATTCAGGGTGGGATGCTGAAGCAATGTGACAAGATTATTCCACCTGAAGTAGTATGAATCGACTTATAGAACCTGGACAAGAGGGCCACCAAGGCATAGTAAAAACCAAAAAGAGGATAAGAAATAACTATTGGTGGCCAGCCTGTGATGTACAGATTGAGAGAGCAGTGTAAAACTGTATCCTTTGTGAAAAAGCAGTAAGGTGTGTGTGGGTTCCAAGTGTCCTATGGTGGTCACAGATATCTGGATGCGACCGAGGGACAAGTTAGGGATGGATGTGCTTAGTCCCATTTGGAGCGATGGTGGGCAGTCTTTCTTTCTGATTGTGACAAACAGGCTCACCAGGCAGATAGAAGTTTTGGTACAACCCAATGTTACTGAAAAGGGCGTGATTGAGTTCTTGGAAGATGTGTGTACTCTAGAGGGATATCCAAGTGTTATAGTAACTGAAAATGGGTCGCAATTTAGGGCAAGAGAGATGGAAGAGTATTGTTGCACACATTCCATAATACATAGAAAGAGTACAATATATCACCCCAGTCGAACAGAGTGGTGGAACACTTCAACAGGGTCTTGAAGGAGGCTATTAGGTGGCCGTGGGCCAATGGCATGGACTGGAAGGTTGCGGGAAGGGAATCGGTGATAGCTCACAGGTTCACACCTCACTGCACAACTAGTGTTTCACTTTTTTAACTAAATAGTTGGAGAAAAACAAATACCAAGATGTTACCCCCTTGGGTGGGGAGAGCTCTGATGTCAGAGATTATGATGGAAGGTGTGATGGAGAACGTTAAGAGGAGTCACTCCAGAAGTAAACTGTTGCATAACAGAAGTGGTGTGAGAGGAGGCAGTTCTCCTGAGGTGTGGGACATGGTAAGGATCAAACTTCCCACAGCCTTTAGGGATGGAAGTTGCAGGTGATCAAAATATATAAAGGTGAAAGAAGTGTTCATGCATGCCATTAGGTCATAAGGTGACAGAGTATGGAATATGGAGAGGGTGATGTGCTGGAGTTGTGAGTTATGATAGTGAGGGTAATAGTGAGAGTGACAAAGACACTGAAGGTGATTTGTCCTTGCTCAGTACAACATGTGGAGGACTGCTCAGCTTGATGTCTGGAAGGAGGTAGCAGAAGTGAGGGTATATCAAAGAACTTGTGTAAGCGAAGACTCAGCAGCATTGGTAAAGAGGACAGTTGAACTTGGTGAAGATAGGGGTGTATGTGGTGGTGGCTATCTTCATAGTGTGGATAGCCACATGAGGCCCCAACATATCAGAGGGTTCAGGGAAGGAACACAAATAAATGATTGGAGAGTGGCCAGACATCTGGTGTTGGAGCTGGCAGGGCTCTCTGTATTAACGTTTACTTAATAAATATTTTATGACCTCCTTCGTGCCCCAGTGCATGTACACTACAGAATCCAAGGTCCTCCTTGCTTGTAGTGCAGCTCTTTGTACTCCACTCATACTGTCCCATCAGTCATCCCCTGAAAGATCACATGCATTGCCCTTGGTTCAGCCTTATAGAGCACAGGCGTTAGATCAGGGTTCCCCATACTGATTCGTAAGTAGTTGCAGAGCCACAAATCAAATCAGTCAATATCCCAAAGTTTCTGTAGCCATTGCCCCACTGAAGGTGACTTTTTCCCACCCCATATGGAAGTTATCACAAGCTTTGCCACCAGTACTGTCGCCTTAATTAAACTAACTTCCATTTGCAGCCCATCCCATTAGTCTTCCTGAGATAGCCCCAGCATTATGAAGCCCATGATGGTTTGCCATTACGCTCTCCAACCTAGTATATTACCTCTTTAATTGCAGCCCATAGATCGCCCAGCATCGGACATGTCACGATAATGTGAGTCATGGAGCCATCCTGGCCAAATGCCCTACAACATAAATCATCTGTACCTGGCTTGTACCTATGTAGTATTATTGTGGTGTGGTTCTACCTCTGTGGGATATTGACTTGTAGTTTCTTGTGTTGTGTGTACATGGAGCCTTTCCACGTATTACATATATGCCTTCCAATTTCCTTGCACTAATGAGCCTTCTTAGTTCCTCCTCCCATTTCTACCTATATGGCCACTCCTCTGCCACCTGTGCATCTGATATGCAACTGAACATTTTCCAATTAGACCCTTCATATCAACAGCCTTCTAGAGAGTTTTCTCAAAGGTTCTAAGGGATCTTGTAGCTCTGAGGTATATAGTGGGGTCATGCAGCCAGTGCCTCAACTACTGGTATCTAAACCTGTCCCCTTCCTCTAAACCAAAGGACTCCTTACAGTCTTCACATGACGTTATCTCATCCCTCTCGCAAGGTTCTCTACTTTCATACACCCCTTTCTTTGCTATGCCACAAAACCTCTATCCTGGTGGACCAGTGTAAATTCATCATTGCCATGTGTCAGTGCAAAAGGTGACAGGAAGACTATTTGATTGCCATTTTTATCTACCATATCCAATGCCACCATGGCTTTTTTCCAGAGGTGTTGACCTGCTATAGTCTGCCTTATGAAGAGCCATTGTTTCTCTGACTCTGGTTGCTGCCATTATTTGGGCCACCAAGTAGTAATTCTGAATATCTGGCACTAGAGGCCCCCATTGCCTTGGATGCCACCATCCTTCTCTTGCTTATTTGTGCCTTGGCCCCTTCCCATGTGACATCTAAGATGTCCTGCTGTAGCCACCTGAGTTTCGCCACATGACTCACCAAGGGGATATTTTGGAATAGGTACAGTAACATGGGCCGTACATTCATTTTGATCACGGCCTGTCTTCCCAACCACATGATGTACAACCTGTTACATCTATCAAGTTTGTTTTTGTATCTCCTTGAAAAGGTGGAGGGGGATTTATTATATTGATGCTGAAATATTTCCTAGCCCCTTTCGTCTACACAAATGGTGTTATTTACTTAAGTCTTTGCATGGTTTCCTCCGTCCCCACTATGCTTAGCATTTCTGACTTGATTATGCCAACCTTAAGCCCCAAGACTGCCCTCAAATTCAGCTATTTCCTCAATCAATCGGATGAGTGGATAGAGCGGATGAGTGGATAGAGCGTATGAGTGGATAGAACAGATGAATGTATTGACCTGATGAGTGGATAGAGCGGATGAGCTGATTGAGTGGATACAGCGGATGAGTAGATAAGTGTACAGTGAGAATGAGTGTACAGAACGGATGAAGGCATAGAACAGATGAGTGTAGAGATGAATATATGGAATAGGATATTGCTGTTGAATTCGTGTAAAGCACGAGTCCTTAAAGCAGATTCATCTGAGTGCGGGGAGTAGCTGAGTGCGTAGAGGGATGAATACATAGAGGGGTTGAGTGCGTGTAGGGGATGAGTGCATAGAGGAGAAGTGCGTAGAGCGGTTGAGTCCGTAGAGGGGATGAGTGCATAAAACAGGTGAACGCATAGTGCATGTGAGGACATAAAGCAGATGAATGCCGGAACGAACGAGTGCCAGAGAACGAACAAGCACAGATTGCATCCAATACTGATGAGTGCGTAGGATGGAACGGACTGCGTGACATATATAGTATGATTTGGAATGCAGAGAACGTTTGAAAGACCATACAACCCATCATATCACATCACCACGCTTACTCTCTCCTTTACATCATCACTCAACTAGAACACAGAGATACCATGACACCATTCGGTATAACTGTTCTCATACCAACATCCGCCGCTCACTCCACATCATTCTAAGTAAACACTGCTGGTTACTCACCCCCCAGCGAGGCATTCTCCCCAGACCTAACACAGCCACATCCGGTCTGGATAAATCCTGCCAGAACGAACAGATACTCCTGATCTCTCAACCACCACACCTATGGCCGATACCACACGAGCTGCACACATACCCGGTGCTCACACGCACCTTTTGACTCTCTCTACTCTCTCTACTGATCTGAACTTCGGTTCCCAAGGGCGTTGAACTTACCAGCGCCTTCAGACCATAACAATGGTATATTAGGCGCTATATAAATGCAAAATAACAATAACAACAATAACAATTATGACCGTAAGAGGCACTATCCGGTCAGTGAGTGAGAGTATCACATTGTCTGCAAATAAACTTTCATATTCCACATTTCTGACTGTGATCCCTCTAATGCGGTCAGATTTCTGAATCCTCTCTGTGAATAGCTCCATCACTAAAGCAAACAGCATGGGGGACAATGGAGCTCTTTGTCTTGTCTCCCTCCCAGTGAGATTATTTCAGTGGTTTTACTATTAACATTAATTCTAGCCTTTGGGGAGGCATAGTAAGCCATTATCAAATGGGTCAATTAGGCACCCATCCCAATGTTCCCCAATACTTTCCCCAGGAAAGACCATTCCACCCTGTTGAAGGCATTCACAGTATCTACGAACAGAAATAATGCCTGTTCTGTACACCTTTTAGATCTGACTAGCAATAGAGCAATTTCCCTAATATTACCCCATGTCGATCTACTGGCAACAAATCCTGTTTGGTCCGGATCTATTAGGGATGGCATAAATGGTCCCAGCCCGTTTGTTAAAATGTTTGTATCGATTTTTGCATCAACTGTTTGTAGGGAGATGGGCCTGTAGGACGCATATTTAGTAGGCTCCTTGCCTGGCTTTGGGATGAGGACTATTTGGGCCTGCATGATTGATCTCCCATTTTATGCCCACCCTCTTTTTTTTCCTCCGGATTGCATATGGCACCATGCAACAACTAGCACAAGCTCACCCAATAGCCTTTTAACTCTCCCTATGATCTCTCCTGTCTGTGGAACCTTGGGCATGGATGATCTATCCCAATCGTCCTCCATGACCGAGGTCCTGTCCCCTGCAATAAAACACTCCCCTTAAATTACCTTCTTTAGTGTTTGCAGGAAATTCAGGTGAAATTGTTCCTGCACCTTATTTGGCGAATATATTGAGGCTATAATCAGCATACTACTCCCTATTTTACCTCTCACAATTGTCATCTTCCCTCCTTGTCCTTAATGGACTCCTTCAATATGAAATGAAATTTGTATGTTTTCAAATTGCTACCGCCCCTCCTTTAAAATTTACAATAGAATGGATTTGTGTGGAGACAAACTCACATTGCAATCTGGCCTGTTCATGGCCCACTACATCCGCCTACTCTCTCCTCAATTCTTTCAATAGCTGGACTTGTTTGTTCCAGTTATTAAGACATCTTACATTCTCTAACCATATCATGATCCTATCATTCCTTTGGGCCATGAGTGGACATTTCATATTTAGTTTCTCTTCTTCCGAGTGCTCTGCTTCCCGACATTATAGCGTAATAAATTTCACCCGACAACACTAACGATTCCCTCCCCCAATAATTCAAAACAACTTGTTTGTCTGACATTTCAACTCTCCACCAGGTCTTCCTTCCACTGAATAATCAACTAACATTTCCGCCCTAAAGAGAAGAGTACCATAATGCACCCCCTGATGTTGTTCCCCTTCACTCCCTCTCTTAGTAACTGGATCCACAGGTTGTCTCTTCAGGAGCAATTCTCAAGATCATCACATCTGCTCTGCAGTTTTGTTTAGTTATCCATAATGCTTCTCATTTCATGATTGAGTCTGGTGGCTCCTGTTTCCACCGCCATGATTGATCTTTTGTTCTCTGCCACCTGGTCCCCAATCTCGCAGATCCCTTATTTGTTTTCCATTATTGTCTCTGTGAGCTCTTCCTTGTTCGCCACCATTTCCACTTTGACCAGGGTGGTGATGTCCTCCCTGAGATCAGAGACTATATAAATCATCACACCCTTTGTCAGTGGCCCGTCTTCCAATCTTGCCACTTCTAAACATATCCTTGCCTCCTCCCCCTTCTCAGAGGTGTTGCTGCCTCTTAGAAGGTCTTGAGGGTTGCTGTTTTTGTCGGCTTGCTGGCCTTTGCCATAGCACATTTCTCAGCTATGGCCCTCGCTTCCTAGATGTTTCACTCAAGGCTTGGTGCTTAATTGCCAACCTCCTGTTTCCTGCCCAGCTGCCTCTGAGTCAAATGGGCACACATTCTCCTATATACCTCTGCCTGCAGCGTCTTTGTACCCCTGTTGCCGGGAGCTTCAGTTACCCTTCCCAAGGCCTCTAAGTCAGTGGTCTTCAAACTTTTTTGACCGGGGCCCCTCTGAGCAAAATTTGGGCAGGTCGGGACCCCCCAGAAATGCCAAATAGACAGTATATTTTGCGCGCTGTCACCTGCTCCCATCACAGTTGCTGGGCTCCTTCATCCCACTCCTACCGAGACCCTCGTCTCACCCCGCCCAATCACACACCCTGGGCTCTCCCCACTCTGCTCCCACCACTATCACATGGTTCCCGCCCATTGTGCTCCCACCATAGTCCCTGGGTTCCCCCATCCCGTTCCCAACACAGTCTGAGGGCCAGTGGCGGCTGGAGTGGAGTGGCATAACTATTTCCCCCAAAAATGCCATAGCGACCGAGCATAGTGAGGGAGTCTGAACCAATAAATGGCGGTTTCGGGGGGGTTTCCCCCAGTGAATATTTTTGTTAAATAATGGGTTAGAATGTTGCACTGTAGAGCATACTTTTAACAAAAAAATGGGTAAATAGCCGAACAGTTTGCAATTGGGGCTGGGGGGCCCAGGGGGCAGGCATGACACTGTTTACTGGACATATATGACAGATGTCCAGTAAAAAGATACCATCCCTGTCCCCTGGGCCCCACTGGGCCTAACACAATCAACATAATTATGTGTATATGCAAGGCGCTGCACATTCATACAGCAATCACTCTATGATTCCCACGAGCATCCATCACCATACACTCACTCATAATATAAGCATACACGCATCCATACACATGTTTAAATAAAAACAATGAACATAAACGTACCTTCTGCAATGACCTGCGTGTGGGTGCTGAAACGCCCTATTCCAGGCTGCGCTGTCCGTATGTGCGAGGAGGCGCAGGAGCTCCCGCTTGCACATACAAACATGCTGTGCCCCAGCCAGCATTTCCAATGAGCTATGCAATACTGGTGAAGCATAACGCCCCAGCACTTGCATGGCTCAGTGAGCATGTGCCGCTGGGGAACTAAACTGAACTGTCAAAGGGAAACAGTGTTTCACTTTGACAGTTCAGCCAGCCCAGGAGCAATCCATCAGCTGGAAAAAGCAGCTGAGGGAGTGCTCACTGTTTCACTGGGCTGGCTCCTTAGCTCCGCCATAATGGGTGAGGGGCCACTTGGTGGGTGCCCCCTCGCCATTATGGATGAGCTGCCAGGCTCGGAATGGCCTATAGGGCAAGGCCTGTACCAAAAATGTAAAATGCTAGAGTGGGCCAGTCAAATTGGGCCACCATTTTGGCCAATGTGGACCAGTTTGATGAGTTACTTAACTATGCAGTTAGTAATGTTGACCATTGTTGCTGAATATATCACAATTTACTTACATTTTAACACAAAGTACCCCCTTGGGTACTATTGAAACAGTGGCCTCATTAGAACCCTGGCAGTTACTGTGCCGGTAAAACTGGCACGACTGCCGCCGGAGTTGAATCCGGGTCCGGCACCCGCGAATGGCAAATACCGGGTCATGCTGAGTTAGGCGGACGTGATAATTACCCTTTTGCGGGTGCCGGCACCGGTAGATCCCCATTCCCATTTCCGAGCTGTGTTTGCGGGTGCTGCACGGCCTGCCAGGACAGACTTGTCAGGAACAAGTAAGAACATTTCTCGGCTAGCCATTTGTAAGAAACCTTTGTAGTCTGTCAATACAAGGTCAGTCCAGGAAGAGTATCGGCGGTTCGACCAAGTATAGTATAGGTCATTTACTTTAATATTAACTGCTTTTAACAATTGCTGTGTCTTTATTACGAGTATCCAAGGATTCAGGTCTAAAACTGACTCCTCATCACCTGGCTCATTGGCCCATGGCTCAAAATCATTTTCCACATAAGAGTAGTCTTGTAAAAAGACCACCTTGTTGTCTGGAAAAAAGGGGTGTTGATAGCTAAAATCACCTGCAATATAGAAGTGATCTTCTGGATGGGCAATTTTCCAGTTTAATAATATAATGTCTATTTGATTGATAATGGCCTATATGCCATAATTTCTTGGAGGGCTATATACATTAAGCAGCAGAATAGAGGTAGTCTTTCTTTCCCTTTTAAGTTCCAGCCCCACTGGCAAAACAAACTCGATTTTAGTGTAGGAAGAAATTCTTTAGCTTTCAAAGGCAAATCAATCGCAGTTATTTACCCCCCATATTGTCTTCCCTGCTTATTCTTACGCGCATGTCTTTGAAAAGTAACATAGCTGTCTATATACACATTTTCCCTCATCCAGGTCTCTTGCAATAAGATAATATCAGCGGCAAGCAGCATTTGTGTACCTGTTTGGTTGGACATACATGATCGATAGCCCCTTGTATTCCAAGATCTGATCTTAATCTGAGGGTGGGGCAGCCCAGCAGGTCATTCTATTCCTTCAAAGTCATTAATGAGTAACTATTTTGCCTCTCCGTTACAGTTGCTCTGGTTTGCAATACAGAGACAACCTTTGATACAATACCTTTATATAGTCCTTCAAGGGCGATTCCACCATACTTTTTTCCTCCAGCGGGGACTTGTTTTGTTAGTCTTTTTAACTTGTAACCCAAGTTCAGAAAACGCAATGCCTGAGTCATAACGAGTTCAGTAATAATGGGAGAGACAAAGAGAAGTACTGCCCAGTTTGGGCCCCAGGCAGTGCGAGGGACCTCTACTTGCTTCAACTCTAGTGTTGTAATCTTATTTTGATTAGCAAGACGATGTATGAGTTCAAGCACATTAGATCTATTCAACAAAGGGCTGGCAAAGGTAGCGTACAAGTCTACAATCTTTACCTGGGCAGAGTAAACATCAGAGAACACTGTGAGTAAATTGACTTTGGTATTGTAGGGGCTTTCCGCTTAGGCAAGTTGATTTGTTGTTTTCTTCCCTCTCTTGCCCACAGGGCATCTTAGTTAGTTTCTGGGTGGTCCTGTAGGTTCTCATCCCCTCTGAACCCTTCTTCACCAGGAGGTAGAGTTCTCAAGCCGCTTTCTTTGCAGCTGACTCATCTTGTGTTTTTGATGAAGTAAAGAAGTTGGCTCTAGTTTTGTCTGAGACTTCCATTCTCTCAATAGGGCTATCATTAAGGGTAGACAACTTTAAACTGGGATATAACCATATGATTTGTTTACCTGCTTATTTGTCTCCAACTGAGGGTTAGTGATGTACTCTTGAACCAGACGTTTTGTTGTTTGGCCCAGGTCAGAAGTATGCAGAGCTACCAGAGATTTAGGCCTTGGTTTATTTCCCACAAATATATTTGGGTTAGTAGGTTTCCCCTTTTGCTTATTTTTTCCACTAACCTTTCCTTTGGGGGAAATTTGGGTGTTGGGTATAGTGATGGCTGCACAACTACATGTTGTTCCCTTGAGGGCCTCTTTCTCTTTAGTGGCCTGAGTGGAGGCAAAAAGCGCTAATGCTTTTACAAGTTCTGCTTTCAGAATTAGTTGTTCCTTGTACATAGTTTTACATAGCATAACCAAAGCATTTAGAGTATGTAACATTTCTGGTTCAGTTTCAGGATCTTCTGAGCAGAAAGAGTCAGGGGAGGAATTACTATCTTCTATTTGTCGTGATGAGGAATATGCATCCATGGAAATCGCTGTAGGAGTTGGACAGGTCTATTGCTTGTGGCCCTATTATAATAGGGGACTGACAATCTTGCAGTGGTTCCAGGCCTTCAGAAACCTGTGGATTTGGTTCAGCCACCGGGCCATGCCTGCTGCAAAATGCTCCTGGTCATTTGGTGTATTCAAAGGTTGGGTGTCAAGTAAAACGGGGGCAGACATGGGCTCTACACAATCTAGCAGTGGTGGATCTGTGTTTTTCACCTTCATAGACCTTTTAAGGAAGGGAGTACATTTTCCCCTGGAGCTCTCGCTGATGCTGTTCGAGTCAGTCGCTTCTGCTATTTGCGATTTTGTAGGTTTAAGAACATTCTTATTTAACTTCTTTTTCTAGTTGCGAAAGACGTTTTGCCATTAGGACGAGTGGATGATATTTGCTGCTAACTACTGGCATTACTTTAAGGTAGCACCTTGCAAAAGTCAAGTAGTTAATTTAATATTATAATTTAATTTTTTATTTTAATTTAATTTAGCACATCATCTGATATCTACCTGGGGAATTCAAAGGTTGAAATTCCAGTGACAAAAAGGAAAAGAGGTTCAAAGGTCAAAGACCTGCAGTCACTTATTTTACACAATGATAGTGTCCAAAGATTATTTATTGTGGATCAAAAGTGAGGCACTAGTTTAGTAGTAGGTTAAACGTACCAGGTAACAATCAGTAAAGAATGAGAGGCTCTAAGGTCGGAGACCTGAAATCCCCTCCTGCTTTAATAAAAAAAACAGGGATGAATCCACTAATAACACAAAAGGGAGGACAGCAGTTCAAAAGAAGAAGGAATAGAGGTTGCAATTGTGGAGTAAATAATGACTGAGCAAAGCAGGGCTGTGTCGGGAAGGAACAGGCCGGAGATTATACATGAGCCCGCCAACGTCCCCAGTTCCCACAACAGCCGCTTATGCCACTTCTTGACCGGGATTTGTTTCGAAAAGCTGCAGCATGTTCAAGAAGCCACCGGTGCCTGAAAGAATTGAGCGAAAAGATTGTATATAGCTTTGTGGTCGCGCGGCTAGTAAATAACAAGGAACACAGTCGGTTTCCGCGAGCTGCACCGCGATCCACAGATGCCAGAGCCTGAAAGCATCAACCAAGAGGATACAATATAACCTTCCATGCCAGCAGGGATGAAAGCGGCAAGCAAAGTGTATACAGTTATCATGGCTCCAAAGGCAGACGGTTACCAACAACAAATACACAAGTGGGAGAAGTCAGGTGATACGCTAACCGCTTATATAAGGAATGTTTCTTCAAGGGGGCTCTGGAGCAGTTCCACAGGCCCAACAGACCATCAAAGGCCAGAAAGACCACTTGTCATCCACTTTCTGATCCGCACCGTTCTCCGCGCTAATGTGGAGGCTGTATCCAAACCGACTGGAGCTCAAAAGAGCAGGCACCTCCCACAGCAGCCACTGAAGAGAGACTGTAAATGTACTGCAGAAAATAAAGACCAGAAAGGCCACTTGTCATCCATTTTCCAATCCAATCAAGCAGGATATTGTGATCGATTGGGTCGAAGACCACAGACAGGCCGAGCATCACTAATAGTGAATTTTATTTTTGAATTTGTTTATTGGCATTTTTGGTAATATCATTTACAAGTTTTGCAAATGCGTCTTGTGCATACTCTTTTACAGTGCTTTTCGGTTTAGCCTTAACAATATAACAAACAACAAATAACGAGTAACAGTAACTGTCTCCTTGCCATGTCCATATGTTTCAGCATCTCTTGTTTCGGGGAGGAGGGGGTATAGGGAAGTTGGGTAGCATACTCAGGGAGGGTACAGGGGTGGTACCTTCCCAGGACCATCCTCGTTTCCAGTCATACATCCGGGGTTGCCCTTTCTTGTCTTGTAGGTGAGTTTGTTTCGGGTCATGGGCTCATGGGGCTTGTCATCCGAGGGGAGGAACATATGCCTAGTGAGTTCTTTCCATGCCTCGAGAGCTCTGCTGGACTCATCCGTAGATCTAGTGACACTTTCTTCCCAGGCCTTGGTCTCAGCCGACACCCATCGCTCTGCTTCACTATGCCATGCTTTGTATTGCGGTCCTGCGGGTCTTTTCCAGGACATGGCTATGGTTCTTTTGGCCAGGATGCACGCTATGTCCATGAGTCTGACTATGTGTTTCAGTTTGGCTAGCCTAGGGTAGGTTCCGAGTAGGCATTCCTCAGGTGCCCATTTGTAGTTGGTCATGCCTGTTTTCTCACATGTCTGTTTTACCCTATCCCACAGTGTCCTGGACTTGGGGCATTCCCACATCATGTGGATTAGATCCGCTTCCTCCCTCATACACCAGGTGCAGTGTGACTGCGATTGTTTGTTAAACGTAGCTATTCGTTTCGGGGTTAGGTAGGTTCGGTGCAACACATTCATCTGTATTTGTCGAAATCTATGATTCCTGGACACCTCTTTGGGGAATGCAAGTGCCCTATTCCACTCCCCCTCTGTCATTTCTCTGCCTACGTCTATTTCCCATTTACCCTTCATTTCCACGCTCCGGGGGTTGGGTATGTGCTCAGGTGTCTATATATTTGAGATATTGGTCTACTGCCCTCCCCCATATTGTATAACAGCGTGAGTAGTGGTTCCGGGTCCGGTTCCTCAGGCCACGCTTCCCATTTACTTGGTGCTGTGGAGCAGACCTTCTGGTACCAGAGGAACTGGCCCGTGTGGATGCCCTTTCTGTCCTGTAGTGTGGCAAATTCTTTAAAGATGCCCTCTTCATAAACATCTCCCCAGGTGTAAACCCCTCCGTTTTCCCATAATCTGAGTTGTTTTAGATCAGTGACCGTTGTGTACAGGTCTGCGAGCAGGGGTATTTCCGGTGCATAAGCGTTCTGCGTGCGGGTGAGTGTCCTTGTTCTACGCCAGATCTCCCTCCCCAAGGTGACTATGAGGGGTGTCGCTCCTAGCAGTTTCGTAGGTACCCAGACCAGTTCCTTCAGAGTGAATGGGAGGCTCATGGTCTGTAGCAGGGGTGTTTCATCTGTGGGCTCATCGGATAACCATTTAATTACAAAGCTAAGCTGAGCTGCTAGGTAGTACTTTTCTAGATTTGGGAGTTGGATGCCGCCTTGTGTGTATGGCAGGGTCAGTGTCGACAGCGCTATCTTATGTCTGTTTTCCCCCCAAATGAGCTCTCTTATTAGCGTCTCGAGCAGCCGGAAGAAGGGTTTATTAATATAGTAATGTACATTCTGGAACCCATATAGGAATCGCGGTAAAACAATCATTTTAATTATGGATGCCCTTCCCATCATAGATAAGGGGAGTCTCGACCAAAAGTTCATGGATCTGCGCAGAGCCGGGAGCGCTGCTTTTGTGTTATGTTCATGCATCAGTGCTGGGGTGTGCATTATTTGGATTCCTAGATATCGGAATGTGGTGGTCTGCCATCTTATCCCAACCTCCGGGAGTGTTTCTACATCCTCATTTTTTAGGGCCGCTAGTGGGAACAAGCAGGATTTTGCCTTGCTGAATTGGATCCCAGAGACTCTGGAGTAGTTGTCCAGGACTTCTAGTATAGTTGGCACGTTGATGTGTGGGTCCCTGACATATATAAGAACGTCATCTGCATAGAGCGAGATGATGTGGTCCACCCCTCCCAGTCTTATGCCGGCGTCAAAAAACTGTTTCCGGAAATAAATAGCTATGGGTTCCAGCCCCAATACGTACAACACCGGGGATAGTGGGCAGCCTTGTCTAGTCCCTCTTTGTATGCTCCAGGCGTCTGACACATGCTTCCCTGACTTTACTCTTGCGCTTGGCTTGGCGTATAGTATCTGAACCCATCTGATAAATCCAGGTCCGAAGCCAAATTCCTTGAGCACCGCCACAAGCCACTCCCAGTAAATGGAGTCGAAAGCTTTTATGGCATTGAGGGATAGTGGTGCACTGGGACTCTCAACTTCACTAGTTTGCGCTATAATGTGTTGCAGCTTGCGCAGGTTCATTGACGTGTTGCGCCCTGGTATAAAGCCGTTTTGATCAGGATGTATTATATCGCCTATTATTTTAGACAGGCGCTTGGCCAGTATGGTGGTTAAAATTTTAACATCATAATTTAGCATTGCCAGTGGGCAGTATGAGTCGCACAGGTCTGCCGGTTTGTTTGGCTTCAGGATTGGGACCACAAGTGTTTCTCTCATGCTTTCCGGTAATATCCCCCTCTCATATGCCTCTTGATATACTTTATGTAGCAGGGGTGTGAGGGAGGATTCATAGGCTTTATAAAACTCTGAGGGCAACCCATCAGTGCCAGGTGCCTTACACGTGGCTAGGGACCTAATTGCTTCGGTTATGTCCTCAGGTGTGATTTCTGTGTCTAGTGCCATGGCCTGTTCAGTAGACATTTTATGGAGCCCAATCTCGTCCAGCGTGTCCATGATCAGTTCCTGGGGGACCTCTTCCGCGTGTGAGTATAGGCGTGCATAGTATTCTTTGAAGACTTCATTGACGCCCTGCTGTGTGTGATGTATGTTCCCTGCAGCGATGTGGTAGGGTGTCTGGGGTGTTCCCTGCGGCATAGCCAGGCCAGCAGCCTGCCCGGTCTGTCCGCTTCTATATGTGTTCTGTTCGTTTTGACCGTGTGGTCAAACTTTTCTAGTCTGCGCCATGCTGTTTCATTCTCCCCCCTTAGCCTTCGAAGTTCTGATTCCCTTTCCCGGGTGTGTATTGGGGGCCGCTTCCAGTTCTCCTATCTCCCTGTCCAGCTGGTCTAAGTCCTTCCTGAGCAATTTCCGGATTCCGCCAGCCTTCGCAATGGTCTCCCCCCTTATCACCGTTTTTAGGGCATCCCATACCGTGCTACTGTGTTCCACGCTTCCCACGTTGATTTCTATGTAGCTATCTAAGGATTCTTGCAGTTCTTCTCTAAAGGCAGGTTCTTTAAGAGCCTCTGCCGGCATTTTCCACATGGGAATTGGGGGTCTGGGACCATTGTGGTTCCATGTTACTAGGAGCGGGGAGTGGTCGGAGATGGTCCTTCCTAGGTACTGCGCTCCCTCCACCTGAGGTAAGTGTGCCTGCCGATGAGGATGTGATCTAACCTCGTGTAAAGGTTGTGTGGGGATGAATAGTATGAGTATCCTCTTACGGCTGGGTGCATTTCTCGCCATATGTCTGCCAGGTCCAGTCTATCTATCATTGCGGTCAGAGCTGTTGTTGCTGCTGACGGACCTTTTGGGAGGGTAATGGATCTATCTAGGTTCGGGTCGCATATGCAATTGAGGTCGCCCCCCCAGATAAACAGACCATCTCTGTGTTGTGCAATTTTGGGGTATAACGAGTTCAAGTGGGCCGGTATATTGCTATTAGGAAAATAGGAGCTCAGGATGCATATTTCCGTCTGCTCTATGTGTCCCCATAGCATTACGAATCTGCCTTCCGGGTCTATTTCTGATTTGGTCAAGCGGAAGGGGAGCTGTGGGTGTATCCAAGTATATACTCCCCTAGCATATCTGGAATAAGCAGTACCGAATCCCTGCCCTCCCCAGTGTGTTTGGAGTTTGGCCATTGAGTCCACGGAGCAGTGGGTCTCCTGTAAGAGTGCTATCATCACCCCCTTCCTGTGCAGATAGGTCTTAATTCTGTTTCTGCAGAGATATGTCCCCAGGCCTCTCACGTTCCATGTCAGTATTTTAATTGCCGTAGTGGTCATGGCGGTCTAAGGTGGGTATGGTAATTATTCTGCTTCTCTCTCTTAAATGCCCGTGGTTGCGGGCCTGTTGTCAAAGGTCCCTTCCCTGTGTGGGCACTGGTTTCCCTTTCCCCTCGGTCGGCCCCTCCTCCCCCTCTTTTCTTTCCCTTTGGAGACTTACCAACAGTAGTAACGTTCATTCTGGTGAATGAGAACAGTAAACAGTGCAACTTTGAACTGCCCCCAGCAGTTGCTTTCAACTTGCAGTGCTCAGGGGCTCCCGAGCCTTCTGGGCCTTTCCAGGCCTCCCGGTGCAGGTGTTGTGTCGGCAGTATGCCTACACGTGTCTTAAGGGGGTGCGTTGATGTCTTGTCGTGTAGGTTGGTGTGCTCCTGCCCATTATTGCTTCTTTGATGCTGTAGTTTGTCCTGCCGTGCTTTGGTTTCTTTATCAACCTGTTGTGCTGACATCAGTCCTTCCCGCCCGGTTCTTCGGGCGTTCAATGTCCTGTGGTTCCTCTTGCCATTCCTTCCTTACCATCTGCAAGGTTGTTGTGTTCGAGCCACATGTTTGCCGCCTCCGGGGTGTCCAGGAAGACCGCTTTACCTTTGTGTATCACTTTGAGGCGCGATGGGTACATCAGCATATACTTCAAGTTGAGCTCACGTAGTCTTGCCTTCACCGGGATAAAGGAATGTCTCGTGCGTTGTACAGTGGGGGTGTAGTCCGGGTACACCACTATTTTAGCATCTTGTCTCCTAATTACCCCTTCTTCTCTGGAGAATCTTAGTATAGTCTCTCTGTCTCTGAAGTTTAGGACTTTGGCAATCATTGGGCGTGGTTGTGAGCCCGGCGGAGGTCTTTTTTGTAGAGACCTGTGGGCTCGTTCTATAGAGAATCCCTGGGACAGATTGCCGGCCCCGATTTCCTGTTGTAGCATCGTCTCTATGAATTCTGTTGGGTCCGGGCCTTCCATGCCTTCCGGGACCCCAAGGATTCGGATGTTGTTGCGGCGGGCCCTCCCCTCCGCATCCTCTGACCGTGCCTCCAGCCTTGCCACCTTTAGCTCGAGGTCCTGTACCCTGGATTTGAGTTCCGTCGTGTTGTCTACGTTGTCCTGTAGTGTAGCTTCCGCTGAGGTCACTCTTTCAGTGAGGTTGCGGGCATCTTGTCTGATCAATTGTATGTCCGTTTTGACCTCATCGATTTTGGTTTCAAGCGATGTCCGTAGTGCCGTTATTGCCTGTAGTAGCTGCATGTTTGTTGGGTCTCCCTCTTGGGTCGTTTGCGCTGCTGTTGCCCCTGTTTCTTGTTGCTGCTTGGGCATAACTGTTGTGAAGGAGTCCATTGTTGCAGCTTTCGGTTTGCCTTTGGGAGGCGACATTCCCCGCTCCCGGGTACCCGGTCCTGCACCCCTCCTCAGGGCTCACTAGCTTGTTCAAAGGCTGTAGGGTCAGTGGCTTTCTTCGTTGGAGCCTACGGTGGCGCGTCCCCTCCTGGCAGTCCTATTCTCCTGTGCCGCTGGCGCTGGGCCACCGGTGGCCCCTATTATTTGGTAGTTGTGCAGTCGTGATGTTATCCTCCCGCTGTGTTGGGTGTGGGGCACTGTGGCCGGTGTGCCTTCCCCCCTTCCTGGCCTGTGGCGACTCCTGGGCGCTCAGTTGTCACTGTGCCTTACGCTCCGCAGCACCTCTTTTCCCTGGACCTCTATTAGTCCGGCTTGCAGGGTGTCCCCGCCTGTTTTATGCAAGGGGGTGTAGGGCGCTAGTGCATTTCGGGTGCCGCCTTCTTGCTTGCAGCAGGGACCTCGCGCCCCTCACCCCGTTTTCGTGGTGTGCTGATGCGATGCTTCCAGGGGGCAGTGTCCGAGCTCGGAGGTCAGTTCCCCCTACCAGCGCTGCAGGATTTATGGTGCTGTGCTGCTTTCCCCCCCATAGGCAGGAGGTGGGGGGATGTCGTGTCCCGTGGCCGCCGTCTGCAGGGTGCTTGTTGGGGTTCAGAGGTGGTCCAGGTCGCCCGGATCGGGTCGCCGCGGACCGAAATTGTCCGCCGAGGATGGGCGCCGCCGCTGGGTTCCAGGTAGGGCCCCGATGTCCGCAGAGTGCTCAATGCGCCGCTCCGTACGGCGTTCCTGGCTCTCCCGGAGGCCCACTGCAGCCCAGGCCTCCTGTCCCCGCCCGCTCCCACTCACCACTCGGCAGCGGAGCTCCCCCGGCGCCCGTCGGGGGTCAGAGGCGGTCCAGGTCGCCCAGATCGGATCACCGAGGACCGAATTGTCCACCGAGGATGGATGTCGCCCGGCGGCGGAGTCCTCCGGCCGCCGGATTCCAGGTAGGGCCCTGTGCAGCGTTCCTGGCTCCCCTAGGGGCCCCCAGCAGCCCAGGTCTTCTGTCCCTGCCCGCTCCCCCTCACCGTCCGATAGCGGTGTCTCCCAGTCACCGCGCGATGATCTCCGCGCAGGGGGTGGGGGGGCTCAGGTGTCCAGAGGCTCTGCTTTCTCCGGGGCCGCGGGCACCGCCTCCCTCAGTTCTCGGCCTCCCCTCGCCTCGAGGCTCCAGCCGAGGTCGCGGCCGCCATCTTTGATTCCGGGGGGTCGGAGCGCAGAGGTCGCGTTTGTGCGCTGCCGGTTTCCGTTTTGTTCGGATTTCACCCGTGGGCGGTGCAGGATCGCCTGGGGCAGCTGGGCATATATTTATATGCGTCGTCGGGTTAGGTTGAGTGTACTTTTGGAGGATCTGCTTCAGGATCGGGGCAGGAGCTCAAGGCAAGCACCTCCTCAGTCCATGGACCTAGGCCACGCCCCCGGGATCACTAATAGTGAAAGCCCCCCTTTACTTGTCGTACACCGATAGCAATGCTGTCCCGGTACCATACTTGGGCCGGAATCCTGATTGAAAACTGTCCAGCAACGACTCCTTTTCTATAAATGTTTGCAGCTGAGAGGTGACCACTTTTTCAATATTTTTCTGGGCCACAGCAGACCTGCAGCTGGACGATAATTCTTCTGGCTAGCCGGGTCCAAATTAGATTTTTTAAATAAAGGTGTAATAATAGCATTTTTGAGCTCAGTAGGGACAATCCCCTGAGCTAAAAATTTGTTTATAAAAGTGGTCATAAAAGGAGTAATATTTTGAACTAAAAGTCTGGCTGTGCAGGCAGGTAGAGTAAACAGGGAATCATTGGTAGGTTTGTGATTTAGGGTAAGTGATTGTATTAGGTCCTCTGTTACTCATTTAAAGTCATCCAGGTGCTGAGCAAAACTATGCCACAATTGAGAAGGAAGCGCTGGCAATTAAAGGGGCCAGCGAGAAATGTAGACGTTTTATATGGGGAAGGAACTTTGAATTTCATACTGACCACAAACCATTAGTGGAGATAATAATATCCAAAGGATTAGACAAGGTCTCGGCCAGAATCAGGAGATGGGTGTTCCACCTCCAAGAGTACAATGATGTTGCTAAATGCTGTCACAACACCACTAGCTCTGCAACGTCATGGGTACTCGCTGTGGAGAGCCCACTGGCGGCTCCTTGATTACCTCTCCCTGGGTCCTTCACAGCATGGTATTGATCCCCGGAACCCCCCAATGGGCGTTGCCATGTTGGATGCGGTGCACATGCGCTTTGGACCCATGGCCGGGTTTCGCGCATGCGCAATCAGTTTGTATATAGGGGATTGCCATGGTGACCTTTTTGAGGGATGAGCCCTCCCTTGCAACTATATATTGCGAATGTACGCCACACTCTGTGTGTCGTAATCTCTTCCATGTGCTGAGAGTGACACTCCTTGTTCTTGTTCTGTTGTTGCTCTGTTTTTGCTGCCTTGGTCTTGCCTATTGGAGGTCTGCTTTCCTCTGATTCCTGCTTGCACTCTGGTACTTCCTGCCTTAATTTATTCCTTCTGCCTTCTGGAACCTTGCAATATTTGTTCCAGCCACACATCAAACCAGTGGATGTGCTTCTTCTTTCTGTGGTGCTGGAAGAGGGTTCCAAGTACCCAGCTGTGTTTCACTCCGCAGACTGGGGGCCAGGGACGATTTCCCTAATCATACTATGCTATGACCTAGATGGCGCATCGAGACGTCGTGGAACCTGGACCATAAAAGAACAAAGAGTTCAGGTATGAGGGATTCCCGAGGGGCACTGCTTGAAAGATTACAGCGCCTTTCCGAGTTCATCGAACCAGACGTGGGGGAACTAAAGGAGGCACCCTACAGTCTGAGAACAACCAGTTAAGATATGCCATTTCTGGTGCCACGACAGAGGACTTTTCTGAGTCAGTGGTGCGGCAGTCAAGTGCCATGAAATACGATAGAGGACGTAGGAAGTTCACAGAGTTTTGCAACCATTGCATTATCCAATTCATGCTCTGTCCCACCCACTTCATGTCTGATAAAGCCACGATGGGCTAAATTGTTAGCCATCTTACCGGCATCACTCTTGCATGGGCAGTACCACTCATCTCTTCACATAGCCTTTTGCTTAGCGACTACGCTGCTTCGAAAAATCTTTCCTGGAAGTTTTCAAAACACCTAATCAAGCAGCTTCCACCCAGAACCAGTTATTGGAACTGAGACAAGGAACCCAGGATCTGATTTTGTACATTGGGCAATTCAAGCAACTGGCCCATGATTCTTTGTGGCCGGAAATCACACAACTCACGTTGTCCTGTAAAGGATTACAGGAGGAATATAAGGATGAATTGGTCCATACCCCAGAAGAAACTGCCAATAATGAACGAAGACTTCAGGTACAAGGGATTCTCTGGGGGCACTGTTTGACAAATTCATACCAGTAGTGAAGAACTATGCTGCAGATTGCTTGTCCAGGATGACGTCTATGGAGGAACAAAAGAATGATGAGTTTGATCAGGAGGTTGTCCTGGAAGATTGCTCCTTACCTATTCCTGAGAGGAATGTGAGGAGGCCATGAGGCGGGATGTTCGTTTGTGTAAAGTCATGGATCATCTGGTGGAGCGGAGGCCTAGTAGGAGAATATTTGACGAACAAGGTCTTCCTTGCTTGTGGAATGTGAAAGACGATTTATATATTCAGGGTGGGATGCTGAAGCAATGTGACAAGATTATTCCACCTGAAGTAGTATGAATCGACTTATAGAACCTGGACAAGAGGGCCACCAAAGCATAGTAAAAACCAAAAAGAGGATAAGAAATGACTATTGGTGGCCAGCCTGTGATGTACAGATTGAGAGAGCAGTGCAAAACTGTATCCTTTGTGAAAAAGCAATAAGGTGTGTGTGGGTTCCAAGTGTCCTATGGTGGTCACAGATATCTGGATGTGACCGAGGGACAAGTTAGGGATGGATGTGCTTAGTCCCATTTGGAGCGATGGTGGGCAGTCTTTCTTTCTGATTGTGACAAACAGGCTCACCAGGCAGGTAGAAGTTTTGGTACAACCCAATGTTACTGAAAAGGGTGTGATTGAGTTCTTGGAAGACGTGTGTACTCTAGAGGGATATCCAAGTGTTATAGTAACTGAAAATGGGTCGCAATTTAGGGCAAGAGAGATGGAAGAGTATTGTTGCACACATTCCATAATACATAGAAAGAGTACAATATATCACCCCAGGCGAACAGGGTGGTGGAACACTTCAACAGGGTCTTGAAGGAGGTTATTAGGTGGCCGTGGGCCAATGGCATGGACTGGAAGGTTGCGGGAAGGGAATCGGTGATAGCTCACAGGTTCACACCTCACTGCACAACTAGTGTTTCACTTTTCTAACTAAATAGTTGAAGAAAAACAAATACCAAGATGTTACCCCCTTGGTTGGGGAGAGCTCTGATGTCAGAGATTATGATGGAAGGTGTGATGGAGAACATTAGGAGGAGTCACTCAAGAGGTAAACTGTTGCATAACAGAAGTGGTGTGAGAGGAGGCAGTTCTCCTGAGGTGTGGGACATGGTAAGGATCAAACTTCCCATAGCCTTTAGGGATGGAAGTTGCAGGTGGTCAAAATATATAAAGGTGAAAGAAGTGTTCATGCATGCCATTAGGTCATAAGGTGACTGAGTATGGAATATGGAGAGGGTGATGTGCTGGAGTTGTGAGTTATGATAGTGAGGGTAATAGTGAGAGTGACAAAGACACTGAAGGTGATTTGTCCTTGCTCAGTACAACATGTGGAGGACTGCTCAGCTTGATGTCTGGAAGGAGGTAGCAGAAGTGAGGGTATATCAAAGAATTTGTGTAAGCGAAGACTCAGCAGCATTGGTAAAGAGGACAGTTGAACTTGGTGAAGATAGGGGTGTATGTGGTGGTGGCTATCTTCATAGTGTGGATAGCCACATGAGGCCCCAACATATCAGAGGGTTCAGGGAAGGAACACAAATAAATGATTGGAGAGTGGCCAGACATCTGGTGTTGGAGCTGGCAGGGCTCTCTGTGTTAACGTTTACTTAATAAATATTTTATGACCTCCTTTGTGCCCCAGTGCATGTACACTACAGAATCCAAGGTCCTCCTTGCTTGTAGCGCAGCTCTTTGTACTCCAATCATACTGTCCCATCAGTCATCCCCTGAAAGATCACATGCATTGCCCTTGGTTAAGCCTTATAGAGCACAGGCGTTAGATCAGGGTTCCCCATACTGATTCGTAGGTAGTTGCAGAGCCTCTAATCAAATCAGTCAATATCCCAAAGTTTCTGTAGCCATTGCCCCACTGAAGGTGACTTTTTCCCACCCCATATGGAAGTTATCACAAGCTTTGCCACCAGTACTGTCGCCTTAATTAAACTAACTTCCATTTGCAGCCCATCCCATTAGTCTTCCTGAGATAGCCCCAGCATTATGAAGCTCATGATGGTTTGCCATTACGCCCTCCAACCTAGTATATTACCTCTTTAATTGCAGCCCATAGATCGCCCAGCATCGGACATGTCACGATAATGTGTGTCATGGAGCCATCCTGGCCAAATGCCCTACAACCTAAATCATCTGTACCTGGCTTGTACCTATGTAGTATTATTGTGGTGTGGTACTACCTGTGTGGGATATTGACTTGTAGTTTCTTGTGTTGTGTGTACATGGAGCCTTTCAATGTATTACGTATATGCCTTCCCATTTCCTTGCACTAATGAGCCTTCTTAATTCCTCCTCCCATTTCTACCTATGTGGCCACTCCTCTGCCACCTGTGCATCTGATATGCAACTGAACATTTTCCAATTAGACCCTTCATATCAACAGCCTTCTAGAGAGTTTTCTCAAAGGTTCTAATGGATCTTGTAGCTCTCAGGTATATAGTGGGGTCATGCAGCCAGTGCCTCAACTACTGGTATCTAAACCTGTCCCTTTCATCTAAACCAAAGGACTCCTTACAGTCTTCACATGACGTTATCTCATCCTGCAAGCAAGGTTCTCTACTTTCATACACCCCTTTCTTTGCTATGCCACAAAACCTCTATCCTGGTGGACCAGTGTAAATTCATCATTGCCATGTGTCAGTGCAAAAGGTAACAGGAAGACTATTTGATTGCCATTTTTATCTACCATATCCAATGCCACCATGGATTTTTTCCAGAGGTGTTGACCTGCTATAGTCTGCCTTATGAAGAGCCATTGTTTCTCTGACTCTGGTTGCTGCCATTATTTGGGCCACCAAGTAGTAATTCTGAATGTCTGTCACTAGAGGCCCCCATTGCCTTGGGTGGAACCATCCTTCTCTTGCTTATTCGTGCCTTGGCCCCTTCCCATGTGACATCTAAGATGTCCTGCTGTAGCCACCTGAGTTTCGCCACATGACTCACCAAGGCAATGTTTTGGAATAGGTACAGTAACATGGGCCGTACATTCATTTTGATCACGGCCTGTCTTCCCAACCACATGATGTACAAACTGTTCCATCTATCAAGTTTTTTTTTGTATCTCCTTGAAAAGGTGGAGGGGGATTTATTATATTGATGCTCAAATATTTCCTAGCCCCTTTCGTCTACACAAATGGTGTTATTTACTTAAGTCTTTGCATGGTTTCCTCCGTCCCCACTATGCTTAGCATTTCTGACTTGATTATGTCAACCTTAACCCCCAAGACTGCCCTCAAATTCAGCTATTTCCTCAATCAATCGGATGAGTGGATAGAGCGGATGAGTGGATAGAGCAGATGAGTGGATAGAGCGTATGAGTGGATAGAACAGATGAATGTATTGACCTGATGAGTGGATAGAGCGGATGAGCTGATTGAGTGGATAAAGCGGATGAGTAGATAAGTGTACAGTGAGAATGAGTGTACAGAACGGATGAAGGCATAGAACAGATGAGTGTACAGATGAATATATGGAATAGGATATTGCTGTTGAATGCGTGTAAAGCACGAGTCCTTAAAACGGATTCATCTGAGTGCGTAGAGGGATGAATACATAGAGGTGTCTAGTGCGTGGAGGGGATGAGTGCATAGAGCAGAAGTGCGTAGAGCGGATGAGTCTGGAGAGGGGATGAGTGCATAAAACAGGTGAACGCATAGTGCATGTGAGGACATAAAGCAGATGAATGCCGGAACGAACGAGTGCCAGAGAACGAACAAGCACAGATTGCATCCAATACTGATGAGTGCATAGGATGGAACGGACTGCGTGACATATATAGTATGATTTGGAATGCAGAGAACGTTTGAAAGACCATACAACCCATCATATCACATCACCACGCTTATTCTCTCCTTTACATCATCACTCAACTAGAACACAGAGATACTATGACACCATTCGGTATAACTGTTCTCATACCAACATCCGCCGCTCACTCCACATCATTCTAAGTAAACACTGCTTGTTACTCACCCCCCAGCCAGGCATTCTCCCCAGGCCTAACGCAGCCACATCTGGTCTGGATAAATCCTGCTAGATTGAACAGATACTCCTGATCTCTCAACCACCACACCTATGGCCCTGCTGCACACATACTCGGTGCTCACACGCACCCTTTGACTCTCTCTACTCTCTCTACTGATGTGAACTTCGGTTCATAAGGGCGTTGAACCTACCAGCGCCTTCAGACCATACCAATGGTATATAAGGCGCTATATAAATGCAAAATAACAATAACAACAATAACAATTATGACCGTAAGAGGCACTATCAGGTCAGTGAGTGAGAGTATCACATTGTCTGCAAATAAACTTATTTCATATTCCACATTTCTGACTGTGATCCCTCCAATGCGGTCAGATTTCTGAATCCTCTCTGTGAATAGCTCCATCACTAAAGCAAACAGCAGGGGGGACAATGGACCTCTTTGTCTTGTCTCCCTCCCAGTGAGATTATTTCAGTGGTTTTACTATTAACATTAATTCTAGCCTTTGGGGAGGCATAGTAAGCCATTATCAAATGGGTCAATTAGGGACCCATCCCAATGTTCCCCAATACTTTCCCCAGGAAAGAACATTCCACCCTGTTGAAGGCATTCACAGTATCTACGGACAGAAGTACTGCCTGTTCTGTACACCTTTTAGATCTGACTAGCAATAGAGCAATTTCCCTAATATTACCCCATGTCGATCTACGGGCAACAAATCCTGTTTGGTCCATATCTATTAGGGATGGCATAAATGGTCCCAGCCCGTTTGTTAAAATGTTTGTATCGATTTTTGCATCAACAGTTAGTAGGGAGATGGACCTGTAGGAGGCATATTTAGTAGGCTCCTTGCCTGGCTTTGGGATGAGGACTATTTGGGCCTGCATGATTGATCTCCCATTTCATGCCCCCCCTCTTTTTTTTCCTCCGGATTGCATATGGCACCATGCAACAGCTAGCACAAGCTCACCCAATAGCCCTTTAACTCTCCCTATGATCTCTCCTGTCTGTGGAACCTTGGGCATGGATGATCTATCCCAATCGTCCTCCATGACCGAGGTCCTGTCCCCTGCAATAAAACACTCCCCTTACCTTAACTTCTTTAGTGTTTGCAGGAAATTCAGGTGAAATTGTTCCTGCACCTTATTTGGCGAATATATTGAGGCTATAATCGGCATACTACTCCCTATTTTACCTCTCACAATTACGCATCTTCCCTCCTTGTCCTTAATGGACTCCTTCAATATGAAATGAAATTTGTATGTTTTCAAATTGCTAGCGCCCCTCGTTTAAAGTTTACAATTGAATGGATTTGTGTGGAGAAGAACTCACATTGCAATCTGGCCTGTTCATGGCCCACTACATCCGCCTACTCTCTCCTCAATTCCTTCAATAGCTGGACTTGTTTGTTCCAGTTATTAAGACATCTTACATTCTCTAACCATATCATGATCCTAATATTCCTTTGGGCCATGAGTGGACATTTCATATTTAGTTTCTCTTCTTCCGAGTGCTCTGCTTCCTGACATTATAGCGTAATAAATTTCACCCGACAACACTAACGATTCCCTCCCCCAATAATTCAAAACAACTTGTTTGTCTGACATTTCAACACTCCACCAGGTCTTCCTTCCACTGAATAATCAACTAACATTTCCGCCCTAAAGAGAAGAGTACCATGATGCACCCCCTGATGTTGTTCCCCTTCACTCCCTCCCTTAGGAACCTGATCCACAGGTTGTCTCTTCAGGAGCAATTCTCAAGATCATCACATCTGCTCTGCAGTTTTGTTTAGTTATCCATAATGCTCCTCATTTCATGATTGAGTCTGGTGGCTCCTGTTTCCAACGCCATGATGGATCTTTTGTTCTCTGCCACCTGGTCTGCAATCTCGCAGATCTCTTATTTGTTTTCCATTATTGACTCTGTGAGCTCTTCCTTGTTCGCCACCATTTCCACTTTGACCAGGGTGGTGATGTCCACCCTGAGATCAGAGACTATATAAATCATCACACCCTTTGTCAGTGGCCCGTCTTCCATTCTTGCCACTTCTAAACATATCCTTGCCTCCTCCCCCTTCTTAGAGGTGTTGCTGCCTTCTTAGAAGGTCTTGAGGGTTGCTGTTTTTGTCGGCTTGCTGGCCTTTGCCATAGCACATTTCTCAGCTAAGGCCCTCGCTTCCTAGATGTTTCACTCAAGGCTTGGTGCTTAATTGCCAGCCCCCTGTTTCCTGTCCAGCTGCCTCTGAGTCAAATGGGCACACATTCTCCTATATACCTCTGCCTGCAGCGTCTTTGTACCCGTGTTGCCGGGAGCTTCAGTTACCCTTCCCAAGGCCTCTAAGTCAGTGGTCTTCAAACTTTTTTGGCCGGGGCCCCTCTGAGCAAAATTTGGGCAGGTCGGGACCCCCCAGAAATGCCAAATAGACAGTATATTTTGCATGCTGTCACCTGCTCCCATCACAGTTGCTGGGCTCCCTCATCCCACTCCTACCGAGACCCTCGTCTCACCCCACCCAATCACACACCCTGGGCTCTCCCCACTCTGCTCCCACCACTATCACATGGTTCCCGCCCATTGTGCTCCCACCATAGTCCCTGGGTTCCCCCATCCCGTTCCCAACACAGTCTGAGGGCCAGTGGCGGCTGGAGTGGAGTGGCATAACTATTTCCCCCAAAAATGCCATAGCGACCGAGCATAGTGAGGGAGCCCGAACCAATAAATGGCGGTTTTCGGGGGGGTTTCCCCCAGTGAATATTTTTGTTAAATAATGGGTTCGAATGTTGCACTGTAGAGCATACTTTTAACAAAAAAATGGGTAAATAGCCGAACAGTTTGCAATTGGTGCTGGGGGGCCCAGGGAGCAGGCATGACACTTTTTACTGGACATATATGATAGATGTCCAGTAAAAAGATACCATCCCTGTCCACTGGGCCCCACTGGGCCTAACACAATCAACATGATTATGTGTATATGCAAGGCGCTGCACATTCATACAGCAATCACTCTATGATTCACACGAGCATCCATCACCATACACTCACTCATAACATAAGCATACACGCATCCATACACATGTTTAAATAAAAACAATGAACATAAACGTACCTTCTGCAATGGCCTGCGTGTGGGTGCTGAAACGCCCTATTCCAGGCTGCTCTGTCCGTATGTGCGAGGAGGCGCAGGAGCTCCCCCTTGCACATACAAACATGCAGTGCCCCAGCCAGCCTTTCCAATGAGCTATGCAATACTGGTGAAGCATAACGCCCCAGCACTTGCATGGCTCAGTGAGCATGTGCGGCTGGGGAACTAAACTGAACTGTCAAAGGGAAACAGTGTTTCACTTTGACAGTTCAGCCAGCCCAGGAGCAATCCATCCGCTGGACAAAGCAGCTGAGGGAGTGCTCACTGTTTCACTGGGCTGGCTCCTTAGCTCCTCCATAATGGGTGAGGGGCCACTTGGTGGGTGCCCCCTCGCCATTATGGATGAGCTGCCAGGCTCGGAATGGCCTATAGGGCAATGCCTGTACCAAAAATGTAAAATGCTAGTGTGGGCCAGTCAAAATGGGCCACCATTTTGGCCAATGTGGACCAGTTTGATGAGTTACTTAACTATGCAGTTTGTAATGTTGACCATTGTTGCTGAATATATCACAATTTACTTACATTTTAACACAAAGCACCCCCTTGGGTACTATTGAAACAGTGGGCCTCATTACAACCATGGCAGTTACTGTGCCGGTAAAACTGGCACGACTGCCGCCGGAGTTGCATCCGGGTCCGGCACCCGCGAATGGCAAATACCGGGTCATGCTGAGTTAGACGGACGTGATAATTACCCCTTTGCGGGTGCCGGTACAGGTAGATCCCCATTCCCATTTCCGAGCTATGTTTGAAGGTGCTGCACGGCCTGCCAGGACAGACCTGGCGCGCTGTCAGGCACCCGTGAGCACAACTCTTACTATGGTGGTACGGTAGCAACGGTGCCGGTAGCTTACCGGCGCTGTGGTTACCGTACCGTCATAGTTGTAATGAGGCCCAGTCTGTGACTAAAGGAATGAATATCCATTTACAACTGCGGACCATTTTTTCATTGTTGCCTGAGACAGTTTCATGCTTCAGCCCGACCATGTGAGCCACCCCTGCCCATTTCTTCCAATCTAACCCCCTCTGACCCGATGCCTCAATGTCTCCATTTGCACCGGGTGTCAGCAGGCTCCCGTCGCCATCAGACCTCGCTCAACCCGGGCCACCACCACAGACCAGGACTGTCACAAGGTGGGGAGAGGCTTAGGGCAAAACTTTGGTGATGCCCTCTAGTTTTTTTGCACTGGGCCAGCAGCGCCACCACAAACAGGAGAGACAAGAAATCTCATATTGAGTTTGTGTGGAGGAACCCAAATATGGGTAATTATTATGACAACAAATGAACTACAGCAAAATTATGTTTCTGTACTGAAGACAAGCTCACTCCAGATTAACAGTTTTGTCATATGCATAAATATATATAAATGGTGTGACAATGTGTGGTGCGTGACGCCAGCTTTAGGGAGCGCATTAAAACACACATCATACATAGTGACAGGTAGATGATGTTCAGTGGTGGCTGATACATTTTTGAACCGAAGAGGCCTAAATGTTTCTAACAATTATGTGGGATTGACAGACCACAATAAGGAAGCCGAAACCAAACAAGGGCTGCTTCTCGCCCCAAAATTGTTTTGAAATAAATTACAATGGTGCATTTTACTACACTTTCTTGATAAATTAGAGTTTGAAATTGGTTGTGTATGGTAGCACGTGGAAAAAACCCAGGAACCACGCACAGGAGCATTTTACATTGCATTTCATGCCGCCTTTGCCCAGAACATATGTCAGTATGAAAAATGTTTCATGTTGGCTGTTCCCATACATATCCATGCAGGCTGCACCAATATATGCCAGTATTAACATACAAGGACTCACAGCCAGTAGAAAATACCATGCCACAGAAGGTATATTCAGACTGGCTGTGCCCCAAAAGTGTTATTACTGGCTAGACTGGTCAACATTCAATGTGGGCCAGTCTAGCCACCTGATAACACTTATGTTTTCTTTACCTAGACCTAGCTGAACATGAGTTGGGGCCCGGTGCAACAGAACGGTTGGGGGCCCCCAATTGCTTAGAGCAGAAAACAGACAGAGGCACCCGTTGGGTGCATACGTTATAATGGAGACAAAGAAATACACCAGGAGTTAAAAGTCGATGATTATCACAAGACAGCTAGCCAGCGGGAGCTGAAACACTAAATACCCAATGAAAATCATTGAATCCCCTTTGTCAGAAGTTGGTTGAATAAAATAAAATAATGTGATAATATTTCTGTAAACCCCTTGGAAGTGACAGCTGAAAGGGCTCCAGCAAACACAGCTTTAAGGCAAGCATTTCAAAGCGATCATTTTAAGCCCCAGAACGAAAGGAATATAGAAAGGAATATATTGCTGTGTTACAAGACTGATGACTGTCAATATTAGGGCATTTGCTGGTGTACCCCAAAGCCACTTTCAACTGAAAGATCTGAAAGGCCCCGGCGAAACAGCCAGCTCACAAGGAGCTGAAACACTAAATGCCCACTGAAAATCTTAAATCCTCATTTGTCAGCAAATGGCTGAAGTGGAGGAACCAGTGTCAAAAGGCAACAAGGTGATAATAATTATGTGTACCCCAGGGAAATGACAGCCGGAAGGGCTTCATCAATCGCAGCTTGTAAGGCGAGCATTTGAAAGTGCTCATTTCAAGCCCCAGAATGAAAGGAATATGAAAAGGAATATATTGCTGTGCTACAAGAATGATGACTGGCAACATAGAGGCATTTGCTGTGGTCCCCCGAGGCCCCATTCAACTGAGAAGTCTGAAAGGCACTGACGCTTTCCCTAGCTCTACCCTTATGTTTGCTTTACCCTTGATGCATGGTTCCATGCATCCTGGGTAAAGCAACAGGCAGCACATATATATAACACGTTCACCTACGCATTCACCCACCTGTCACACAACTCCTTGCATGCATAAAAACAAACATACCATTGACACAAACACACGCGCACTTACATACATAGTTAATTTAAATACACACATACATAGTTATGGTTAAGTTGCTAAACCCATATGAATAGCACTTTTTGGGCGGCTTATAACTTCGCTCAAAACTGGACGAATCATCACCAAACTTTGCAAAAAAAGTATATGATTTTTTTGCAAGGTTTGGTGAGGTTTGGTCCAGGGGGAGCAAAGTTATAGAGGGGGTCCCAAAATTTCGTTTTTTCTCATAGACTGAATGGAGAAACATTTCTGTCACGCCTACAGCCCAAACCGCTGGTGGGATTTTCACCAAATTTGCGGCTGGAGCGGCGGCTTGGTCCCAAAAGCGTGCTTTTGTAAATTTGATGGAAATCCGTCCAGTAGCTTTTTTTTTAAAACGACTAAAAAATAGGTCTAAAACAATGTGTGATATCTATGTCCACTCCGTGGACACACTTCCCTGTTCGCTCCGCAGACAGGACGCCATTTGGCTAATCGGCTTGTGTCATGTCTGCGGACACGCAATGTTTTCTCTGATTGGCTGGTTTGAGGCGTGAGGTGCGTCAAATTGTTTTGATGCACCCACCACATTGGATGCACGGACATGTGCAGGAAATAAGCATAAATCCAATTTTGGGGAGTATGTTGGTGTGTATGAGTGCTTGGAGGGGGTGGGGGAGTAAGAGATGGGTCAAATGATGCATTTAGGTGATTAGGTGGGAGAAGGCTGTGATGTGTTTGCGATGTCCACGGTCACCCCAGTTGTCCACGGACATACTAGACACTGGGCGCATTACTGGCTATTTTAGTTTAGTACGATGTTGGTTTTGGGTCGTTAGAAGAGCATTGGATGAAGAGGGTATGTATTGAAGAGTTTGCATGTTGGTTGTAGTTATTTTTAGAATGTTAATTGAAGTGCACAGTTTTGAGGTGGATGTATTAAGTCTTTGGGTTGTGGTCGTTTGGTAGGTGTTTGTTTCTATGGGTGTGTTATGCCACGGTGGTTATGGCCAAAGGCCGTAGGCCATGCACCCAAGAATCTAGGCCCTGGCCACAACCACCGCAGCATAAGTGTACAATGCTACCAAAAATGTTGTTTGTGGTATGTGGGCTGCTTAGGGGATATGTTTTCAAAAATGTGAGTACTGATTGGTAGTAGTGTAATAGTGTTTATAGGATAGTGAGATGATGTGTGTTTGTTTGTTTGTTGGATTGTGTTCAGATTGTTGGTATTGAAGACTAGACATTTTGGGTTGTATTTATTGGTGAGGTGTTCGTTTGCATGGCTGTGTTATGTTGTGGTGTTTGTGAGTTTATTTAGTTTATACTTAAGGTTTGCTTTGTTGAGGCTATATGAAGAGTTTTGGCAAGGCCATGCAGTCAAGATTGTAGTGTTTGGCAACAAGCGCTGCAGCATAAGATACCCATGGAAGCAAACATTTTGGATTGTGATTTATGGTCAGGTGATTGCTTGAATGGGTGTGTTATGCTGCAGTGTTTGTGAGTCCAATCCTTATATACTTACTGTTTGACTTTTTGTGATTGTATGCAGTTTTTTCTTGACATGGGTAGTTGGAGCACACATTTTTATAAACTACTTTGCCACAAATGCCTTTCACTAATTCAGAGGTAGGTAGTTTTGCTGTTTTCGGTTGAAGGCATATTATTGCTTGAAATGGGTGCACTGCTTGAATTATGATGCTCTCATATAAGTTTGGTTGTTGCAGGGATGTTGGTAATGGGAATAATTTATAATAATAATAATAAGTTATTTGTGATAGAATGTGAAGGTGTTTGGTTGTTGTCAAGTTTTGAAGTGTAGTAATTGCAAAGTATTAAGGGGTCAGTAATTTCATATTTGTTTTCTGTTATAAGATAGAGAGCTAATTGGAACCATTTGGAATCTTCATTGTCTTCTATTTTGTACGTTATGTCTACAGTGTTTGTGCTATTCTTATAAAATATCCTGCAGCAACATACACACAAATGGTTGGGTACTTCAGCAGATGTACTTTTAAACTTTAGTATTTCTTTTTTGTATGTGTGTAATAGAAGGTTGATATCTGTACAGTTGTTTGTAGTCTGTTGTGAATCTATTGCATTTTGTAAGTAGCTTTCAATTCCAAAATATTATCTCTGGATAGGCTCTGAGGCCGATTCATGGAATAATTAGCGCGGCGCAAGTGGGCAAAAACGTGCGAATCGCAGTGGAATAGCGAAAATCGCAGTGCAATTGCGAAAATCGCACGAAAAGCAGCGCACGTCGATTCATGGAAGGCCGTGCGCGAGAAAACCAGCGGATGTGCGATAAAAAGTGCGCGGCGCACGTTGGCGCACAGGCCATCTAACAGCGTGCGCCAGGTCACTGCGAAAATCGCACATAGCGCGGCGCACGCAACAAAAGTAGGCGGAACACGGGCGTAACACTCGGAATGGGGAACAACTTGCCAAAACGTGGGCGTCACGGGGGAAGTACAGGGCACAAGTGCGCGGAACGCCCACACGCTCGCCTACAACACGTATTCATGGAATAGAATAGGGGAAAAAAGCGCACGCTCAAACCAGCGCACAGGCACAAACACGACTGCCACAAGAAAGCAGGCGGTAGCGTCTCTGCGGCTGTAAGAAATGTGCGCCAAAAGGTGCGCCAACAAATCGCACCTATATACTGCCATGATGAATGTCCCATACTGTGGCCCTCCAGGAAAAAAGACGTGCAAAGGGGTACCCACAAACACGGACACCCGCTGACAAAAAATACGTGTGCGTGTATACCGGGGTGCGCGGGAAGTCTAACACGCGATTTCAGCAGGGTACGTGCATCACAGGGGTTCGCGTGAAGTTTCACACGCGATCGGGTCTGGGGGAGCGGGGGGTTCGCGTGAAGTTCCACACGCGAACAGCCTGGGCGCGTGTATTTCAGGGGTGCGCTGGAAGTTCCACACGCGAACAGCCTAGGCGCGTGTATTTCAGGGGTGCGGGGGAAGTTCCACACGCGAACAGCCTGGGCGCGTGTATTTCAGGGGTGCGCGGGAAGTTCCACACGCGAACAGCCTGGGCGCGTGTATTTCAGGGGTGCGCGGGAAGTTCCACACGCGAACAGCCTGGGCGCGTGTATTTCAGGGGTGCGGGGGAAGTTCCACACGCGAACAGCCTGGGCGCGTGTATTTCAGGGGTGCGCGGGAAGTTCCACACGCGAACAGCCTGGGCGCGTGTATTTCAGGGGTGCGGGGGAAGTTCCACACGCGAACAGCCTGGGCGCGTGTATTTCAGGGGTGCGGGGGAAGTTCCACACGCGAACAGCCTGGGCGCGTGTATTTCAGGGGTGCGCGGGAAGTTCCACACGCGAACAGCCTGGGCGCGTGTATTTCAGGGGTGCGCGGGAAGTTCCACATGTGATTTCACAGTGTGGGTCCTCCCAGGTGTACCCTGTACACCCTCCACGGCCCCTGCAGGCAGCCCACACCACAGGGGACTACCCTGCATCCCTGGTCATGTCCCGCAGGCAGCCCACCCACCATGGGCATGCCCCCCAGCAAAGGCACATGTCTCCTTGAACTAATGAACACCAACTCATGTCCCCTTGCACTCCCACCCCCCAGCACTGTGGGGCACCTGCCAGCAGGCCCCCACCCATGTCCAACTCATGCCCCCCCCACCCCCCAGCACTGTGGGGCACCTGCCAGCAGGCCCCCACCCATGTCCAACTCATGTCTCCCACCACCCCCACACCCCAGCACTGTGGGGCACCTGCCAGCAGGCCCCCACCCATGTCCAACTCATGTCTCCCACCACCCCCACCCCCCAGCCACCAGGGTCACCCTCCACCAGGCCCCCACTCATGTCTCCCACCACCCCCACCCCCCAGCCACCAGGGTCACCCTCCACCAGGCCCCCACTCATGTCACCCACCACCCCCACACCCCAGCCACCAGGGTCACCCTCCACCAGGCCCCCACTCATGTCACCCACCACCCCCACACCCCAGCAGTGCAGGGTCACCCTCCACCAGGCCCCCACTCATGTCACCCACCACCCCCACCCCCCAGCAGTGCAGGGTCACCCTCCACCAGGCCCCCACTCATGTCTACCACCACCCCCACCCCCCAGCCACCAGGGGCACCCTCCACCAGGCCCCCACTCATGTCACCCACCACCCCCACCCCCCAGCAGTGCAGGGTCACCCTCCACCAGGCCCCCACTCATGTCTCCCACCACCCCCACCCCCCAGCACTGTGGGGCACCTGCCAGCAGGCCCCCACCCATGTCCAACTCATGTCCCCCAACCCCCCACCCCCCAGCACTGTGGGGCACCTGCCAGCAGGCCCCCACCCATGTCCATCTCATGTCTCCCACCACCCCCACCCCCCAGCACTGTGGGGCACCTGCCAGCAGGCCCCCTCCCATGTCCAACTCATGTCCCCCACCCCCCCACCCCCCCAGCACTGTGGGGCACCTGCCAGCAGGCCCCCACCCATGTCCAACTCATGTCTCCCACCACCCCCACCCCCCAGCACTGTGGGGCACCTGCCAGCAGGCCCCCACCCATGTCCAACTCATGTCCCCCACCCCCCCACCCCCCAGCACTGTGGGGCACCTGCCAGCAGGCCCCCACCCATGTCCAACTCATGTCTCCCACTACCCCCACCCCCCAGCACTGTGGGGCACCTGCCAGCAGGCCCCCACCCATGTCCAACTCATGTCTCCCACCACCCCCACACCCCAGCACTGTGGGGCACCTGCCAGCAGGCCCCCACCCATGTCCAACTCATGTCTCCCACCACCCCCACCCCCCAGCCACCAGGGTCACCCTCCACCAGGCCCCCACTCATGTCTCCCACCACCCCCACCCCCCAGCCACCAGGGTCAGCCTCCACCAGGCCCCCACTCATGTCTACCACCACCCCCACCCCCCAGCCACCAGGGTCACCCTCCACCAGGCCCCCACTCATGTCTCCCACCACCCCCACCCCCCAGCACTGTGTGGGACCTGCCAACAGGCCCCCACCCATGTCCAATCCATGCCCCCCTGCACCTGGGTCCCAACATTCCCCAATCATGTCCGTAATGCCCATCCTCCCCTGCCAAAAGGCCCAACCAACTATCACACCCACCCACATATCAAAGGCAATTACATGTTACACCCCCAATGTAAATAATGCAATTTAACACATGTCTGTCACACACAATGGCTGCAAGTGAATGACAAAACACCCAACATGACATGCCTGAAAGCAATGAGATGATACGACACCTTGAAGAATAAAAAAATAATATGTATTGAACAGCAAATAAGAAAAAACACAAAGCAAATCAAACAAAACAAGATGAATGTCCAAGAAAAAATTCTGAAAAATTAAAATAAGCCAATTAAGAAGATCATCCTGGGTCCATGAGCCCTACCAAATTAAACCTAACTGACTACTAACTAAAAAGTGAACTATATACAAAAAAGTGGTGCATTGTCCAATCGCAACCAAAAAAAATCAAAAAAACAAAGGAAACCTAACCCTAACTATACAACTATATACAAAGGCAGCGGGCTATTCGGACGGCTCACTGGTTGTTGTCATGGGCCAGGGCATCATCGAACTCCTGGTCAATGGCTTGGAGGCGGGCATGTTCCCTGGCCCCGAGGTCCCGCAGGGATAACGCAGTGTCCAGCTCAAACTCCCTGCGAAGACCCTCGAGGCACTCAGCCCGCCTCAGCGCCCTCCGCATGGAGTCCTCCGCCCTGACCATCGTGAGCCGTTCCTCCTCTGCCCGCTGCCGCTCTGCACCTATCCGCTGGCACAACCTCTCCCACACGGAAGCCACTCCCATTCCAGGGTTCTCCTGCCCTCCGGCCGATGCCTGCACCCCTGATGTTGATGGCCCCGAGCCATGATGCCTCCCACGTTGAGCCTGCTGCTGCCTCTGACGCAACTGCCTGTGCCAGCACGACGGCATCCAGGCTGATGGAAACCCCCGACGCCGTTGTGCACGTGCCCTGCCCGATGATGCCGTCACATCCTCCATCTGCTGGGGTCCAGTTGCTCTGGTGTCCACCCCTGCTGGATCTCTGACTCCCGACTGTGGCAGGGATGGGATCCCCACCGAGCTGGCTGCATTGGTCGGGGCAGGTCCACAGGGGGCCCTGGTGGCATCTGGGCTGGAAGACGGCAAGGAGAACGACTGGTGGATAGCCTGCACAGAGGAGGAGAGGGCCGCCACATTGGCCAACACATGCAGGAAACCCCCGAACATGGCCGATCCCAATTGGGCCACATCGGCACGGTGCACTTCGTGATGACGTGCGTGCTCCTCCCGGGAAGCACGCACGGCATCACGAATCACAGCCGTGCGCATCGCGACCCCAATCAGGACCTTCTCCGCACGGCCAGGGGTTCCCACGTCCGCAGGTGGAGGGGAGTCAGGTGACATGGACATCCCCTCTACCTGCGGACAGGCCTGGGACGGGGCATCCCTGCTGGTGCATGGTGGTGCACTCACAGGGTCAGGGACAGCGACATGCACAGGCCCCTCCACGGTGACCTGTGCTGCCTCCTGCCCCTGGCCCTGGACTGCACCACTTGCACCAGCAGGGATGCCCCCACCAGGCCCCATGTGTGCCCCAGTGGCGGCCTCCTCCTCCTCTGTGCAAACCACCAACCTGGATGGCTCCTCACCGTCTCCCACCGTAGCAGGCCCCTGTGGGGGCTCACCCACCCCTTCCGCTGCAGCCGTGGGGGCATCCCCGCCGCCTTGCTCCACAGCGCCGTCTCCGCCCTCTTCTTCACTAGCCGCTGCGTAGAGGGAGACAAAGAACACAAGCATCAGGGCACTGTACAATGGTCCCCTAGACAGGAAGCAATAGCAGATGAGCACCACTGTCAAAGTACACTTCCATCATGTCCCTCCACAACACATGGGTCAGTCCAGGCAAAACACACACAGTAACAGGCATGGTGCATGCCATGGACATTTCCATGCATGTCCAATGGACTCTTGAAACATTCAATGATATGTAACTCACATGCATCATGCCTCATGCCCATCACATGCACACACTTCACCTCAGTCACATCCATCTGGCCCCAAACACACAAACACAGCGGTTACAAGGGTAATTTGGCTGCTTTACTGAATCTCTGCATTGTCACACACATGTGTCATGCATCCATGGCATGCACAAGTCACAGACACGCAGGTCAGGCACACAGACATGGCTACCATATATGTACCTGGCATCAGCACCCATCCCTCACCCCCACCCATGTCCACGTACAGAGACTGGCATGCTCTCATGTTCAAAATCTGAATAGGGCTCCCCATGCGGCATTTCAACACATGCAACAACCATGTGCATCACACATCACTGGTCGCACATGCATTACCATGATGTCCCTGCACACATACATGCATACATGGCCTATGGCACACATACAGGCAAGTATCATAGAACCAGCACACCGCAACATGCCCTGTCTCACACAGTAATGCATGGACACTTACCGCTCAACTCCAGACGGGCCTCCCTCTGAAGGATCTGGGCGTGGAGCGCTGGGCGTACGCGTTCCAGGACCCTCATCTGGATGGAACTCATGCGGCCCCGGCCCCCCTCCACGAGGCGCCGGGCCTTCACAAGGGTCCTGGACCTCAATTCCTCCCAGCGCTTCTTGATCTTCAGGACGTCGCGGGTTGCCACCCCCTCCGCGTTGATGGCAACCACACAGTCGGCCCAGATCCTCTGCCGTCCTTCCTTGCTGGCGCGGGACGATCCAAAGAGGGCATCATACTGCCCCAGGACATGCTCCACCAGGACACCAACTTCGGTGACAGTGAAGCTGGTGCCCCTCTGCCCCTCTGGCCTGGGGTTGCCACTGGTGCCAGATGTGGAAGTGCCCGACATGGCAACCCCAGAGGCAGGTGTGGGTGGGCAACTGGGTCCTGGGGCTGGGCTGTGGAGCGATGTAATACCAGTCGGGAGTCTTCAGTTCCAGCAGGGGTGGACACAGCAACTGGACCCCTGCAGATGGCTGATGTGCAGGCACCAAATGGCAGGGCACGGTGGCAGCAGGCAGGCAGGCAGGCAGGCAGCAGCAGATGGCACGTGGGAGGCTGCTCGGGGCACTGGGGGGCAGTAACTCGGCCTTCTGGGCAGGAGCGTGGGCTTCCGTGTGTTTTCGCGTGGCCAGCTTGATACGGAGTGATTTGGCACGTGAAAATCCTGCACGTCAGCGTGAAATCCGAGGAAAGGCCCTTAGCGCGTAAGCGCGTCAGCACGCATACGCGATTCTATTGGACCAGAGTCCCTCAGCGCGTAAGCGCGTCTGTGACGTGACCCGCACGGGTGTTCCCCACTCAGCACGTGATGACGGGGCACACGTGGAGATACTGCACGTCAGAGTGTCATCGCGTGTAATTGGACAAAAGTGCGCGTACACGCGATTGGCCTATGTACGTGTATTTAATGGGTGCGCGGCCACTTACACACGCAAGTACGTCAGCGAACCTGTATCACGTGGTGCGTGTGAATTTCCGCACGCTATTGGACTGGGAACTGGATTCCAGGGGTGCGCGGGTCACACGCTGTATCCCGTGGTGCGTGTGAATTTCCACACGCTATTGGACTGGGAACTGGATTCCAGGGCTGCGCGGGTCACACGCTGTATCCCGTGGTGCGTGTGAATTTCCACACGCTATTGGACTGGGAACTGGATTCCAGGGGTGCGCGGGTCACACGCTGTATCCCGTGGTGCGTGTGAATTTCCACACGCTATTGGACTGGGAACTGGATTCCAGGGGTGCGCGGGTCACACGCTCGCCTAGAACACGCGCTAAGCATAAATTGCGGACTTTAACAATAACAAGCTCAGACGCCAGGATGAACATACCGTTCCTAGCAGCAGTGGCAGTGGGCTACCAAAGGAGGAGGAGGAGGATAGTCAGGGCCAGAATATTCACACCCAGAACCAGCCTTTTCGGGATGCCTGATGACCAGGTGTATGGGAGGTACAGGTTTCCACCACACATCATACTGGACCTGGTGAGTGAGTGGGAGGATGACCTCACATCACCCACCCTGTGCTCCCAAGCACTCAGCCCCCTGGAGAAGGTCCTCAATGTACTGCACTTCTTAGCCACTGGATCATTTCAGCGGACAAGTGCCATAGTGGGTGGGGTGTCACAGGACACCCAGTCACGCTGCCTACACCAGGTCTTGAACATCATGACTGCACGCCCATCAGTCCGCAGGCACATATACCTGCCCAGAACACCTGCAGAAAGGCATGCTGCCGCCCTGGATTTTTACGCAGTGGCACGATTCCCCAAAGTGCTAGGTGCCATCGACTGCACCCATGTGGCTCTACGTCCCCCCAGGGCATCTGAGCACATCTATAGGAACCGCAAGCACTGGCATTCCATCAACGTGCAGGTAGCATGTAATGCCAAGGGAATCATCACCTCAGTATATGCCAACTATCCCGGCTCCACCCACGACAGCTTCATTTACCGAATGTCCACCCTAAGCCGGGACCTAGAAGCTGGGCGGCATGGCGATACATGGCTGCTTGGTGAGTATGTATGCCACTGCACATGCATGCATGTTGTTGGATACTGAGCAAGGTCACAACCTCACCAATGATACCAATCCCCACCTCCACAGGGGACAGTGCCTACCCTCTCAGCCCCCACATGATGACGCCAATTCGGAACCCCACCACGCCACCCCAGGTAAGATTTAACACAGCCCACATTACAACCAGGGGCATAGTGGAGCGCACATTCGGAGTGCTGAAGTCACGCTTTCGCTCCCTTGACCGTTCTGGCGGGCAGCTGTTATACGCTCCCCCAGTAGTGTGCAGGATCATAGTGGCAGCATGTGTCCTGCACAACGTTGCAACACGCCGGGGCCTGGCCGTGGACATGGTGGTGGCCCCACATCCCAAACCACATGCACAGCCGCTGCGCATGGGAGGGGAAAGGGCACGGGGGGAGGCAGCCCGTACACAGCTAGTGGGTAATTACTTCACATAGAAATCACACCCCTGTGGAGTGCACACTGCCCTGGCACATTCCATCTGACAATCAATGATGACTCAACCTGACACTGATCCTGAATGTGTGGAGAATGAACCGGGAATTCCATGTCAGCCTGAGATTGTTCACCTGGAAGTGTCACAATGTGTGCATCCCTACCCACACAGACACCACCAATGCAGTTTTGTGAAGTTACACATTGAAGCAGCTAAAATGAATACCCACTTGCAAAATGCAACAAGAGGACAGTGCCATGTCAGCCAACCCAACCCCAGCACTGCCACACGACACACCGTGCCATGTCATGCTAATTGCAGGTAAACAAAGTAATCCCCACAACATGACATCACTCTCACTATGTACAGTGGCACTATTAGAAACCTGCAACACCTGAAATGCTCACAGCAATGCCGGACCAACAACATACTTGAGCACGTAGTACCATTAACATGACATCAAAAATGTTACATATTAGTAGTCTCACCACCTGGAAATGCCTGCACTCCCACCACTACCAACTGTGCAGTGTTGGCGCCATGTAGAGTTGTAGGTGCACTGCTGCCAACATGGTCCCCATCGCCAGACTAGAGGTCCTTGTGTGGACTTGAGGAAGGGACCTGCAAATTGGGAGGTAGACACAGAAGAAGAGTTACACATCAATGCAACATGCAGTGTACAACACAACAGCAATATGCACTATGAATGTATACACAGTATTGACTACAGACTGGCCACACAGCTCATGGGAGTCCAACGTCACTGTGTAATTCACTGTCACTTGGGCACACCCTTTGCAAGCCCATGGAAACGGGAAGCAGGAGGGGTGTGTGTGACTCAAACCCAAGCATCTGAACCAAATACATTACAAGCCTGCATGTGCCCAGCCACAATGCAGCGTATGCCCACAGGAACCACGGAAGCCAACAGATCGGAGCCAACAGATCGGAGCCAACAGATCGGAGCCAACAGATCGGAGCCAACAGAACGGAGCCAACAGATCGTCCCAAAAAAATTGGGAATAAAAGAAATCAAAATAAAAATAAAAATAAGAAACAATCAAAAATGGCCATTGATGGGCCCGGGGGTGTTGGGGAGGCCACCCAGGAGGTCCGAGGACAGGATGCACACCAGAACCCACCTGCGTGGATCCTGGGAAGATAAAACACCTCCATGGGCTCATGGCCCACACGGCTACCCTATTGTGGGAGTGTCACTGCTGTCGCTATTATCACCCTGTGCAGCTGCATCCGGAGGTGGTTGCACTATGGGAGGCAGCCCACGCAAGGCCCTAGTCTGCTCCTCCATGGCTGCAAGCATGCGGGTGTGGTAGGTCTGGTTCTGGAGGATGAGTGTGCGGAGGTCCCCATGCAACAACTCACGGGATGCCCGGACCTCCGCCCTCGTTGCCTGCATCTCAGCTGAGAGCGTACGGGTGAGACGCTCCAGCTGCTGTTCTGTCTGTCAACAAGAGTCGTCCTGAGGTGTAGGAGCTCCTGCCTCAGGGCTTCCCTGTGGCCCTGGGACTCAATGGAGATGGCCTCCTGCAGAGTCGCCAGTGCCGCCCGCCTGTCCCTGTTGGACCCCAACATGTCCTCCCTGTGTGACTGGCAGATGGAGTCGGTTGCCTGCTCTAGTCGCTCCATCAGCCTTTCTGGGGGGACAATGGAAGTGGCCACCCTATCCATGGCCTGAGCCATCATCTCGGATGATGCAGCCTGTTGGGTAGCCATACCGTAAATGGATTGCTCCCATGCGGTATTGCCGGGTGGCGTACGGCCACCACGTCGGCGGGCACCACACCTGTCTGGGGCAAGGCGAACTGCGCCTTGCTGTGCCGGCACTGCCTGAGGCTGCAGGACTTCATTCCCCCTCTGATCTGCTGGCCCAGGAACAGGATCAGATGTCGCGGAGTGTGACCCTGCATCGGTAACCACCGAAGGCGTAGCTGCCAACACTGACATCCCCATGGAGGGTACTGACCCTGGTGCAGGTGGGTGAGACAGAACAGAATCCCTCCCTGGAACACTCACCAGCGACGGCACGTAGGTCTCATCCGAATCAACACCTGAGTACAGCTCGGGGGAGGTGCAGCCAGAGACACCCCTTGAGAGCACGACCTGCAGCACTTGTGGGTTCTCCCCCACCACCACACCACGTCCCTCACTGGTGGTTGGTCGGCCCTGGGACACCTCCTGGGTCTGCACCATCTCCACAACCCCAGCAGTATCAGGTGCGTCTTCCCCTGCAAAGACATGAAAACAAAGTAATGGAAACAGGCATTAGCACCATGGCACACATTGAGGGCTGAGAAGCAAGAGAACCAGTACTTGATTGACACATGTCCCACATGACTAAAACCCTCCCATGCATGCACCCTCACTGCGTATGAAGTGCAGGCAAATGGCACACACTGATGACACCAAGATGGAAGATGAACAAATTTTCTGCATGCTGCCTGGCAGTGGCATCACACATTGGCCTGTGATTGGCAGGTGAAACACACATGCCATCACACAGATGGCATGTACCATTTCTATTGAGTGAAGATGGAGAGGAGGGCAGCACCTATTCATTCAGTCCAGTTCCCGCATGTAATAGCTTTTCTGATTCTAACAGGTCAGATTTTTCACCTGGAGCTGCCAGTCTGAAATGGTCAAATAGCACAGGGACATGTGTGTACAAATGATATCCAGGTAACAAAGTCACTCCACTTTACCATACCCATGTCAGACATGTGACTAGTGGACAGCGACATGCCTAGTGAAAGTGGTGGAATGCAAACAAACTGACTGAATGAACAGTGAAAAATAAGCAAATATGTTGTGTCAAGGTGACACTTCAAGGGCAACTGGCGTGCAGTTGTGCTAGATGTCTACTGTTGGCAGAAGGGATACTGCTATGGCCAAATGCAGCTGCGCAGGAAGTATTGCATGAAGCACATGGCTGACCCATACGACTGAGGCGCACACACTCTCACCTGGCACCCAAACAGAAGCCCTCACACACACACCATGCACATGGATGACACACACATGCATGTGCACTCACCGGACAATGCCTCGTAATCAGCCAGATCTCCCACGCCTTGGATCTGTTCCTCCGTGACGTAGGTCCCAGCGACTGACTCATGTGGAGTGAGTTCCATGTCTACTACTGGAGACCCACCTCCAGTCACTAGAGTTGCGGCATGACTTGAGGCCAGCTTACTCTTTGCCCTGCGCTTTAGGTCATTCCAGCGCTTATAGCAATCATTGGCTGTGCGCCTCACGATTCCAAGGGCACTTACGATGTCCGCAACGGTCTGCCAGTGTGCCTGGCGTTGTGCAGGTGTGGTCTTGGATCCTGCAACAATGACCATCTCGTTGTCATGTCCGGACACATACTCGACAAGTGCATTCAGTTCGTCATCCGTGAAGCTGGGCTTCCTGGACGGGCCGGACTGTGTAGCCGTGTCTGGGGCATCAGCCTGTGCCGGACGAGCACTCTTCCTCTTCCGCTTGGAAGGTGGTGGTGATCCTGAGTGTCCTGCGCCGCTCTGGACACTAGGGGCAGGAGCCCTGGTGGACTCTGTATCAGGAGTGTGGGATTGCACACTCAGCATGGGAGTTGGTGCAGGCATTGGCTCTAGTGTGATGGTGTCAGGGGGAATGTCAGCAGCATGGACTAGGACCGACACTGTCCTGGCTGGGTGTGTGAGGGCTGGGGTGGATGGAGCCGCAGCTGCCCCTGCAGCCACTCCGCCCTGCCTCCTTGGTGCAGCAGATGACCTTGCTGCCCCAGATCCACGTGGCATGATGGCATCAACGTGCACCAGCGCACGTGTCGTAGCCCTGCTGACCTGGAAGTCAGCCATGGAGTCAGCCAGGTCTGGTGCCACAATGGGCTGGTCCAACAAGGGCTGAGCATGGATGGTGTCAGCCACTTCAGCCTCAACGGGAGGGGGGGAGGGGGGGGAGGGGGGGGGGATGATGGGTGCCCTTGACTGGTCCTCCACACATGGGGGGACAGGCTCACCCTGCAAGTTACGACCACGTCCCCTACCGGATCCACCACGGCCACCACTTGTGGCTCTTCCACCTTTGCCACCCTTACGGAATCCTCGCCTCCCAGCCATGGCACTGATATTAATGTGCGTATGGGAGTGGCTGTAGACAATTGTCCTGGGCAATTGGGGGTCAAAGGGGTTGGGTACCAGATGGTAATTGTACCCTAGTGCTCTAGCACGGCTGATTGTAACCCCTGGGGAAAGATGACGGGTCACGCAACGCACAGGAGGCCCAAAAAAGGGAGATGACGTGCACGCAACCCCTCCTAGAACACGTGTGCAGAAAGAAAAACCTGCACTACGCTGTGGCACCCAGTAACACAAGAATGAACGTATGCGTGTCACACGCAGCCTAGAATGACCTCTGAAGGGGTAGGCTACACACGGGGCAAGCACAGAAGTTGGATACGTGCGTGACTCACCGTCTGCCAGGTAAAAGAGCGTGAAGAATGAGCGCGTTTGGCTGGCTAAACCCCCGCCAAAAGAAGATGTGTACGCTGTCTGAGAAGACAGGACAACAGTAGAAGGGGACACTGTTTGAGGGAACAGGCCCAGGTAAACCAGTAAAAGAGAAAAAAGAGAAAAAGCTGTCAGAGGTAACAGGGAATACGAACTGGAAACGCCGTGAAGTAAATCGCGTGTGAAACGACAAGAAGTACAGAATTCACCCACTCGCTCTCCACGAAAAGCACGTACAAGGAAATGGTGTTCTACATGTACCTTATATACAGGCCCACACGTACAGCGTCACTTACGCGGCGTGTACGTTCACCAATCACACGCTTTGTCACTCCTGCGTGTAGATCCATTTTCACCAATCACACGCTTTGTCACTTCTGCGTGTAGATCCATTTTCACCATTCACACGCTTTGTCACTTCTGCGTGTAGATCCATTTTCACCAATCACACGCTTTGTCACTTCTACGTGTACATCCATTTTCACCAATCACACGCTTTGACACTGGGACGTGTCACGCAACAATTTCCTGCACGTGCAGGTGACTATAGGCGCGCATATGCTGTTGACGGGTTTACGCGCTAAGGGCCTTTACTGACGTGTGGGATTTCACTACCTATCAGGCTGTCCACGCGTTCACACACGAGAGACCACGCTCCTGGCCAGGAGGCCAAATTACTGCCCCCCAGAGCCCTGAGCACGCTCCCACCTGCCATCTGCTGCTGCCTGACTGCCTGCTGGCCACGTGCCCCACAGTGCTGGTGGGTGGGGGTGTTGGGAGACATGGGTGGGGGCCTGGTGGAGGGTGCCCCTGCACTGGTGGGGGTGGTGGGAGACATGGGTGGGGGCTTGGTGGAGAGTGCCCCTGGTGGCGGGGGGGTGGGGGTGGTGGGAGACATGGGTGGGGGCCTGGTGGAGGCTGCCCCTGGTGGCGGGAGGGTGGGGGTGGTGGGAGACATGAGTGGGGGCCTGGTGGAGGCTGCCCCTGCACTGCTGGGGGGTGGGGGTGCAGGGGGACATGAGCAGGTGTGCAGGGTAGTCCCCTGTTTTGTAGGCTGCCTGCAGGGGCCGTGGAGGGTGTACAGGGAACACCTGTGAGGACCCACCCAGCCTAATCGCGTGTGATGATTCCCATGCACCCCTGTAATACACGTACCCTGGCCAATCGCGTGTTAAACTTCCCGCGTACCCCTGTAATACACGTACCCTGGCTAATCGCGTGTTAAACTTCCCGCGTACCCCTGTAATACACTTACCCTGGCTAATCGCGTGTTAAACTTCCCGCGTACCCCTGTAATACACGTACCCTGCCTAATCGCGTGTTAAACTTCCCGCGTACCCCTGTAATACACGTACCCTGGGCAATCGCGTGTTAAACTTCCCGCGTACCCCTGTAATACACGTACCCTGGCTAATCGCGTGTATAACTTCACGCGTACCCCTGTAATACACGTACCCTGACCAATCGCGTGTTAAACTTCACGCGTACCCCTGTAATACACGTACCCTGGCCAATCGCGTGTTAAACTTCCCGCGTACCCCTGTAATACACGTACCCTGGCTAATCGCGTGTATAACTTCACGCGTACCCCTGTAATACACGTACCCTGGCCAATCGCGTGTTAAACTTCCCGCGTACCCCTGTAATACACGTACCCTGGCCAATCGCGTGTTAAACTTCCCGCGTACCCCTGTAATACACGTACCCTGGCTAATCGCGTGTTAAACTTCCCGCGTACCCCTGTAATACACTTACCCTGGCTAATCGCGTGTTAAACTTCCCGCGTAGCCCTGTAATACACGTACCCTGGCCAATCGCGTGTTAAACTTCCCGCGTACCCCTGTAATACACGTACCCTGGCTAATCGCGTGTATGACTTCACGTGTACCCCTGATATGCATGTTACCCGCTTTGCGTTCCTTGTTTGGCAGCCCTGTAAACTGGTCCAGGGTTAGCGCAGCCCTTTGCGATGATTTAGCGATTTTGATGGCTTTTCCTTGCGCGAGGGCGTTCTTGGGGGCGTTACTGGCGCTGCTGCAGGGTCGCTGCGATACTCTGCGCCACGGCTGGTTTGGGAGCATGAAATCCATGAATACGCTGTGCGCGGAAATCGGTTTTAGCGCACGTGCCTGGCGCAGTCAATCGCACGCGGACACTCTGCGCCAGCCGCTTGCGACACTTTTCAGCGAAATTCTATGAATTACCCTGTCAATTTCTTCGAGTAGCTGTTTGCCTGTACCATGTACAAGATTGTTATTTAAGTTGGCTAGTGCTAAAGCAGAACCTTTGGCATAGTACAGTTTATGGACGAGATTTCTTTTAGTTGAATGATGTGTTGATATCATTTTGATATGATGGAAGGTGCTTTTGCAAATAGTTCCAGAAATGTAGGCTAATGAATGTCCTTGTAGTCCTCTGTATTTGCGCACTGGACAGGGGTCCATATTTTGTAGTAGTTTAATATTGAATTTGTCTTTGCCTTTCACATACTGATTGAGGAAGTGGCGTAAAGATTTGAAAGATTTCTTGGCAATGTTACACATTAATGTGCACGGCCATTTGTGGACTGGACGTATTGGTTCAGTGGAATGGACAGGTGATACTGAGTTTTCTGGGGATATTTTGTGAGCAACATTTCTTGTTCCATAATGGTATTATTAAGTTTTTCATACCCTCGTCCACTGGGATGTATGGCAATTGGGTTTATTTGCTTTTGTTTGCATGCTTCTTCATTGAAATATGGTTCTGTGCTTGTGGTGTGACTCCATTCACCTCCACAAATGTTTGTGAAGTTAGCTTTGTTGATATTCCGTTTATTGAGAAGTCTTTTTTGTAGTTTAGTACTTAGTTTTGTTAGTGGTTTCATTCTGTTTAAAACTAAAATAAATAACTTCCTTTTGAGAAGGATTCTAGGATTTATGAAAACTTCTAGGATTAATTTTCTACGGTAGGCTTTAAGGGTTGTGCATGATTTCTCTCCAGTTTTTATAAGGTTCTGAAGGACTCTGTGGCGGAACATTTTTTGTAAAATATTTTTTTTGGTATGCTTACTTGGCTTACTTGCCACAACATCAAGATTTATAGGTGCAGTGTTAGCACTAGTGGTATATGCAGTCTTGTTAATCACTTTCTGTTCCGTTTTACATTTTGAAAGAGGAGGCAAAGTTTCTATACTGGAAGCTTGTTTTGTTTCGCCTATTGACTGTATTAGCTGTTTTGTTTGAACTTTTTATGCAAATTCTCCTGAAGGTGGATGCTTTTTTTGGAGCGTTTTAGTTTGATGTTGTTTACTTTTGCATTGCTTTCTATAGAGTTGCTTTTTGGTAGGCATTATTTGGGGTCTGTTGGAGAAAAAAAGAAAGTGTGGGTTGGGATGTTGTGCAGTGTATGTGTGCTTTGTGCATGAGTGTCTGAGTATGATGGTAAGGATGTATGTAGTGGTGTGTGATTGTGCAATGGGCTGCTCTATCAGGTTGGTAAGGCTATTCTTGTATTTGTGTGTTACTATACTGGTGTTCAGATTGTAATAGAAAGTATGGAGCTTGTGAGTGGAAGCACTAATGCTGAAACTAATGTTGCAGGGTTAATACAATTGTTTGTTCTAGAATAATATCATTCTACAGTGTTTGAGTAACAGTTAGAACAGTATGGCAGTATTGCACTTACTGTTTTGGATGGAAAGAGTAGGTTTCTTCTGAGTTCTCGTTCATACTTAAGACACTGATTCTTTTCAGGAGAGTGGTCTTCACTGCAATTGTGAAAGAAAGAAGTTAGTAAATATGTGTATTAATAGCACTGTTGTTAATGTAGGCATGGAATTCTTAGTTTTTGCAGTAGTAGTGCTTTCTGTTAACTGTGCATAGCATGTACATGCACTTTTCTTTGCCTATGTTCATTCTGTATATTTTATTTAGAATCTGTTAGTTGAATGTGGTTTACAAATGAGTACAATAGTAAGCGCACAGAGCACACTTGGCTTTGTGTTATTGGGTGTTAGGAGATAGAAGAAATAATTGTATGCTTTGTTTGCTATTTTTACAGGGTAAATGGCAGGAACTGTATGGAAAAGTATGCAATGTATATATTTGTGAAGGTGTGTGAAATGAATCAGAAGGATTTGATGGGGTCAGCAGCTTATTACTCAGTAGGTGATTACTAGTAGTGGGTGATTCTGTGGTGGTTGGAGATGAGAGAGTCTGAAATAAAGTAAGGGTTGCAAGGAAGGACCACCTGGTGGTTGTGTTGCAGACTGAATGGATGGGGGGAGATGTTCTATGTCTTGCTTTACAACACTGTACATAGTTGTAGATGATGTGATTGATATGACTGCACTTGTGCATAGATGAATGCTTCTGTGAAATCTAGTACAGAATGGGCAACTAGCTGGAATGAGAGAGTTGTCTAGATTGGAAGAACAGTTGTAGAGGCAGTGGTGTTGTTTCAGCTCAGAGCCTTTCAAATGATATTGGCTATCTGTGTGCATAAATAAAGATGCATGTACTTATTCTGGCTGAATGCCATTTTATAACACACTAGAAAGCCTTTTTCCATAATTATACTGTTATTTCTCCCATATTGTAACATGAAATGACACTTTGTTAGATAGCTGTGTGTGTTGTGTCTGATTACTAATATTGTCATTTGTAAAGGAAGTTGAAATGATAGAATGTATGTGAAATATGCAGAATGTATAGAAAGGAAATTATATGTACATCTTTTGCACTATAATGCATTAAATGCTATCATGGTTGGAATGTGGTTAAATATGTGGCAGTGGTTACAGAAATGATAGAATGAATGAAGACAATAACAGTTTGCCCATTGCATATATATAATATGGGTAAATAATAATTTGGAGAACAGACAACTTTTCAAGTGACACTTGAACAAAGTAGATTGGAGAAATGACAGGTTGCACAGGGTAAGTTGCAGTTACTCTGTATATATGCATTTATACAAGAGAAGTACATGTACCATACATGCCAATACTCCCAATTTCGGCTGGAGACTCACAATTTTTCCATGAAAAATATTGTTATTTTTCACGCTCTCCTGCCGAAAATGGATCTTTGCCCAATGCATTCTTATGACACAAATGTTGTCTCCCGATTTTTCCGAGGATATGTTCCTCCCAGGTGGGTCGGAATGTTGGCATGTATGATGTACTGTGCAAAAAATATTCATACCTGTACTTTGTGTTCATGCATGTGGATGTGCATGAAACTCCAAGTAGAAATGTTGGAGAGTTTACTAGTAGTTGCTGTAGGTGCTTTGCAGTCACATAGCAATTGTACTCGGAGTGATCAACAGTACATCTAAAGTGATGAATTGTGATGTTGGAGTTAGATGAAGAGGTCTTGCATGTGATTGGTGGATGGTTGTGTGACTGCTTAACATTAACAAAGAGGGAATGGTGCAGAGATTGAAGTGGAAAGGGTAGAAGGGCTGCCCCCGTGTTTCTTATGCGCTCTGCGGACAATGCAGCTGTTCGCGGACACTATGCTCGGTCGCTATGGCATTTTTGGGGGAAATAGTTATGCCACTCCACTCCAGCCGCCACTGGCCCTCAGACCGTGTTACTTATGCGCTCTGCGGACAATGCAGCTGTTCGCGGACAGGACATGGCAAATCCAGGGCTTCAAAGCATGAAATGGGAGTGTATTTTGATTATTAGCCAATCAGGTGTTGAGGTTCTGCTTCGTATTGAGAGAGGCTGTGTGTAGTGAAGATGGCGGACGTGGAGAAAGTCAGAGTGGTGGTGCTTGGAGATATGTTTGTGAATGGTTTGGAGCAGTATGCAAAATGTTAGAATGTGGGAAAGAATTTTGATGTAAAAAGAGTGGAGGTGGTGTAGAGCACTGTGCCTGGTTTCATTTTGCAGGCAATGGTAGAAGTTTGCCAAGATATGGCGAGGGTTAGCAGTCCACATGTGGTTGTCCTGCACTGTGGTGCTGTGCGTTTGGGTTATGTCAGTGCCCCTACTTTGTTGGAAGATCTGCAAAACTTGGTTCAGGCAGTAATGAAACTACTTCCAAATGCCAAGATTATTTTTTCTGGTTTCATTCCTAGGGCAATATGAGACAATAGTTTTGTTTTTTGTCTCAACAAAATGTTGCTAGGTGCATAATCAACTGAGGCATGCTTGCTTTTATGACTAGAGCTGGCATGGTCTTTTGCAACAATGAGAACATTGACTCTGGTAATGTTGATTACTTTAAAGAAGATGCCATGTCTTTATCTTTTATGGGAAATGCCATGCTGTTTTGGAACATAAGGGTTGCTTTGGAGAAGCTAATGTGAAGATTGTTGGAGGAAAATAAGGAAAGAATGCAAAACAAATACAAAATAAAAGGTATTTCTGAATCACCTGCAAAAAAAGGCTCTTTTCGGAGCCAACCTCAAAGGGGAAATGGGGCACCCTATTTACATTTGAATTCCCCACGCTCAGATTTTTTGATGTCTCTGCGGATACTGCGGTTGTCCACGGATAACGCATATTACATATGGGATTTTTGAGGTTGGGAGGGATGAAAATGAGACGTAGCACAGCAAGGGATTGGTCAAAAGGGTTTACTGGGTGTGATGTGTGAGCAGAGAGTTTGTTAGAAAGTATTTTTCCTGAGTGGAGAGGAGATAGCTATGGCTGTGTGTTCTGCGGCCAAACATGATGCTGTTGAGCCTTACCTTTTGAGGGTCCCAGTATTGTGCATGTACTGCAATGCAGTACTCTGCAGGGGGGAGAACCTTCGAAGTGCTTTTGAGATTGTGGTCAAGGAGCATGAGAAGAACTGCTACCTACCTGAATAAGGCCCACCCGACATCTTCCTTATCCTTCCTTATCCTTCCTTATAAACATTTAATAAGTAGCTAATAGATACTACATAATTGCATTATTGCAAACAAAACAGAAACAGACAATAAAACATACAAATATGAGCACACACAGGGAAATTGAAGTAACCAAAAAAACAGCTGTATTACCAGACAATCTTCATAACCTAACTGATTATCTTCATGCACATAAATGATTGCTCTGCTTAAAAGCTACTACTTCCCTATGTACAAGTATCACATAATGTGACTGGACCCCAATGAAAGTAATGTGAATACAATGTATACAAATATGAGCATATACAGGGAAAGTACCATAATAAAAAAACAGCAGAACTATAAAAAGTGATGATAATATTACTGATCATCTTCATACATACACAGCATTGCTGTCTTCCAAGTCTGTGTTTTCCCATATGTATAGGTTTTATATGCTGTGAGTGAACCGCCAAGTGAATTACTGTAAGAACATATTTGAAGTATAAGTCTACAAATATAGTACTCTTTGAATTTTTAGTTCTTGACTGTTACTGACCTAGATATGTCAGTAAAGGAAAAAAGAGGGAGCCAGACATGTGATGTCATCAGTAATGCCATCAATGGCATTTGTGATGTCATCTTTGATGTCCTGGGTGTTAGTCTTAGCAGTGCACGGTGGTGGCATGAGTTATGGTTGCTTTGCTTACCATAACTGGCAAATATTAGGGGTTTTTTGGTTTTACTTGGAACCATAACGTCCCTTTAACAAAGTTTTTGTCACTGAATTTCATAGGTTTTAGTAGCGCAACTTAACCATAACATCCCTTTAACAAAGTTTTTTTTTACTGAATATATATATATATATACACACACACACACTTAATTTTAAAACAAAACACCTTACCTACAGTCATCCTTCTTCATACAAGCATGTGCAGCCACGGGAGGACCAGATGGCCCTCTCTCCTCTCCAGCACCTAGTCACAATGCCTGACAGGAGAGGAGCATCTCCTGCCAATCAGCATGTTGATGATGCTGGTCTGCGCATCGTGAACATGACAGGAGAGGCCTTCTCGTCTGTCATTCAGTGTGTCTGAGCTGCCAGCACAGTAATTAAAGGCGGTGGAGCTGACTTCTGAGCCCTGCTGTCTCTCATTATTTCTGAGTTTGTTGCAGAGCCAAATGGCCCCGCAGACAAACAATAAAAGCATTTTGCAGGGGACAGGACCCTGCTGAGTGGCAGGCAGCACTGTCCCCTGTGTCAATAAAGAACACGCGTAAACTGTGCTGCCTTCCACTCTGGGACGGGGGTGCCCCGAGGCCCCTCCGAAGAGTGAGGCCTGGGGCAGATTGCTCCCTTTCCCCGCACCCCTTGTGGCGGCCCCCTGCCACAGACTCATGGGATACCATTTTTCTTTAAATAATTTTATTAATTTTAATCAAACAAAATAAAACCAAAATACAACCAAACACGCAGTGCATGTTACCAAAAAAAATAATCATATTAATGCTTAATCTTGGCCACTGCTTCCCCCCCCGCAGCCCCCATCATGAGCCTGTCTGTTTGTCGTTCTCCGTGTCCGCCGCATGCGGCGGGGTCTCGCTTCCTGTAGCTTCAGTCAGGTCTTGTATTGCTCCAAACAATTCAGCTATGAGTGATTTCCATGCCATCAGGGTCCATATCTCTTCTTCCCCATCCTACAGTGTACGACTCTTGCTATACTATCGTTTCTGCCTCTGCCCATTTCTGTAACTCCTTCCACCATACCTCCACCCGTGGCTTGTGACAAGTCTTCCAACCCATGGTGATCCTCCGTTTAGCAAGCACATATGCTAGGTCTTTAAATGTATTAACATGCTTAAGTTTTAATGATCTGGAGTACCCTCCAAACAAACAAGCCCAAGCTGTGTCTATAATCAGCGTGACCCCTTTCTCAGCTAACTTTTGTGCCACTTCCCCCCAAAAACGCTCAATCACTGGGCATGACCAGAACATATGTGTCATATCCGCATTCTCCTCCTCACATTTGGGACATGCTTGTCGTCCAGCGTTTTCAAACTATGAAGGGCGTCATATATGCCCTGTGCGTTATGTATAGTTGAATTTGTTTAAGTCTAGCATTCCTTGACACCTTCTCATGGTGTCCGAGTGCCCGTTCCCAAATCCCATCCTCTATCGGGGTTCCCGCCTCTGCCTCCCAGTCTAGCCTCAGCTGCGTCAGATCCTTCCCAACTTTAGACATCACCATCTCATATAGCCTGGAAATCTCATGCCCCCCAACTGATATATCATATATTATTTCTTTGATGGCATCGGGTTCTTCTCCTAACACAGTTTCAGGCCACGTCTCCCGGATTCTCTGAACAATTCTGTGGTATGTAATGTACTGGCCCACATGCAATCCTGTCTCCTCCCCAAGGACCTCAAAATCCAAAATGGCCCCCATCTGCCAGACATCTCCTAGCTTCACCAGCCCCACAGATTCCCAATGGGTCCTGAGTATAGCTCTGAATTGCATATCTTCACCTGCCAACGCCACCAGCGCACCTGCAGGGAGCAAGGAAATGGGTTCTCCATCATCCGGCACGCCCTACGCCACATCTACCACCCAAGCATCATCATCCTGGGGCACTCTCTCATTTCGGGCTTGGGCAACCAGATCATTTCCCTCAAGTGAAATGGGGTACAGTCATGTCCAAATAACATAAATTCAGGGGTCGCCTCATCCGAAAGCCACTGAGCCACATACTGCAGCTGACTTCCTACATAATACACCTCAAAATCGGGCAGTCTTATCCCCCCTTTTTCATAAAAGTTCTGCAGCTTCCACAGCGCCACCCTGTTCCGGGTACCATGCCACAAGGAATCCCTGTACATACTGTTAAGCTTAGCAAGGAACTTCTTGGGTATCATGTATGGGACATTGCTAAAGTAATGCAAAAGCCTCAGCAGGACCACCATTTTCAGCATTGCACCCCGTCCCATCATAGCTAAGGGCAACTTAACCCAAAACTGCATACACTTCTCAATTTTCCTGAGTGCCATCTCAGTATTATGCTTGTGCTCCTCCTCCACCGTATGGTACACATCTATCCCCAGATAACGGAAAGAGCTAACCTCCCACGGTATTTGTAACACCGGTAACCTCGTCTCAGGGGTTCTCTTATAGTCGCCTGGTGGGAACATGCTGGATTTTTGGGGGTTTACCGCTATGCCAGACAGTTCTGCATACCTCGCCATCACCTCCAGTATGTACTGAAGATTTTCTTCTGGGTATCTTAAGTATAGCAACAAGTCATCTGCATATAAGGAGATCAGATGTCGTTCTCCTCCCACTTCAATACTTATTGTGTTGTATTGCTGTCTGAGGTATATCGCTAGGGGCTCTATGGCTAATATGTAGAGCATCGGGGACCAGGGACACCCCTGCCTAGTGCCTCTTATCAATTGCCACCTCTCAGATATTACTGCACCCGTTCTAACTCTGGCCTGTGGCTCACTATATAGCATCGTCACCCACCTCGTATAACCGGGCCCCATGCCATACTTCTCCAAGGCCGCCAACAACCACTGCCATTTGACCGAGTCAAAAGCTTTGAACGCGTCCAAGGACACGATCGCCATTTCGCCCTCAGCCGTACTACCCCATTCAATCACCCGTCGGAGTCGCCTGTGGTTATGGGTTGTATTCCTATTCGGGACATAGCCCGTCTGGTCTGGGTGTATCAGCTTGCTGATCACTCTCTGTAATCTATTTGCCAGGACCGCCGTCAATATCTTGCTGTCCTGGTTTAACATTGAGAGAGGTCTGTAGGAGACACAGCTGTGTGCAGGTTTGTTAGGCTTAGGGAGTGGTATTATGACCGCCTCTCTGAGTGTTTTCTGGCAACCGTCCCACTTCAAAAGCTTCGTCGAGCATGTCCAACATCGGGGGGAGCACCTCTGCCTTGTATGTCTTATAGAATTCACTCGGGAACCCATCCGCCCCAGGGGTCTTGCAGGTAGGTTATTGCCTCACCACTTCCTCTAGCTCCTCCAGGGTGATCGGTGCCTCTAGCTCCTCCTTTTCCTCCTCGCTTATCATGGGTAGTCCTATATCTTCTAATGTTTCCAATATTTCCTCTCGGCTACTCCCCATATCATCCGCATACAACGCTTTATAATATTTTGCAAACTCCTCGTTGACACCCTCTTGGGTGTCCATCACGATACCATCTTCCCTCATTATTGATCTAATCGGGGGCCTTGGCGCCTCGCTCTTATATAGCCACGCTAACAACCGTCCTGTCTTATCCCCACCCGCATGCTGTCTCCCAATGTACTTCTTATAATTAAGGTTGCTGAGCCTTTCCCAGTGTTCCGCACATTTCTGTTGCAGTCCCAGTACTCGCTCCATGTCTTCGCATCCACCCTTCAAGATTCCCGATAGCTCCTCTTCTGTCCGTTGTAGATCAGTTAGAACCCCACCCTGATTTTGCTATTGCAACCCCCCGCATCACTACCTTGAAGGCTTCCCATAATGTACCTGCCGAGTCAACCCTGCCCGTATTCCCCTCAGAGTAATTTGCGATCTCTTCCCTCATGTCTTCTCTAAAGACTGGATCCTTGAGGGCTTCAGCACGAAGGCGCCACGTGGGGATCCTTGCCCTCGGGGGGCGGTACTGCCACCCCAGAAGCAATGGCAAGTGATCAGAGAGGACCCTCGCCTTATATTCTACCTGGGCAACCTCCACCATCACATCCGACGTGGCAAAGATATAGTCCAGCCTCGCATGTAGCTGATGAGGGGCAGAATAATGAGAGTACTGCCTTTCTTGGGGGTATCTGGTTCTCCACACGTCCACCAGGTGAAAATCATCTAACAGTGTCTGCAATGCTTTCGCCATTGGGGAGGGCCTATCAACCCCGCCATCCAATCTGTCTACGTTGGGATAAAGTACACAGTTAAAGTCACCACCCCAGATCACTGCGCTACCCACACACATGCCGAGGTTGGCACCTAGAGTCCTGAAATAGGCCGCTGTATCCCGATTGGGGGCATATGTGTTTATAATGCTGATCTCTTTATTCTCCACCAATCCTCTCAACATGACCATCCTCCCATCCGTCTCCACCAACTCCTGCAATGGTTGGATCGGAACATGCGGCGCCACCCAGATTAGTACTCCCCTAGCATACGCAGAGTATGTCAAGCCCACCACCACCCCTTTCCATTTCTTAACAATCAGCTCCATCTTCTCCCGCGTCAGGTGCGTTTCCTGCAGCAGCGCGATATCTATCCTCTGCCTCCTCAAATACAACATGACCTTGTTCCTTTTCAGGTAGCTGTTAAGTCCCCTGACATTCCACGTAATTATTTTGAGGTCCCCCATAGCTCATTCCCGTGCTCTATTTCTACCTCCAGCAAATCCCACCCTCCTGCGCGATACGGATTCAACCATACAATCCTGCTATATGGGCTCATGTTTAAACTAAAACTCAAACTCCCCAAAACTATATACATATCAAAGTCCCCGCCTCCCTCCCCTGCCCCCTCCCATCCCTTCCCCAACAGCACCCTTCCCAACTGTTGCCCAGTTCCATCCCTGGATCTCAGGCACCCCCACATCTAGCCCCGACTAATATACTCAGAGCTCAGTGGGGTGAAGTCGCCCTAATGGCCACTTAACAATTAATACTAAATGGGGGTGTTAAGACTAGCTCTGCTAGGCTCCTTAAGAAGCACCAGTTTCATTGCGCACAACACATTATCTAACCTAGTCTGGTCTCATCCACTAACAGGTCATATCAATGACTATAGTCAAGTCCCATGGTCTTAAATCACTCCCTCTCCCAGTGTTCTCGGTGCTCATTACTTATCTCTTCCGTCTCCTTCTTCCGTCTGGATACCGGGCTCCTGGGGGGAACCCTGCATTTCAAGCCATCCCATGGCGTCTTCCGGAGTGTCAAAAAACAAAGTCTTGTTCCTGTGAAAAACTTTCAATTTCGCCGGGTAAAGTAGCATGTATTTATGACCTGCTTCCCTCAGTCTTCTTTTGACCGCCCCGAAGTTCATCCGGCTCTGCTGCACCATCAGGGTATAGTCTGGGTAGGCCGTTATGCTTGCCTCCCCCCCGCTTAATTGTTCCACCTTTGCGGAAGTGTTCCAATATCCTCTCTCGGTCTCGGTAGTTAAGGATATTGGTGATAACTGGCCTAGGCGGATTGCCCGGCGGCGGCCTTCTCGTTAGAGTCCTATGCGCACGTTCCACAGCGAATCCTTGAGGCAGGGCTCCTCCGGGTATCTCCTGCAGCAACATGTTTTCCACAAACTCCGTGGGGTTGTGGCCCTCCGTCCCCTCAGGCAGACCCACAATGCGGATGTTGTTCCTTCGGGGGCGTCCTTCAACTTCCTCCGCCCTACTCTCCAGATTGCCTACTTTCTGTACCAGGATATGCAGTTCCGACTTGTGTGAGGCACAATCCGCTGTGTTCGAGCTCGTCTCTTTCTCAAGGTTCTCTGTGCGCTCCGCCAGAGACCTTACGTCCTGTCGGAGTAGATTCACTTCTTCCTGCACTTCCCCGACCTTAAGGTCTAATGCAGTTTTCAGCTCAGACACCACTATTTCGAGCTTGGCCTCCCAGGCCGCTTTCAAGTCCGCTTTCAAGTCTGCAATCGCAGCTAGGACCTCCTGATTCGTGCCCGAGGCAGCCATGACGCCTGCGGGGGGCTTATCTTTACTCCTGGCGCTTTCCGGGCCCAGCAGTGTCCTGGCAAATTCATCCAGCGTGGGTTGCTTTGCTTTTAGTCTTGAAGGCTTGCTGGACATGGCGCTGCAGCCGTATGCTGTGGTGCAGCCCGCCTCTAGTGTTCCACCAGTGGGGGAGGCACCCACTCAGTTTCAATATCCTAGGCCTTGCCCAGGCTTGGAGGCATCAGCTCAACACTATCTGGTCCCAGTGCACCTATTATTGCCACTACTACACTTCTGGCCCCTGCTTGCTGTCTCTGAACTACTATTGGCAGATATGTCTATCAGCCCAGCACAGAGCCGGATCTTTGGGGTGTTGTGTGCTCCCACGAGCACATGCAGTGAGTGCCTTCACAGCAGGTCAGGGCAAAGTGCAGTGTTCCGATTTTCCAGGAGCCCCTTGGTGTGCCTCTGAGTGTGTGCAGGTCTCAGCTGTGTGGTTTTTCGTTCTCCTCACTGCAACAGAAATGTCTCATTTTCTTTCCTGTCCACTCATTCGTATTCCATTCTATTAGTGTGCGCTGTCTGCATTGCGTGGTCTCCGTTGCTATAAAGGCAACTCACAGTCCCCTCACTCTCTGTTGCTTCTAGGTGCAGCTTTGGGATCGCCTTGCACGCCTCCTTGTGCTTCCTGCAGGCGCCTGTGTGCTCATGATCCTGAACATCATCCCAGCTCGATTGCCTCTGCCCCCCGTTCCACGCCTCATGCAACTGTATCAGTTCATGGCCATCTTGCATCTAGTGTGCACGTTTTGATGCAGTCCCAGGGGTGCGCCATACATGGGATTACAACAACAGGGGTCCATTGGGCATATGTTAATGTCACCGCTCACCAGCTCTTATCTAGTTTATGCGCGTTGCGTCCTCATTGTGCTTTCATTGCCCGTGCAAGGCTTCATCTCGCGCACGGCTATTTTTTTCAATGTTAAACAATTACATCTCCGCCATGGGATTGTGACTCGCCCACTGCACATATAGCTATGCTTCCATCCGAGTGCTTGGGGCTCCGCCACCGCGTCTCCTGGTCCCAGCACACCTCAGTTGCTGCAATGTACCGCTTCCCGTCACAGGGTGCCTTTTCCCGGCCGTCTTGCGTGCCGGCGTTCCAATATCTAGAGGGCAGCCTATTGTTCACTGCCACTTTGTCTCCGCGCAATAGTGTGCTTCATGCACTCGAATTTAGATTTTCCAGACTTTCAGTCACGCTGTGATACTTTGTTGCTCCTGTCGTCAGTCCACCGCGTGTATGCAAGCTTCTGCAGTGCGTCAGCTGTGATCACTGCCGCTGCTATTTCCTTTCATTACGATCCTCATTTGGTGGGCAGAGTCCGCTTTTGCTGGGTAGCCGCGCAGCTCCTCAATGTTACGATGCGGCCGAACAAAGGCTCGTCCCTTTGTTCTTAATTGAGCGCCACTTTGTTTCGGCCGTTGTTTAGATGTTGGCAACTTCACCAGCTCATAACTTCGCACTTCTTCACTCGACTCTTTGGGGCGCTGCATGCCTTACTCATTCACGCGACCATTGCTTCAAAACAGCGTCACTCAGCAGGCTCTGAGTGCATTTTCCTGCCAGGATCGATGCCGGATCAGCAGGAGCCCAGAAAGACCACGTCTTAGTCCGTGGCCATGTAGCCACGCCCCCCACACCAGTAAACTTCGCTCTGTCACAGCATCATGCTCATTGCTATCGGGGTCCGTGCTCAGCCTGGTCTGGAGGCCACCATCTTGGCGCCAGGCCCATTGCTCCGCAGGTACCAGAATGATCTCCTCTGTATCAACTTCACCACTCGGCTTATATGGGTTGGAAGAATGCAACTGTCTTTTTAAGATGCATTGATATGTGTTGTAATATAAATCTGCATACGTACATACTTTTCCAATGCACTCAAATGTAAAATAAAAGTACAGGTCTGGATAGGATGTGTTCTGTTTTGTTTTGTTATGTTATATTACAGTGTATTTGTACAGTGCCTTATGTACCATTGGTATGATCTCAAAGCGCTGTGGGTTGAATGCCCTTGTGGACTGTGATCCAAGTCAGTGGAGAGAGTAGGGTAGTATGAAGTGCTTGGGTGCACTATGTATGTGTGCAGCCAGGGTGGTTTTAGTGGTTTGAGTGGGGTTGGCTGTATTCTAATACTAAGTGTGGTGCAGTGGTTGTGAAAGATCAGTGTGATGTGTACAGCAAGGTGGGTAGTCTCCGAGTCTGCATTCTTGGCTTCCGTGAGGCCTGTGTTGGAGTTTATGTGTGCAGCTAGTCCGTTTTCTTCATGGGGTATAGCTGCATTCTAACAGACTGTTGAGGTGATGAAGGAGAAGTGTACGTATGTGTGCAGCTAGGCCAAATTGATTGAGAGGTATAGCAGCGTTTTAATTGTTTGTTGGTGTAAGGTGGAGAGTGAACATTTCGTTAGAATGATTGTCTGTGATTGCCTGTAGGAGCCCGCCTGGTTTCTTTAGGTGCTCAATGAGCTTTCGGCTCTACTGTGTTCCGGAAGTGTTGTATATAGTGGTTGGCAACTCCTAGAGTGATTGCGCTAGACTTCCTTATGGGGGTAGTGAGTTCACTTGGAAATGGGTGTTGAGTTCTAGTTTTAGGTCATCTCTTGGTCTTAGAGCGTGGGGCATGACTGGCCGGGTGGAAGTGGTCTTACCTGGTCCCAGCATGCAAATATCGCGAAGTCACGTCATGGGTTTGGAGACATGAGAAATGGGGGTTTTGGCGCTGGGGTGGGCATTGTCAGCTACATGGCGGTGCAAGGCCCATGTTGGTTGAGCCGGGTGCAGACAGCCCGCAGCTTCATAACCCAGCGCCTGCCAGACATTTGAGTGGACTTCCGTGCCCTGACAGTTCCTGTTTCTGAGGTAATGTCTTATTGGCCGGCTTCCACGGCCCAACGGTTCCTGTTTTGTTCTATCGGCCATTGATGTGAGGATTGGTGTCCTTGGGTGGTCCCTTTCATGGATTAGGGAAAAGCCAAGTTTTCAGTGCTTTGTGCAAGTCTATGTAGTACTGGTTGTGGACCGAATGTGGGGAGGCAATGAATTGCACAGTTTTGGCGCCAAGGTAGAGTAGGCCGACCCTCTAAGCTTGGCAGAATTGGAGGCTGGAATCACTATTTTATATTGATTCAATACATGTGCATTTAAGGCATATGCAAATGTGTCGGCAAGATACATTCACAATTGTAGAGAGGGAAAGTCACACTTGAGCCTTTGTTTGCATCTGCAAGCTGTGCTCTGGAGATTAGCAAGCTCTTCCACAGTACGTTCATCCCCTTGTCTATCTACATTCTCACATCAACAATTCATGTCTGTGAGTAATTTCTTCCTTTTCACTAGCTGCTCTATCAGATGTGCACTGCTTCTGTAAGACAGACCACTTCCAAGGTTAGCAGCCATCTCACATTGCCACTTCATATCTGTAAGGAAGTTAGTCCCCGATTTTAGCTGCACTCGCTCTAGACACTGGATATCTGTAAGTGAGTTAATTTCCCTTTTTCAGCTTTCCTCTCATATTAGCAATGCGTGTCTGTGGGACAGCTCATGCCATATAGTCACTGCACGATTACTGGAACCCTATGAGGGTCCTTACAGTTTTGGTGGTATCCTGCCGGCGGAATGCCACCAAAATGGTAATACCATTTAAACCACTTGGAATGCCGGATTGCCGGCATATTTCAAGTGGTGGAAACACTGCTAAATCCCCATTCCATGGAGTCCGACATGACTCCATGGAGGAGATTGCTGGAATTACTGCCACCAGAATTACTAGTGCCGATAATTATTGAATTGTTTTGCGAGGGAGACAAGATTTTGCCTCCAGCTCTTGGCTGGAGGTAAATCAGTGCCCCCACTGGCAAAACTGAGTTTTTCCAGTGCAGTAAAAGTGCCTGTGCCAGTGCCAGAGTTACTGGCAGTTTTACCAGCACTTTTACTAAACTGGCAAAACTGTAATGAGGCGCATACATTAGTTAATGTATGTTTTATTTGATTTGGTGCACTCTCATATAACACACATCTGTGCACAAGTGTTTCCCTATGCTAGCTGCAGACTCAAATGAGCACTGCTTATAAGCATGCACATTTCCTGTGTTAACGTTTTCATCCTCCGAGGGCGAGGGATCGGTAAGGTGGTAGTGCCACAAAGGCACCATATGATATATGCAGTTTTGACATGTGGGTAAATTACTATGTTGGAAGGGGAAAGTATTGTTCATTATGGATGATTTCCCTTGACATTGAATACCTGAATTAATATTAGCATCATATGAAACAAAGCATTTATTATTTGTCAATAAATCTCAGCAAACATTTGGTAGGGTATTCCTCATCTATGGACTTTGGGTAATGCTTCCACTGGAGGGCTCTCTGGTATAGCATGCGCTGTAGGACTGCTGAGACAGTGCTTTTGGAGGCTCTTGAGTCAACTGGGTGAAGGCCACCCCTCTGCCATTTTTGAATCTGGCCGGTCCATACCAATTGTCACAATAGACCATTATATCCCAGGCTGATCTGCTGATAGAGATGGGGGCTGGAAGCTCCTCACCTGAGGAGGTGGACTCCGGATGTTGTCAGACCGAAGCCATTCACCTGAAAACGGAGTATCACATGACTACTTGTAAGGAACTGGAAATAGAGGAAGGACTCTGACTGGGTACAAAGGTGCACATTGTTATGCTAAGGGGCAGGTAAAGTTAATTGGAAGTGACATGTTCAAGATGAGGTCAGTCCAGAGGGGTGTTATGAGGGCAGGTGAGTTGGAGGGCAGGTTGGGTTGGCTCGAGTGGTTGAACAGGAAGGGATACTGTCTGTTGGTTGACTTGCAAGTCTAACCAGCATTGACAAAGCCAATAATGTTGACTGATGTTAAGGCATTATAGATGCATTCTCAGCCATTAGAATGGTTTGTCCAGGCACTCCCCCTCCCCCACCTCCAGCCTACTTCTGCAGGAGTCTGTCCTGATATATTCTGGTTTCACAATCCCTATCTTGTGGCCAATGCTGGATTTGACTTTTATGGACTTCATTGATTCACGGTGCGTCACCCTTTCTCAACTCTCATGCTGGACTTCCTTTGTATTGTATACTCATGGTGGCCCTGAATCATTCTGCTTCCATCTTCATCTTGTATCTTGGCTTGCAGCATCATTTGTTACTACTGACTTCTGAATTGTATTCACTCTCCCCTCTTGCTTCTCTCCTCTATTTGACTGCTTACTCTCTGTTCTCTCCTCCTCTCCCTTTCTCCCTTTTCCTATCTCCTCTCTCCTCCCCTTACTTTCTTCTATGCACTTGCTCTATCAAAACTGTCCCTGGACCTAGTATGATAGCAACCGCCTCTGTCTCCTCCCTCCTCCCCTTACTTGTTTCCCCCCTCCCCTCCAGCACTATCTGAAATGTTGTTATGCCTAGTACGATAGTTGCTTGTTTTTTCCTCCCCTCCCTTTCTGCACCCCTCTACCTCACCTTTTGTTTTTCTCCGGCTCTACCAGAAATGTCATCAGGCCTAGTATGTTAGTCGCCTGTCTGTTTCCATTTCCTTGCCCACTCTCCCCCTCCCTTCCTTATTTATGTCTTATCTCTTGCACTATCTGAAATGTCGTCAGGCCGAGTACGATAGTTAATTTTACATCCTTACTGTTCATGGCGTGTAAGAATTTCATTGTATGTTCCCTTGTTCCCTCCCTTGCCTTGAATAGCTTTCAAACACATTGTGTATAGGCGCTATATAAATAAACTATCATACTATATCATATCACTCTAGCCATGTTACAACTGTTTCCAATATACATCTAGTCAAGTTAATCATTTAAAGGCATGTCCATTAAATGCAACGGTACCCTTTTTATATGGAATATATTGTTATGAAATACCAGAAGTTGCCATTAAAAAAAGGTGCTTACACTGTCTGAGATTTAATATAATGAGGCAAGGTAATTTTATCCTTGCCAGATATTGCCATCAAAACCCCATTTATTCATTATCATCCTATGCTCAGTTATTCACACTATTGTTAAAGATATGCCCAGTTAGCCTAGCAATGCTAGATTCAACTGCAATCTGCTAGCAGGGCAAATGTTGGATTTATTATTTCTAATTAAACTAGCAGTGCCTGATTCCACAAAGCAAGGTAGTGACGGATCCCATTATGTTCAGTGAGCAAATACTTGCTGAGGAGTTCTATTATGCACAATTGGCATAGTAAGCCAAACACTAGTACAATATATATTATGTCTACCTAGCACAGCAAGTCCAAAATCCATTTTGCTCAGCACAAACGTACCAGATTTCAGTATATCCAGTTAACCGATTATGCTCAGTTAGCACAGTAGTGCCTGACTATATTGCACAGTTAGAGCAATAATGATAGGCACTAATGTGCCCAATTAGCACAGCAGTGGCAGGTTATATAATGAGGTGATATGCCCGAAGCAGCAGGCCGACCTTGTCGGTACGCACGGGTCCCTTAACAAGGTTGGTGGTGCCGTTACCGAAAGGGTCGCCCTCCGCCGAGGGGCATAGCCACCATTAGCACCTGTATAGTTATCGACACAGGTGCTAATGGAGTTTATATTGAAAAACAGTACCTGTGAAGCGCGGCATGACGCTGCACACTGCTGTTGGACAGAAAGTTTGTTTTCACTGTTGATGATTTTGGACGACATCAACATTGAAAACAGCCTTCCTGGGTGACAGCACTTTGTGGCCTGCGACGTGCTTCAAAGGTACGTTTATTTATTTTTTTATTTAAAAGAAACCACACTCTTATAACCCGCATTGGAAACTATGTATGTTCTAAGAGATGAGGTGGGAATGGGACCGGGGAAGGTGGTGCTGGCTGCCCAGGCAGTTTGAAAAGTAGGCTTGTACCATGTAATACAGCCAGAGTTCCGAGCCTCCTGATTGGTTTGTGCCCCCCTGCAGCGTAGGAATGTTCATTTTCATATGAACCTCTGGTTCAATGATGGCAAATAAGCTTGGCACCTCTATTTACTATCATGGCCAATTAGCACACCAGTGACACATTCTAGTATGCGCTGGGACAAGAGTAGTGCTGGGCCAGTTAGTACAGTAAGGTCTGATTTGGATATACTCAGCATAGTAAGTGCAGATTCGATCATGCCCAGTGTGATGAATCTAGCGATATTGTCACTGATTCTCTGGAGGGAAGCTTCTCTTATGTGGCTACGGAATGGTAGGAGCTCCCCGGCTCTCACCCTGGGGGAGCTACCTACGGGAGGACCACATAGGGCAGGACAAACTCCTCAGAGGCAGGAAAATAGTGAATCAAAACAATCCCTCAGATGTAATTCCTAATGGAACCTATATGCCTTTACAATATTTATGGCTTATTGTGACATAGATAAAGAATACCCAGGTTTTCATGGCCCATTACCTTATTTACTCCCACCTCCCATTATTTAGTACTGAGATGAGGAAGAGGGATGGAACAATGACGATGACCAGAAACGGTAAGCAAAAGCTGTGTTCTAGTCTTAGGGAACGGTTAACTAATAATATGAAGTTTAAAACACACACAGATGATCAGAATATGAGGGAGAGGCAGAGACCAAAGCGGTTTACAACTTGTTCTGATGCTGGTCAGAACGCTGAAGGTGAGCAGATTTTGAGAAGCAGCACAAGGCTGTCACGAACAGCATGCAGGGGCACCAAGCTGAAAGAAATGCAATGCTTTGTGGCCACGGGTAGCTGGAGCTGCTCATAGCAAAATAAGGCAAAGCGAGAACACACCAGATGACCGGATGCATGGCCAGCTATCAAACTGAAAGGAGTGAAGAAGGAGAGATGCGAGAAATGCCAAGAACGCCCTGCAAGCCCAGGGAGAACTAATGGTTTTCTGGGGTAATTACGGGTGAATACTGCATCACATTTACAGCATGAGAAAACCCAATTGAAGCCATTGAAGAAACCGATTCAAGTACAAACAATATTAAGACAGGGTTGGTGGCCCAATACTGGTAAAGAGAGATTGATACATGTATGAATAATATTAATATAAGGTCGGTGACCCAGCACTTGGAAAGTGAGAGTAATACAAGTATGGACAGTGTTAAGAAAGGGTTGGTGGCCTAATACTTGGAAAGAGAGCCCGATACCAATAGAAACAGTGTTATAAATGGGTTTGTGACTCAATACCTGGAAAGAAAGGTTGATACAATTATAAACCGTTTTAAGAAAGTACCGGTGGCCCGAACATTTGATAAAAAGGAGTTGATACAAAGAAGACCCTTGCTAAGAAAGGGTCGGTGGCCCAATATTCGAAAAACATTATTTCTTGGATGAAAGAAAGACAAGTGGAGAATGGAAAATCTCGGGCAGGATATTTAACCAGGCAAATTGCCATTCTGGGACTCACACCCATGAAAGGATATACACAAAGCCCTGACAGGAGACTAAACCAGGCACCATTTGAGTCTGGGACCTGCACCCAATAAGCATAGTAGCAATATCATGCCAGGAGAGTAAACTAAGAGTAAGAAGAGAAATAAACCAGAAACCATTGAACAAGAAGAACAAATACAAAGGGGAACACCCATACCCCTTTTCAGGATCAGTAAGATTGTTGCAAATAACCTGGTAGGAGAGTACTCCAGGAGAAGAAAGAGGAACAGTGAATGGAAAAGGGCTGAACCATACCCCTTATTAAGACACAGTGAGGTAAACTGAATATTGAAGAACACTGCATGCTTAAAGGAAACAAAATTACATCAGAAGAACCCCCCACTCTCCCTCAATCGGAAGGCAGTGTTGTGTATTTTTCAATCTATTGTGCCACTGTGAGTAATAATTACTAATGACATTTGCTTGGTCAATCAGCTAGAATTCACTAACCAATACATAACAAATATATGTTTTGAAGCAGAGGAAACATTTAATTAAATAATTGGATTTGAGTTGGATCTTCTCCGATTAAGTTATAATTCCTCAAAAGTTGAGATCCCGTTAGTTAAGTCAGGTAAGGACCCAGCAATACAAAGTGATATAATAACACCCAATATAGCTGTAGGTGGCACCAATACTCATTCAACTAGACAGAATATATTTTGCAAGTCTATTAAGAATACCCCTAACATTGGGAAAAGAGTAGAGGCATTGGCAAATGAGAGGGTTGAGAGTATACAGGTACACAATACAGATAATGGGGGAACTAGTGAATTGACTGAAGGGTACTGGCAGTGGTTTTCAATTTCATTCAAGTCACACTTCTCAGCAGAACTGCAGTGATATGATAGGATGGAAATGCTATACTCATGGAACACTAGAGGGCATTCTCATTTGTTTGAAGAGGAGGGATTGGTGGCTAACATGGAGATATTTAAGATAGTGGCACTTCAAGAAACGTGGTTGACAGCTGAAGTACAGATTGATGGCAGAAGTACTGCACATCAAATTGCAACTCTAGGGCCTTTTGGGAGACCTAAGGGGGTGGGGGGGGGGGGTTGTTAGTTTCAGTTCAATCACCATGGAACATTATTCAGAAGTTAGCTCAATCAACGCAGAATGTACTTGTCACTAAGATCTGGTGTCTAACACTCATAATAATTGTGATAAATGTATATGACCCTGCAAATATGGTCATGATGAAAGAGAATATTAAGGTTGTTGACACCATCCTACAGCTGTTCAACCAATGCCAACCTATATGGCTGGTAGGTGACGTTAATGCGAGGATTGGGGATCTTCCTTTGTATGATTGTACAGTTGGCATGTACTATCATCAGTTAACAATAACAAGAAATCTAACAGGCAAGGGCAAAAATGGCATACACTCCTAGCCGTGCATAATTTAGTGAAACTAAATGGATTCACAACTGGTGATGTTAATATGGCTTTTACCAGAATTGAGGGTAGATCCGTGGCTACACTAGATTATGTCTTTTTGAACATCATGGGGTTACAATCCATCAGAGATATGAGCATAGCCGAACACGAGGAGAATGATCATCTCCCCTATGCCTCCTGTTGGTGTTTCCAACTTTGACAAGGGAAAGTATTGAATATGATGGAAATGGGCCAGTTTATTTAAATGAGGGTCACAATCACATACAATGGCACCAGCATAATGTAAAGCATGCCAACATATTAGCTACAGAATGATTACCCAGTTTTATACATGAGGGAGTGATTGGTGGAAACACATATACATTAATGTTGATACATTTCTCAAAAATAATGCAAACCATACAAACACAGGTAGCTGACAAAAGAAAATATAAATCAGCAGCAGAAAGATCGAATAAAACGATATGCCCACGGAAAGGTTACGATAAGTTGATAAATGAAGCTAATAAGAACATGCGGAAAGCAATTAGGAGTATAAACACAGCAAAATACAAGGTGTATGGAGAATTCAGTAGCAAGCCTCATTAAATCTACGAAAATGAATTATAGAAGATGGTTAAAAACTCACAAGATGAAATGTGAGGTTAATCTATGGAGAAAAGATTGCAAACCTAGCATTCGCGAATACATACAGTGAGATATGGCAGCTATTACGAAATACCAAAAAAAAAGGGAATTTACGATTAATTGTATAACTGAGGAGCAGTGGAGTAAATATATACATGCCACATTGGCCAGAAAGGAACCTATTGAGGACATATTCACTATCCCTCATGAGAATTGGGATCGTAAAGCGTCTGTTTTAGATATTATTGTGATAATTGAAAATATAAAAAAAATCACATGCTGCAGGTCCTGACGGGGTCTGCAATCTTCTCATTAAAAAGCAACCTGAGCTTTGGGCAGCTGCCCTCCATCTTCTTTTCACACAAATAGGCAAACTTGGAGTCATTCCTAACTCGTGGAAAACTAGTCATATACTAACTGTACACAAAAAAGGGTCCTGGGATAGACCAGAAAACCTCTGCATGTTAGTGATGCCCGACATCTAATCCAAGATTTTCTCTCGTGTCTTACTACGAGAATTGAATGACTGGATAGCACTGAAGAAAATCTTACCACCGAACCAAATAGGGTTTAGCGAACCAAATAGGGTTTAGGGATAAATCTAGTGTCATACAGTGGAGCATTTGTGGGAAAAACGTAACCTAGATGTCTATTGTGCATACATCGATTTCTCCGCCGCATTTGATATGGTGCTGAGAAATCGCTTATGGTGAAAACTTATTTCGTGGGATATCCTGAAGGGCTTACTAAGAATGCTGATGCTATTATATACTGACACCAATATACGGATTGGCTTGAATGCTATGAATAGACTATCAGACTAATAGACTATCAGCATCTATGGCCACCTGTAGCGGTGTAAAGCAAAGGTGCATGGTAGCTGCCATCTTGTTCAATCTTGTTCATAATGCCAACCCTGTGAAGATCAACACTGCAGTCATTGGATGGCTTGCATACGCTGACGACCTGCTAATTTTAGATTACACTCCTGCAGGCCTACAGTGTATTCTCGATGCTCAAGTGGTATATTCCAATGATTATGGCCTAACCATTAATATAGACAAAATTGAACAAGTTACTACCTATAAATACCTTGGAATTGTGATTGATGAGTTGCACTGGGAATCCCACTGGTCTTCATTAAAAGCAGTGTCTTACATCGGTAAATGCATTAAGTATTTTCATAGGGAGGAATAATGAGTACTCTGTCTCAGCTGTTTTGACTATTTACACTGCAAAAATAAGGGCGATCTTATTATATGCTATTGCAATATGGGGTCATAAATTTGGCAAACGTTTGGTGGTTTTTGAGGCCAAAATGCTCTGTAAATTGATGTGGCTACCACAAAGTGTGAGCGTGGAATACCTCTACTTAGAGTTCGACATAAAGAGAATAATATATGCTTATTTAAACCAATGTGTAATGTGTTTTGAAAACATATACAAACTGAAAACGGACACGATAATAGTACCCTATGTAAAGGCGTTTCTGAGGTTAGAAAGAAATGTGCTAGTTGGAACCATGGGAATTTTGAAAACTTGTCATATGAAATGGACGAATGAGTTAAATAACCAAATGCCCATAGAAATGCAAGGAGTGACATTTTGGCTAAAAAGGAAACTGAATGAATTTGGCTTTGAGCAAAATTTGATAAATCTGGCAACAAAGGTACATAGTGGGTCCTTTTGTCAAGAATGGTCAACCTGGTGTTCCACTCCAAAGTATATTAAAGCCTACCCAAGTGTAAGAACGATTTGTACATATTTGCTGATGAAATTCAATACCTCAGAGGCGCTAGAGACAAAGGGTGATAGGCTAGGTACACCCTACAAGTGGCGGCAATGCTGTTTATGTGGCAATAAAGCTATTGAGTTGCTGTACCATCTGATTATGGACAGAGAAAGTCTGGAAGAATTGCGCAATAAGTATTTCAAATCCTATAATAATGCAATTGTGATTAATGGATCTATGGATCTATGGAGCACATTCATGTGGGACAATGATGTTAATCTCATGTATTTTACTGTATCATTTTATTTAAAAATTGTGGAGATTTTAAGATGCATTGAATAGTTTGAATAACTTATGTATTAGATGTTTTATACTTATTTTAATGGCTGTTTATCAGGATCAGTTTGTGCTCTTAGTATTGTGTTGGCCTCAGGGGCAAGAGAGCATCGAGTGGGGGCGAAGACGGATATTATGTGCATTGGAAGGTGGCTCTCAAGGATGCATGTCAGGGCGTTCCGATGAACAATTTGCAGTTGGCCCGGCCGCGCTTTGGCCACCAGGATGGGGTTGATAAGTGATGTTCCAGTGGTTTGGGTTGGTGGGTGATAGTCATCGAAGTGGTGATCTTGGGTTTGTCAACGGGCAATGGATGAGGCGGCAGGTTAAGAGCTTGCTGTGTGAAGCCATGATTGTAATACCCCATTAGAGTCAGCATGTGACGCTCCAATGTTTCGGTTCGAGTCCTGGCATTGAGCAGTCTCTTACGTCCTAGCGGGTAATGAGCTTAGCCAGTACACAATGCAGTGTCAAGCTGGTCAAAGGTGCAAGCAATGTTTGATGTGGTGCAGGAGCACAATATAAATATATATCTAAGCACTGAAAAAACGTTTGTCATTTGACAGTTAGGGTAATCAGATGTAACGCAATAAAACCCATGAAATTCAGTGGATGTGTGACGTGATGATCATCTTAACTCTGTTCCCCCATTGGTGACCCCGAGGATCTAATGATGTGCTATTTATATAGCGCTTACTCAAAGAACTTTACATAGAACGTATATACATACAATATTACCCAAACTGAGTTGGTTCTCATTTATCGACCTCTGAAGGATGAAAGGCTGAATTCGCCTTTCTGGGATTTGAACTTGCAACCTGGCGATCACACACAGATCACAGCAGAGAGTGCTAAATCCACTGAGCTTTCTTGCCAGCCTCCCTTTGTCATTGTGAATCCTATCTCTTATGTATGTGCTCATGGGCCTTGTAACAAGCGGGATGCTGAGTTAAGATGTGCATCACTTGCCACATTTGCTGAATTTCATGGGTTTAGTTGCATTAAAACTGATCACCTTAACAGTCCCTTAACTAAAGTTTTTTCAGTGAATTTCAGGGTTATTGTCATATCATAGTTTATTCAAGGGACGAGCCCGACCTTCAGCTGTGGTCACTGTACATATTGCACCAATAGGTTTTTTTAGGGCTTTTTTAGGGCTCACTAGCCATGGCCAGTGACCATGGCTTTCGGCCACTGTAGACGTTCCACCTATAGGTTGCCTTGGGGCCCACTAACCATGGGCTTTGGCATTGGCTGTGAACACAGCCTTTGGGCGTGCCCACTGTATATTTTAAAACACTAGGGGCCTCATTACGACCCAGGCGGTAAGGGGTTAACGGGTAAGGGGTTAACAGCGCCGTAAAAGGTGTCGGTGCCGTTAAACCTTTACCACCTAATTACGAGGTCCCTTTGCGGGTCCAGACCTTAACGGCTGAAAGGAACCCGCAAATGGACTTTCGAGGTAATTACGGTACCGCAATTTGTGGTACCGTAATTACCACCTTCCCCATTCCCATTGAGCCCACTGGGGGCAAAAATGGGAATGGGGAAAGGTCAATGGTGAATGGGGAATTACCGCCCCGCCAACCTTGGAATGGGGCGGTAATTCCGCCATTCACCATGGCGGAGTTGGTTAAATACCGGCGTCAACTTAACGCCAGGGTCGTAATGAGGCCCTAGGTTTCTTTCAAGCTTGCTAGTCATGTCCTTCGGCCAGGGTCAGGGGCCACGGCCAAAGGCCATGGCCACAGTACATGTTGCACTAATAGGTTTCTTTGGGGCCCTCTAGCCATGGTCTTCGGCCATGGCCATGGTACATGTGCCCACTGTATATATTAAACAAATGTTTTCCTTCAAGCTCACTAGCCATGGCCTTCGGCAGCCTTCAGCCGTGGCGTCAGCACCTGTTGCACAAATAGGTTTCTTTGGGGCCCGCTGGCCAGGGCCACTGGCACAAAGACCCATTTCCCCCTGACTATTAGATGTGATCACAACAGATGTCCCCCCATTTATTTTTTCATCTTTTTCCATTCCCCTGATAATCCCCATATTAGTGCAATTGCTCTCAAAAATTAAAAAGTCCTCACAGGGACTCCCCATATGCCTTTTGCTTGTCACACGCCCCCAACCCACCTCAGTTGATTTTTACCTTAATGGCCCTCTCCCATTTCCCCCTTTCCCTCTTTGCTTCGTGTGACACATTATTGTTTCCGAGCACATCTTCTGTTATTACCCAGGTAATCTCGTGAGATTTCCCTGGAATTCCCCCATAAGCTTTTTTTCTGTAACTTGGCCCGAGATCACCCCTCAACTCCCCAACTACACATGGTGTTCTCTTCCCCCTCCCCACCTTCTGCCTTATGCATTTTCAAACTTTTTCCTCCTCAAATAGTTTTTTTTGCCCTTTTCGCTTTCGCATTCCCCATATATTACTGTGGTAATTGCTCGCATCAAGCAAAATAAAAATGGCAGTCTTTCCTTTCTCAAAAGTCTCTCTGCTGTAAAGCACCATGGGAGATATAGTTATATTTTTGGGAGAAAGGAACACCATCTTCCCCATCAAATATTTGAAAAACTACTGGGCGGAATAACCCCAAACCTGTCCTGGAAATTAAGTCAACCCTTTTTTCCCAAGTTGATTCTTATTTGGTCCAACTCCCTCCAGCGATTTATGTACTTCGGCCTTATGACATTTTGATTTTTTTCTCTATGGGAAAATGAATGGGAGTAGGGCAAAAAACAGTGTTTTTTTGCTTTCTTAATAACTTTACATTTTTTTTAATTCATTTTATCCATCATTTCCACTCTGGGGGGCGGAGCGTGTGCAAACGTTTTGTTTGGGAAATATCAGCCAAATTCGCATACAATTCGAAAGTTATTAGCAATAGAATTTTTGTATTTTCTATGTCTCATGCTACACACCTTAATAAGAGTGTGGGTATACCATGGTGCTAGCGTAAGGCATAGTTAAGGGTCAGACAAATGGGGTACATTACGAGGTCTGTGGTTTCCCGTCGGTAATTCCAGGGGGATACAGGGAAACTACTGTACCGTCTCCACTGCCGGATATCCCGGTGTTACCTGGAAATTACAGACAGTGGAGACGCTCGTAACTCCCCATTTCATGGAGTCCCGTAGGAATACATGGAATGGGGTTGCCCAAATCACCAGTACTGTTAGTAACGGTGCTTTTGATTCAGGCATGTATCTGCCAGTAGTGGCATGATCTACCTGCAGACTTGCCATAAGCCTCAAAGTCTTGTAATGGTGCAGGTAAATGTGCCAGCACCAACTTCTGCCCCGCTGCCTCCTTATTTCTCTAAAGATGAGAAAGAGTATACACAGATCCAGCCACCCTATGAACATAGGGGTAAGAAATAATACGGGTTGAGGCAGAGTCCCGTTGGGCACCACAACGACCATCTGCCCCCTATGAAGATCGCTCACCAGAAAAGTCCACTGGACTTACTATGAGGCATGTAGAGCCACAGCTCCATGCTAAAATGACTGCCACCTCCTCATTCAGATTGGCCGCCCAGCAGTTTTTCCACCAACGGCCTCTTCGAGCAGACAGGCAAAGCAGGCCACTCATGAAGGCCATCCATCAAGGCTAGTGATGCCTGCCTGGGGACCAGTATGTACACAATAAACAAAAGATCAGGGCGAGCCCAGATGTGTCTTTACCCACAGGTTCAGTACCTTTCTATCACTGTACACCATGTGTGTGAATGAGAATCATGTGTGCTTTTTCCATAAAACTTTTTAATTCATAAGCATTGATGGTTTATATGTTCCACAAGGTGAGACTCAAATGGTTTTTTAAACAGTTTTCAAAAAAATTCATTTTTAACAATTATCCACGGGAGACGTTCAACACAACATTACAATCACAACTTCTATCTCATTATAACAAAGAAATTACATTCGATTGGAACCCAGCAACATTACATATATTCAATGGATCAACTAATTCTTAACAATGCAAACAGTGAATGCTCAGCCATATTACAATAGTCGACACAGGTGTGTTTCGGCCTTTGCGAGCTGTTGTAGTGTGCTCAAAGTATGGCAGCCTTCATCAAGACCGTCAGATGTGCGAGTGAATCACTCGCTAAGGACTCCTGTGTGGGTCCACAAGGGAACAAACAAATTGCCATAAAGGTAAGGGTAAATATCTGGGTGTACTTCATATTAAAAAAGTTTTATTTCTTCTGGTGTAGAAAGTAAATCTACAGGGTGCCTGGTGAGGTCCTGATATGCCCAGGAGGGTACATGTATTAATATAAAAAGAATCAGGATGGGAGATCCGAGAACAGCTGTGTGGTTTGGAACTACAATGGGCCTCATTACAACCCAGGCGTTAAGGGGTTAACGGCACCGTAAAAGGTGTCGGCGCCGTTAAACCCTTAGCGCCTGATTACGAGGTCCCTTTGCGGGTTGCACTTTAACGCCTGCTTTTAGCAGACGTTAAAAAATTAACCTGCAAAGGGACCTAGGAGCTAATTACGGCACCGTAATTTACGGTGCCGTAATTAGCCCCTTCCCCATTCCCATTGAGCCCTATGGGCCAAAAATGGGAATGGGGAAGGGGCCATGGTGAATGGGGAATTACTGCTCCGCCAACCTTGGAATGGGGCGTTAATTCTGCCATTCACCATGGCGGACCCCGGCATGGACCATGGTGCTAATGGCACCATGGTTTAGCGCCGGGGTCGTAATGAGGCCCAATTTCTATTTCAAACCAGTTTTTTGCACAGATGATTTTTCAATTATTTACAGGACTTTCAATAAGCACCAAAGTGACAATGGACAGATTCGATTATATACCTAGAAAATACAAGTAGGTATCAACCTCCGAAATATCGAGGTAAAATTTCAACATAGAGCACAGGCACAAAAAGACAGTTGGGTGAAAATGCGACTAAACAAGGTGCTGCCCAGGACTGTAATTAGTCCAGGGGTAAATAACAAACAGTGTACACAACACTATCTGTAGAACAGACAATGGGGGTTAAACAGTTGTGTCACAGAATATCGACACTGGAGTGTTTCGGCCATAAAGGGCTGAGTTCAAGCCCGTCATAGTGGTGGCCTTTATCAGGATGGACACAAGGTGTGGTTCTGTCCGTCTTATCTTTGGGGGAAAGGATAGTTGTAAGGATCTCAATTTGTTTAATGTTTCATCTAGGAATTATTAAATAATAAGTTCAGCTTCAGTGGGGTTGGCAACAAGTGCAGCCGGGACTGGATCATCCTCATCATCGACACAGCACAAGAAGAGTGCAAGAAACAGGGAGAAGATTTGGCCTCACTAGAGAAAAAATTCATTGAGGACACCACCATTACTGAAGCTAAGAAGAAACTAGAGAAACTAGAAGAAGAAGTTGCGAAGTTCAAACAAATTACTGTAGACAGAAAGGTGCAAAAATTCAGGAAAGATCTTGCAAATTACGGAGAGGAAAAAACATACCCATACCTCAAGGACACCTACTACAGAGATTTACAGCAACAACAACAAAACAATTACAACAGACGCAACGCATCGTCAATTTATCTGGAAGCTCGGGATCATCCAGCGGCAGCACTCCAAGTTCCCCTGGTAGAAACAGGACTTCTGGACCACCAGCGCAACACCCTTTTTTTCAGAGGGGCGGACAACGGGGCAGACCGAAGAGCAGACCACTACAGACGGGCCAGTACATGAGGACGAGACAGTGGTACTCCAATCAGCCATGACATCCATCCCTATTTTCAATCTATCATCAAGAATGTTGAACAGTTCTGAACAGACTCTCCTGGAAAGAGGTCTATCTTTTTTCCCAGCAACTAAAGCAGATCCCTTCCAAACAGAAGCAGAACTAAGAAGATTTTTTCGAACCCTGAGACTCAAGTATTTCTTTGAGATATACCTACCAGAAAGACAGAACTCCGAAACCACTGCCATGTACGAACCAGAGAGACTACAAGATAACACCACGGGACTAAAACCCAGGTCCAATTCACCACAGACCAGCCCGGGAGAGTTTGACACCCTTCGAAAAAATAGTCACCAAAACCATCTCTGCGAGACTAACACAAAAAAACTTCTATCAAGAAAAGCAGAGAAGTTAGAAAATCCCTTGGCGACCTCAACTCGGATAGGACCATAACCACCAAACTGGCCGACAAAGGTTATGAACACCGAAGACAACAACGAATCCCTGCGACTTTTAGCAGATACGACTTAGTATAGAAAATGGAACAGAGATCCAACCCAACGCCTACAAGAGGAAATCATTAGTCTCACCAAATATGCTGAAGAACAAGGGTGGATATGCACAGATGAACGCAGCTTCTTAAACAAAACTCACCCCAGGACACCGGCCTTCTACATTTTGCCCAAAATACACAAACATGCTACAAAACCACCCGGCCGTCCTATAGTCTCAGCATGCGACTCATTACTGGAACCACTCTCATTGTACACTGACTATTTCATGAAACCCTTCGTTTGAAAAATTAAATCTTACATCAAGGACAGTACAGACACCATCAAAATTCTAGAAACTCAGAACCTTACTTCCAATTCCATCCTGGTCACCATGGATGTAGAGGCCCTGTACACCTCGATCCCTCAACAAGAAGGTCTGGAAGCACTCGCCAACTGCCTAAACAAAAGAAACAACACTGATTCGACTCCTATGAATTTCATTCTTGAATGCATTTGCATCGCCATGGCAGAGAGATTTTTCCTTTTTGATCAGCAAATCTATCAATAAATAAAAGGCGTGAGCATGGGTGCTACATTCGCACCAGACATAGCGAACCTATACATGGCCCAATATGAAGAAGACCATGTCTACCATGAAAACAATCCCTACAAAGATCACGTTAAACTATGGCGTCACTACATCGACTATGTCCTCCTGATCTGGCAAGGCAGCAAGGAACTACTGATGGCATTCCACCACTGGCTGAATCTACGGAACATCCACATCAAATTCACCATTGAATGGGATTTTCAAGTCATTAACTTCCTGGATCTGCACATATACCGGTCCAGGAATGTGCTGAAAACTGAACTCTTCAGGAAACCGACAGACAGAAACAGCATCCTTCATTTCTCCAGTTACCACCCCCAAGGACTCAAATATAATCGACCCTGTGGGCAATTTCTCCGCATCCGTATAAATTGAACGGAAAAAGAGAAATTTGAACACCACGCAAAACAATTGCAAACACGCCTAGGAGAAAGGGGCTATCCTAGAAAATCCATCAAAATGGCCAAGAAGAGAGCAGCCAATACCGACCGTTCTGTTTGCTTAACAACAAAAAACAAAGATCCAATAGACAGGACTGTCTGTGTCACCACTTTCAACCCTGTCAGCAACCATATCAAGGCCACAATCAAGAAACATTGGCATCTAATTAAAAACAAGGGGAGCCTAGCCAAAAAAACGTTGTTCGCATTCAGAAAAAATAGAAACCTCAGAGACACTTTGGTACACACTTTCCTTTAACCTACCAAAATGGCAACAACTTTGTGGAATCTTCCTCCCATAATGGGACATTACAGTTGCGGCCATTGCGTAGCTTGCCAATACACAGAAGCTAGCAAAACCTTTACCAACAAGGATTTCAACTGGACCATGAAAAACCACTCCAATTGTGAAAGTAAACATGTGATCTACGTCATCAGATGTCCATGCAACCTCCTCTACATCGGGAAAACCATTAGGCCCATAAGCAGAGGATAAATGAACATAGATCCTGCATAAAAAACCTCATACAAGACAAACACCTTGGGGAACATTTCAGCAAAAAAGGTCATACACACAAACAATTTACATGCACCGTCCTACAACAACTTCAGCCACAAAAACGAGCAGGAGATATCAACCTAGCCCTCATCAGACTCAAACAAAAATGGGTACACAAACTGGACACAGTGAAGAATGGTTTCAACATCACTGTCGAGTGGAAGCACATTCGGGAGTAACCCCTATAGAACACATCCAAAATTCAGCATCTCAAGCCCTAAGAGATATTTAGGTGACCAACACATGTTAGGTAGTCCTCTTTGTCTTACTTGTAGACCATCTGGGCACTCCACCGTCACTACCCAATACCTATCCTTGGGCTGGCCGCCCAATATGTTGACAAACACAACATGATCATGATCTTATGCAACATGATCATTGTAGACATATGGGCCTCATTACACGGTAGGCGGTAAAAAACGGGATTTACCGGCATGGCGCTATTAGTGTGTCCGCCCTCACAGGAGACCGCCAATAGCGTACCATTACGAGTAAGGCGGACACGCGCATAGGGCCATGCCGGTAAATGACCCTACCGCCATGCCGCAAAAGCACCTTACCGGGGCCGCCCAAAGTGCTGATAGCACCTCCGCCCTCACTCTACATGCTATTAGCGGTCACTGCTATTGGCGGTCACCGCTAAATAGCGTCATCGCACCGGAACAGGAAAGAGCACGGCGGCCATCTTTAAAAACACAATCCATTGCCATCCTCTGCCCCCTGGACCATTTTGGAGTTGGGAGCTGTGTTAAATCATCCGTGACACCTGCATCATGCCCAAGGCCTTGAAGAAAACCTGTGACAGGCAGCGGAAGGAAAAGTATACTAACGAGGAACTGGTCATGTTGACACAGACCCTTGCTGAGCATGCAGAGGTAGTCTTTGCCAATGACATGCGCCGCGCTACCTTGCTGAAGAAGAAAGCCATCTGGGAGGAGGTGGCTGTCAAAGTCAGTGCCGTGGGCAGCAGCACACCGCACTGTGCGTGAATGCAGGAAGAGGTGGGACGACCTCAGACTACGGGTGAGGGGCTTCCTGGCAGAGAACCACCAGATTGCCAGTGCCGGTGGAGATGGCTCCCCAATACGCCTGAAGGAATGGGAGGAGACATGCGCCAACATGATTGCCACCGAAAGCATCGAGGGAGTGGGCAGCATGGAGGTCGGCGTGGCTACCACTTCCGATGGAGGTGAGTGTACACATGACAGGATGCGGTGTGAATGTACAGTCACCCCCATATGTGAGCACAGACCCCACTCATGCATGGACACACATCCACACATGCATCCATACATCACCATGTCAGTGTCAGACCCAAACACACACACATGCACACATCACCAGAGACAAGTCCCAAACTCAACCATGCATGGATGAGGCACTGAACTGGCACATCACCTGCATCCACAACTGCTAAGTCCCAATGGCCATAACTGCATCATTCCTGTAATTTACATTGAGTATATTGAAACGCAACCAATGCCATCCCCCTTCTCGTCCCTGACAGGCTCACATACAGATGGGGAGGATGCCGCTGATGCATCAAAGGCACCACCTACATCCAAGAGGCCAAGGGCACAGGAGCCGGAGGATACCCCTGCAACATCCAGGGGCAAGGGGGAAGGCCACACCTGAAGAGTGGCAGCCTACGTCATAGTGCCACTGACAGGGCAGCAGTAGCTGCACCACCAACTGTGGCCCCACCACCGGAGGCAAACCCACTGTCAACAATGCCAGACACCCAGGGCCCACCATCAGCTGCGGCAAGCTCTGCTGGTGAGGCAGCCACCACTGGCCCCCTGTCCGATCCAGAGGACACCCTACTCCAGCACATGGAGATGCACACCCCAAGCCCCCCAGGAAGCACAGAGGCAGTGGCATCCCAGACCCCTGGTTCTGATGGGACTTTCGAGGACACCAACCCTGCAATCATGTCACCCATGCTACCATCACCTGTTGCATTGGAGTCATCTGAGGGCACGGCATCCAGTGCACGGTCACCCGGCACTGACCTCCAAATTTCCACCATCCTGCAGCGCCAACAGGAGCTGACCGTGCTGGTTGGCCAGCATGTCGCTGAGGCTGCCAATCTCAGTGAGAACATTGTCCAGACGGTGAGGCACTCCACTGAGCGCATGGACGCCAACACGGACAGGATATGCAATGAAATTGCAATGCTTAGGGAGGTGCTTGTCCGCATGGCAGACACAATGGACCGCCACTTTCACCAACAAGGCCAGTCTGCCCCATCCTCGTCTTCCGGGTCGACACAAACAAGCCCCCTCAGGCGCTCGATGCGAACCACCAGGCGCACGTCTGGCAACCCTCAAGATCCTTCCAAGGACAATTGAAATTAGGGGGTTGATGGGGATACCTCGGTGTGCATTGGCCATGGCAAAAATGGCAGAGACATGAGGGACTGTTGTGGGGGGTGGTGGGAAGGGTGTTATGGGTCTGTTGTGGGGAGTGGTGGGAAGGGTGTTATGGGTCTGTTGGGGGTGGTGGGAAGGGTGTTATGGGTCTGTTGGGAGAGGGGGGTGGGAAGGGTGTTATGGGTCTGTTGGGGGGGTGGGAAGGGTGGTGGGATGTTGTGGGGCTTGCACTTCTTCACCTTTATGTTAGTCAATACACTGGTTTCTGATGAAAACACAGCCTTGGACATCTTCATTGTGTGTGTGTGTACTTCATTGGCGACAGGGTCCATTGCGTGCTCTGAGACATACACCAGTGCATTCCTCCCCATATCCATGTGACAGTACGAAAACATGTTCCGCAGATTGATTGGCTGATCAGATGCTGTCTCACAGCACGTGCCCCCTGGCCATCCCCTCTTGCAACACCTGCATCCCCTTCACCTCCGTCCTCATCAACATCATCATCCTCATCATGTGCTTCTATTCCAACGTCAGGGGGCAGTGGGCCATTCCGTCTGTCACACATATTGTGCAGCATGACACATGCCATGGTGATCTTGGCCACCTTCTCATGTCCATACAGGAGAGCAGCACCAGACCTGGTAATGCACATTCAACGAGACATCAAAAGTCCAAAGGCCTGCTCGGTCACGATGCGGGTACGGGTATGTGCACGATTGATTACCTCCTCGTGCCTGTTCTGTGGTCTCCGTACAGGTGTGAGGAGCCAGGTTTTCAGGGGATAGGCCGCATCACCTGTATGGGGGGATGAATGGGGTCCTTTTACTGTTCACCTCAAGGGCGGCCTGTTCACATCACACAAATTGACATAGCATTGTGATGCAAGTGCTAAAATGAGAGCATACATGCAGATGGTCTGTGTGACAGCAACGTGCAAGTGTGTGGCCGACCCTGCAAGTAGAAATGGCACAATAATGCCTACAACAGTAATTTTGAAATGTCCTGGGTGTGGCCAGGTCTTAGGTGTCCCTGGCCCAGGCAAATTTTGTAGCACACTGCTTGTGTACTGACATTCTGACACCAATGTTGCCATGCTGTGAAGCATCACTTCCGTGGTGCTATAGGTGTGTGGTTCAGTGCTATGTCTAGGGGTGTTCCCTTTGCATGCATTCAAGGGTACATTGCTGGATTGATGCTTTGATGCACTGATTCTGTATTACCATCTTGACGCCATGTTGCTGATTTGTGTAATATGTGGTGTGGCATGATGTGCAATGGGGATGGATGTGTAATATTTTGCAGCCTGCATTGTTCTCATAGTCGTGCACCTTCAAATTGCATGTGGGTTCTTCTCAGGTACATCGTGGCCTTCCCTGAAGGACATTGGCGTACATGTGTATGTCCATTTTCCCTACGGACGCCAGTCAACACCCAGTTGGAGTATGTATCTCTCCCCCCCATTCACACCCAGTTGGAGTATGTATCTCTCCCCCCCTCATTCACACCCAGTTGAAGTATGTATCTCCCCCCCATTCACACCCAGTTGGAGTATGTATCTCCCCCCCCCATTCACACCCAGTTGGAGTATGTATCTCTCCCCCCCATTCACACCCAGTTGGAGTATGTACCTCCCCCCCATTCACACCCAGTTGGAGTATGTATCTCTCCCCCCCAAATCACGCTGCCATGTGCTTGCCCTGCTACTCACCAAGTAGCCACGAACGTTGTCCGGTGTGTCGCTCCATGTAGCGTGGGATACTTGAGTTCCGCAGAACCATGGAATCATGTGTTGATCCTGGGAATCTGGCACAGCAATGTGTGATTATCTTGTTGGCGTCACATACCATTTGGACATTGATAGAGTGGAATTGCTTCCTGTTTCGGTACGCTACTTCATTGTGATGTGGGACCACCAATTCCGCATGGGTACAGTCGATGGCCCCGATGCAACTTGGAATGCCTGCCAGTGAATAGAAGCCAACTTTTGTGTTTGCAATCTCCTGGGCAGTCTGTGGCATGGATATGTGTTCAGGTGCATGCTTCAGGAGTGCATCGAGTACCTGGTTCAGCGTGCGTGAGGATACTGGTTGTGAGATGCCATGCATCTGTCCCACTGTATGCTGATAGGTGCCTGTGGCCAGGAAGTGGAGCACACTCACCACCTTCAGTAGTGGGGGGATGGCAGTTCTGATGTCTATGAGGCTCGCAACGTCGTCGTGGATCATGTCCACGATGCTGGTGATGGGAGCCCTGTCCAGACGGTACAGGGTGTGTATCTGCTCAGGGGTCAGGTTGAATGGACTGGCTCTGATCCTGGGTATTGGTGGGTGCCTCTGTGGTATGATTAGGTGCCGTTGTGGTGCCTGCTGTGCCTGTCTTGCCCTCCTCCTCCTCCTCCTCCTCCTGCGTCTCCTTTGTGCTGCCTGTTGTTGTAGCAGCTGCGCTGCAATGAGGTCCTCCAGGCCATGTAATGCTGCCAGTATCGGAACCATCTTGGTGTGGGGAGGGGTGTGGGAAGGGGTGTGGTGTGCTCCTTTTGAGCTGCCACAGTCTCCATTGCCTTCACCTGTGCTGATTTGGTCCACCTGTGGCAGGTGGGAACACTGCTCATTTCCCTTAACTGGTGGTCCGCGATGCCGGTATTTGCACCATGGCGGTAAGGGGTTTGGGGGGATTTACCATGTCGCTATTAGCATGTGCACTGGCCTTGTGATGCTGTGCTAATAGCGGCATGGCGTAATTAACGGGATGGAGGGTCGCGCGCATGCGGCCTGCCCGCTATTAGTGGCATCGTAATTAGCGGTGCCGCTAATAGCAGTGTGCCGGGTCGTGATCCACATGGTGATTTAACATTACCGGTAACGTTAAATCCCTACCGCCATCCGTGTAATGAGGCCCATAGTGTGTGCGCGCTTGCAGTATTTTCAGAGATGGCAGCCCCCAACAAGTTTACTTTCACCAGTTGTACAACGCTTGTTAACAACTACCCTACAACATGCCACCACCCATGTGCCCGCCACCCAACTAAGTGGAGAGCCTCAAACACACTGGAGTTGGCTTTGGTTTGGAATAACACTGAAAACCGATAGACCACTTGAGCACACTGCTGAGTCATGTCAACTGTGGTAACTGCGTGTAATCTTTTATCATTATACCTGTCACATCATATAGTGCCCTTGCATTATTACGGATCATGATCTGCACATGCCTCATGATTTGACAATCAGTTATATAACATCACTTTGTATCTCCTGTACTTGGGCATCAGCAAACCACACGTGTAAGGTACTACATTTCCCAGCACTCCCCTTGCTCTTCTGGAGTCCATTTACATTCAGGTATCTCCACCTCTTTACCAACACAGGGCCCAGTAACAAAGCGCCTCGTCCGCAGCCGACTTTTCCTTTCGGTTTGCGGCGACTCTACTATTGGACACACGATTGGTCATGTGGGTCCCACTCACGGCGATTGGACACAGCCTGAGTCGGCAGTTACGACACATCAGCAGATGTGCACACCCCCGATTCTATTGGTCTTCTACTCCTCCCTGGGTGGATTCTTATACCCCAAGCATCCCGAGCTCCACAGCAACCATTTTGTGCAGTGTGAGCTTTGGGACCGTACCAGCTTCCAAAAATCGGTAAGATTTTTCAATCGTTTAGGCGAACACCGCGCCATCGACTCGTAGATCGATTATCTGGGTTCCCACATACTTACGAATTTATGCACTGAGCCACATGCGGTCAGGTTTTTTGTTCATTGCGTTTTTGGGGCGCAATATGCTATCTTTATACCAGCACATCCTGAGAACTGCAGGATTAGTCTGACCTCTGACTTACACCGCTAGGTCAGCACTTAGCACTGGATCACACTCCCACAGAATTGAGCTTTAGTCTGGGGCCACGTTCACACACGCTTGCCCAATAAAACCTAGACCCACCTGGCACGGGCTAACTATGGTACGCTCACCACCTGAAACCACAAATTATTTACACATGGCCATGTGGGTATGACACCCGATGCCTCCCTTCACATGGATCAAAAACAGGTGCCACCTTTCACCAGCCTGCACACGCACCATCCATTGTTGATATCACCATCCATATTAGGTTAGACTGACACGTTGTGGTCTTCCCTGTGATAGATTTGAGACCTACCAAGGCCCACTTCCAGCCTCTGGGACCCTGAAGCAAGTCACTCACTTGGGTACCCCCGGTCCATCTCAGTGCATTGAGCACTCTACAGTCCTGCATTCTATTAAGGACCTGAAATACACAGCGCCACTACTGCATTTCCAGCAGAATGGAAGCTGTACCTCTATACATCCTCGATGTATCTGTGTGGCACCAATCAGCCATTATTTAATAATTCCTAGATGAAACACTAAACAAATTGAGATCCTTACAGCTATCCTTTCTCCCACAGATAAGACGGACAGAACCACACCTTGTGTCCATCCTGATGAAGGCCACCACTATGACAGGCTTGAACTAAGCCTTTATGGTCGGAACACTCCTGTGTCGATATTCTGTGACACAACTGTTTAACCCCCATTGTCTGTTCTGTAGATAGTGTTGTGTACACTGTTTGTTATTTACCCCTGGACTAATTACAGTCCTGGGCAGCAACTTGTTTAGTCGAATTTTCACCCAACTATCTTTTTGTGCCTGTGCTCTATGTTGAAATTTTACCTCGATATTTCAGAGGTTGATACCTACTTGTATTTTCTATGTATATAATCGAATCTGTCCATTGTCACTTTCGTGCTTATCGAAAGTCCTGTAAATAATTGTAAAATCATCTGTGCAAAAAATTGGTTTGAAATAAAAATTGTGGTTCCAAACCACACAGCTGTTCTCGGATCTCCCATCCTGATTCATTTCTGGTGTAGAAAGACATAGAACGTAACGTGCACTAGCCGTTAATGCATGGGGGAGTTCAATAATTCAACCTTGTGCTGGGGCTTTTTCCCCATCCGGTACAAGGCAGGCTCAATGCTTTGCTTGATGGTAGCCATGCTGGCCTATTGATTGGAGTAAAAATAGTAAACACCTACATAAGAATTATACAGGTTTTATTGCCAAGATTCAGAATGCTCCCACCACCAGATTGTGAATTTACTGGGGAGGGCATGGGCGTGTATGAAAGGTGCCAAGAGTATTTGTTGGACCCAGTGAAGTGAGGACCCCATGGAGTGCCGGAGATGCCAAACAGGTCCGTATCCATGTGCGCATGAATGCCTAAGAGGAGCGTGGCCGCCTATAATGAACAATGTCAACCAATTAGTTATCAATGTGATGATGTTATTGAAAGTATTATCTGAAGTTGGTTGGGCCCCGGAGAAGCCATCAGATATGTCTAATCTAATCATAGAACTAACACCTAAATACTATATATGTAGTTTACGCTGTTAATTAAATGTATTCATACATTTTTGTAATTGATATTGTATTATGATGACACAGATGGAGTTTCTTTTGTTTATAAATCACTTACATCTATGGTATCATTGAGTTTGATGCTTTGAATAAAGCTAGGTTGTCCTGTGCACTTTGACTACTCCATTATTGAGTATTCTTTTTACCAGTGCAGTAAATTGGGCCCTTCTCTACATTTGGTATCAGTGGATGGTTCCTTAGGGATTTTGCGGACTGTCAAGGATTCCTCGTCGCCTCCCCCTTGGATGGCGAGGATGGCCTTGGGAAAGTGGAATAATGTGCACATGAGAAGAGAGGTCGGCAGGAGTCCCCATTGATGCAAAGTCCTGCCTGCTCTCGCAGGTCACCCCATTGGGCATAGAGGGCAGAGTAGGCAGATAGAGATGCTCATTGACGAAGACTCTCAGGGGATCCCTGAATGTGAGTATAAACTGTGCATGGAAAAACTTGGGATTTGAGATTTTGTATATTATTGAATTGTGAGATATTTGAGATATTGAGAGGTTGAAAATGTATGACAAGGGTTGGGAAAGACCGTACAGTAAGCCTCTTTAAGGGGCAGGGAGATAACCGGAATGATCCTTGCATATAATGGGAAACAGCTGTATTTTGAATTTAGTTGATGAGTGTTGGTGCTATGTATTTTTTATTGGGGTATAACAGGATGCTAAAGATATTTTTGTGTTGGTTTATGAGGGAATTAGTGTTGTTGATAGTGGAAAAGTGGATTAGATTTTGAGCAGTGTTTGTTGATATTGTTAGGAAAGAGATTTTGTGATGAGAGATGTAGTTTTTGGAAAAAGGAGTGAGTTGGTTAATTTTGGGGGTGAAGTGTGAAAAGGAGAAAAAGGGTAAGCATGTATTGAAGCAGTGTTTATTGACTATTGGTAATTTGTGTACTATCTTATCATGTCGGACACGCCTATTGTCCATTTGTGTAAATCACTACATGGATATAACGACAAGATAATGAAGTACCCCATTCAGTGGATTAAACATACAACTGACAACATGTTTATGCCGTGGCCTCAAGACAGTACTCATTTGAAATAGAGTCTGCAATACTTGTGCACATATTTATATGCCACATAGAAGTGAAAACAATTACGGAACAGACTAAGTATACTCCAGCTGTGGAAAATGTTTGAGGTGGAAGTAGTTTAACCAAGCAAGAAGGGGTGGATGCTTAACCAGCATGGCAAAGGGCACACACTGCCAACAGCGCCTCCTCCTCTAACCAACATCCTGTCCTTGACTGTACAGGGAATATACTCATCACCCCCAGCATTTAGTGATGATGACAATATAAGTGGAGAAAAGGTAAACAAAGACCATTGTCATTACAAGTTGAATATGGTGTATTGTGTAGTTTGCAAACAGAGTTAACAGAAGAAGAGGAAGAATGTCAAAGAATGAGAGGCATGCAGGGAGAAAGGGATGAGACAACAATTGTACCAGATAAATGGAAAGGAGGACAAACAATACTTAAACTTGATGGAAAGGGCTTAGAAGATCCTAATGAGACGGTGTTAGAAGATGGAAACCGACAGGAGGCTGAGAAGGAATAAATGTTGGAGGAAGAGAGAGGAAAGGAAATGAGAGGAAGATAGAGATGTGGAGGTATGCCAAAAGGAAGCTGACAACATGATAAGCAGACATACATTGACTGACAGTGAAGGGGAAGACGTTATAAGAAGAAGCAATCACAGCTTAAACGGGAGCAGAAAAGATACCATGAGTAGAAGAGAGAGTTGGGGTAAGTCTCCACAAAGTATGGGTAGGCATGTATTAGAGGAGATAGTGAGTTGAATGCATGTGAGAGAACCCCTTAGTAGGTTACAGTTTGGGGAAATGGATGAGGAGGACGAGGAAGGACAGTCGGAATGGGAAGATGAGGAGAGCGGGGAGCAAGACGCCGCACAAGCTCCTCTTACAGGCACACCTGCTGGGAGAGATATATATTTAATAGACCTGGAGGGAAGAGCAACAGAGCTCATTAGATATCCATTGTTCCCAGACGGACATCCAATAAGTCCAGAAAGGAACACACCATATGTGAATAGATGAAGAGATTTACCAGGCCGTAAAAAGGTTTGTATGACAGCAGCACCTAAGAGGATAAAGGGTGCAGCCACACGCATGCGCAGAAGTGTATTGAAACAATTCCCTTTATTACAGAAAAGCAGAGGACTAGCACAATATTTACATTGGCCACAGACAGACAAAAATAGTGTAATATATAAACTGCCTTTGCTTACTGCAGGGGAAGGAACATGGATCTATGAGTTGGAGAGAGAAACATTGAAAATGAAATTGAAGTAGGAGATAGGAAGAGCCTGTTTGCAGCCATATTGGGAGAGCAATAAGCAGACATTTGGAAAAGGGCAGGGTACCCTGGAGTGACAGCACAACATACTAGACATGACGGCGCAGATTCTAATAATTTGCGAGCAGGTGTATGGAAGGCACTCAGAATACAATTCCCAGACACATCAGATATGAGTGTGATAATGACAGGAAAAATGGTGCCGGATGAGGACCCAGCTGCTTAGATACAAGAAATAAAGGAGAAATGGTGGTTAGAAACAAGGGAAGCATAGGACGAAAATTGTTTTCTATCACATTCTATGTCAGGGACTCCCCGACAGGGGTGTTCCTAGGTCTAAAAAAGATCTGGGGCTATGCTAATGTCAGGACTGTCAGGACCCGGGGCTAGCTAGCCTTTTGGCTTTAGGCCCTGAGCTTCTATCTGGGACTACAATCAAAAGACCTGGGGCTATAGCCCCTTCAGTCCCTCAACCCCCTCAAGCCACTTCTCTGCTCCCCAAAGAGGTACAAAGACAGTTAAGGAACATTGTGGGAATTGAGGTAAAACCAGGGTCCGACATACGATTGAACATTCTTCATCATTGCCAGTTAAAAGAAGAAAAAGACAGACAGACAATTGAAGAAAGTAAGGTGGAGGAATCTAAATGAATACAGACAAAATTATCAGAATTGGCCGTAGAAGGAGCAGTAACAACAAGCACAGGTGAGGACAATAGTGCACAGAAGCCACAGCAAACACTGCAAGTGTTGAATGCACATTTTATGGGAACAGCAGGATACAATTACCCCCTGGAGAGAGGGTGTGCACAAAGAGGAAAAGGTTTTGGATTTCAAGCACCAAAACCAGGGTGTTCAATGAAGGATAGCCACGATTTGGGGGATTTGGACCACATAGTTGGACTTGTGGAAAAACCTGGACATATTGCATGGGTTTGCGGAAGTAGGGGAGGAATGCAACAAAACTGGCAAAAATGTGTCCCAAGATGGGAGTTCAGGTACGCAGCATCACCAGCACCACAGAGTGCTTTGCAGCAAGAATACAATACCCAAGATTGGACACTGTATCAATCAACCCAGACACAGGTGCAGCAATATTGCAGACAAAACAAGCAGTAAAGCCTCAGATACAACAAATGCACATACAAACACCAGTAACAACAACAGTACCCAGAAATACAGTGCCACAATGGAGTGCAAACATTTTGCCACCCAGAGTTGGGGGTGGGACAGTAGTGGGAGGGAATCCCTACACTGGAAAAGAACTGAACATATACCCACAATAGGACGTCCCACAGAGTGACTCAATGTGCCCAATTATATCAATTAGCCTAGACCCACAAGAGGAGCCCAGTTTGGTGGTGACAATGAGGTGTGTCAGGACAGTAGTTCATTTTACAGACAAATTGTCCAGAACAGTAGGAGAGCACTAAATGTCTATGTCATTATTGTATTCTCAGAAAACACCAGTTAACATACTAGGGAGACATCTGATGAGCAAGCTAAACATGACAATTTCACTCACTGAAGAGGGAATAATATGTTCAACATCAGTTATTCATTATGTGAATGCGCATGAGTTTGTGAGTGCATTTTATGGTCAGGAGGCACAAAGGGGTACCGCTGAACCCCGAGATATATCTTTATGGGCCACAGATGCTACTGACATGGCTTCCAAGAATACACGACAAATTGTTGAGATTAACAACAGAATTTCTCTTTAGACCAGAGGTACTTATGGACATGGGAGAATGCAAATTGTTACAATTGAATAAGATGAAGCGGTAGTCAGAGAGGACAGAGTGATTTTGCATGGAACTGATAATGAAGGAATACGTTGATGCACAGTAATAGCGCTCAATTCAGTACATAGACTTACTGATGACTGATGACTTAACTGTTTCAAGATGACTATTTATATGATGATGTGATGTTTTTCATTTGAATTACATATCAGTTTCGAACAGAATATAGAGAGGTTCAACAGATGATATTGTTGGAGAGGAAGATACCATCATTTTTGGAGGAAGATTTGTCAAATTTGCTGAATTCGCTGTGGACCAGTGATCCATATGATGTTGATTTATTAAAAGGCATTGAATCAGTCACAATAAAACTAAAGGAAGGTGCTATTCTAATACGAGCAAAATCGTATCCCATTTCAAAAGAAGCTGACAAGGGTATCTATGAAACTATTGCTGCATTGGTGAGACAATGTTCATGGGTGCCTTCAAAATCACCATGCAATATTGTGGTGTACCTAATAAAAAAGGCAAAAGGAGTGACTTGGAGATTCATACAAGATTTACGGTCTTTGAATAATATTGTTGAAGCAGAATTTCCATTGGTGCCAAGTGCAGTCATGATATTATTTAACATATCGCTACAGCCCAGTGATTGATTTAAAAAATGCTATTTTCTCCCTTGCAGCACAGTCACCTCACACAGGGGTACTGTGAGTCCCCCAGTATGATCAATAGGGTCTTGCAGACAGATTCTACAAAGGTACAAAATGATAGCACAATCATACAGTATGTTGATGAGCTGCTAGTTTGCAGTGCCAAAAATGAAGAGTGCAGGAAAGAAAGTATTGTCAGTACTGACTGAAAAAGGGTGCAAGGTGGACAAAGAGAAACCACATTATTGTCAGGAAGAAGTACTGTACTTGGACCAGATAACATCAAAGGAAGGTGACACCTGAAAGAGCAGAAGCTATTACCAATACACCTGTTCCAAATACATAAAATAGCTACAGTAGATTTTAGGACTCTGAAAAATTTGTCAGGAATAGGTCTCTGTCTGCAGCACATATGTTTGGCCATCTTCAAGGGATTGAAAGAAACACAGAAAGAGAAAAGTGAAATTACATGGATGGGTGAGATGACAGATGCTTTTGATGAATTAAAACAATAAGCAATAAGTACAATTCCTGTGTCAGGGATCCTAGATTATAGTAAAACTAACTTTTTCCTGTTCTCCCATTCAGATGGAGTTGTGATGACAGCTGTTCTCACACAGAAAACTTCAATGGAGCACAAACCACTGGAGTTTTACAGCTGAATCCTGTATCCAGTAATGAGAGACCATCATCCATGTGAGCAAGCATTGGCTGCAGCAACTTTTGCCATTGAGAAATGATCCAGTATAACAATGGGCTGTTCAATTACTTTATATTTGAATATGCTCTTTTTGCCAATGTTGAAAAGTCCAACAGAACATTAACTACCCAGAGAGCATCTGGTTATGAGGTCATAATATCAAATCCATTGTTCAACCCCTTAAGTGCTAAGGATGACATTGCTTGTCCTAGGTGCATAGCATCTTCCGTTAGGCCCATTTTCCATAGCAGTTAAGTGGTTAAAATTGTTAGGTGCATTATAGTTAATCATGTAAAATTTGTAGCAGAAGCAGTGCAGGAGGGAGATAATGTTCATGATTGTACTACTTACGATGGTTATTACGATGATGTGCCCCATGTAAAGGAAAATGCCCTAGGAGGGGCCATAAGTGTCTTCATGCATGCCTCTTCATTGATAGATCAAAGTACAGGATTAAGACATAGTGTGACAGCAGTAGTAAAGCCAAAGGAGTGTGGAGTGTTTGCAGTGGTGGAAAGTGCCAGACTGCCAGCACATTTCTCAGCACAAGTGGCAGAATTGGTTGCTATGATTTTAGAGTTTGAAGCACATAAGGATAATGCGGTAACTGTATATTCCAATTTCACCTACATGACAACAGTACACTTAGGTCAAAAAAAAGGAGGGGCCTTCAGTAAGCAGAAGGCATGCCAGTACAGCATGCAACATTGTTAAACAGATTGCTAGAGGCGCTTGAATATCCCTCAGCAGTAACGAAGCAGCAGGTGCAGAAGTCAAAAGGGCAGCTCATTTCCCAGAGATATCGGACATTAAAATTGCCCCAAATAAATACACACGTAACATGGTGATGAAAGAAAGCTTTAATACACTGCCATTAATACAAATTGTAGAGCTGCAGTGATGAGTGCCACAAGATGAGCAGGATTTGTGGAAGAAGAGGGGTGCTTATTATCCCCTGCAGAATTGATTTGGGGCACAGGATAGCACTGAGAAACCTGTCATGCCTATTGAGTTGCTCACAGTTGCGTTAGATCAGTTACATCATCCAGTACCACCACGAGGGAGTGTATTGCAGCAACACTTTCGGACGATTGGTTCATCCCAAATGTACCTGAGCATATGACCAATTTAATTATTAACTGTATGGTTTCCAAATGTTTACTGCCGGTCATACATTACAATCAGTGAAAGGAGCAGTATGACATTTCAGCATTTGCATATCAATTCTGTGGATATGCTCCAAAATTGTAATGGCTACCAATATATGATAGTGGTAGTATTCCCGTTTCCCCGCTGGATAAAAGCAGGACCATGTGCACATCCAGAAGCCATATCAGGTGCAGAGTTCCTTGTATGAGAGGTATTTCGTAGATGGAGAGTACGCAAAGTGCTACATTCTGATAATGGATGCCATTTTGTAAACAAAGTGTTTGAGCAGACACACATTTTCATCTGCTTATCATCCCCAATTGAATGGGATTTGCAAGCACCTAAACGACCTCTTGAAGAAACGCATTGCAAAATTAAAATAGACTTTACATTTGTATTGCCTTCCCTTGGCTCCCTTGGCTCTTTTTGCCTTATGCGACCAGCCATGAGTTGGTGACAGGAGGAAGAATGAATGTTCCAATTACTCATCCCACATGGGTTCAAACGGATGCTGAGAGTTCAGTAACAGTACATGGTAATGAGATGCATGCATATTTGATGGCTGTGACTAAATCTCTGTGTCTCCTGACGGGTAAAGACAAGACAGGGGGGCTCAGCAAAAATCACTGAAGATTTAAATGGACATTTTGACCAAGTTAGTTTATTACAGCCTCCCCATTGTATCCAAGAGACCAGGCCCTTTATCAAAATATCACTCTAATGTGGCATAAGCCGAAGTTTGAGGGACCATATACAGTAGAAGTAAAAGTATCAACGTCCTCGGCAGTGAAGATTATGGTAAAACATGCATGGCTACCCCATAGTGACATACAAAAATATTACAATGTGGCCCACTGTCAAAAGAAACAGAGCTGCATGAAGAAGAAGAAAGATGGATATCTCAGACAAGAGTGATGACCAGAATGAACCAGCAGCAAGAAGAACACAATACATAGGGACTTGTGTGGATTTTTTGTATATCCCAAGAAGGATTTTGAATGTTCCCCAGAGAAGTTTTGATTTTTCTGTACTTTTCTTCTTTTTTGAGCACTCATCCTTTTCCAGGAGTTTTGAACATTTTTATGACAGGTTTGTTGTTTACCCTTAAAACATATATTGGTTTAGAATGGAATGTTTCCTTATTTTTAAATAAGATTTTTATTGTGAATACTGATCTTCTTTGTGACACAAAAGGATGTGCATTTTATTAGGTAATACCAAATATGTTCTCTTATTGCCCAAATGGCTAATAGAAATAGATATTTGCAAAAGATAGATTCTTGAGCTATTATGACTCTGGCATTCTTTTTGGATTCAATTGCTTTGAATTTGCTTAGTGTATCACAGTAAAGTGGTTTAGCACTAATGCTACAGCAAGATCAATATTACTGAATGATAATATAGGTGTGGTTTCTGAAATAACAGCAGTTGAAATGACGCCCAAAACACATACTGAAATAAGCACAGCATTCAAGGGGTTAAACATAAGTGTGCAGGATGACTTAAACCACATGCCACAGTCTTTTGAATATTCCATCCATGTTACTAGTAACAAGTGGTATACGAGTATGAGGAAGGTGGGAAAGGAGAAGTCTAATCACAGCTGTTTTGTTTGTTACCTCATTCCGTATGCCATGAGAGCCTCCAGACTGTTCACATTATTAGAATAGATTTGAAAACACTGCCCTGGTGGATACATGTTAAGGGGGCCACCCTTCTTAGATGAACACTTCTAGGAAGATAACCAGAACAATTCACAGTAGCTTGCAGAGCAGTCAAGACTAAATCTCAGGAGGAGTGAGGGTGATCAGTGGTACCCAATGAGCACACCTAGTAAAGCAAAAGGGCAAATAGCTTTAGTAGAACCAACAGTCTTCAGAGATTGCAATACTAACTGTAAATGCCCAGCCCTAAGATGGGGCCTTGTACTCAATGATCAATGCACGCATAAAAAGTTCACAGTCCATCGTAAAGTCCATTAGGTACTTTTTAAAGCGCATACAAGAATTAGGAGAAGAATTCTGAAGGGGTGAAATGGGTTCCAAAAGTTAGGAGAGGATCTGCTAAGATGAACACAGCTGTTCTCGAGTTTCAGTGGTCTTTAGGAAGAGAATACTACCTGACATAAGTGCTCCTTAAGAAATGTAAAATGGCAAAAGATGATGCAGACACTTGCTGGAAGAAACCCCAAAGAAATCTGGGAGATCCTAGTGTTGTGCAAAGGTAGAATGGCCAATCGCATAATAAACCATATACCTGTAGATTTGTGGGAGAAATGTGCCTCAGATACTTATTATAATGACAATGAGGCTTCCTCCTGGGAAAAACAGGAGGGAAAATGTCCTTTTGAGCTGACGTATGACAATTTGGACATTGAGCTCTGCATATGCAAACTTAAAAAATCCAGAGCTCCAGGCCTGACTTGTCTAACAAGTGCAGTGCTGAAATTGCACCCAGAAATATGGGCACCTCTGTTGTTGATATTGTTTGATAAGTTGTGCGCTAAGGGTCAGATTTCATCGTCTTGGAGACAAGCCATATTAATACTGTTTTTTAAAAAACGTGCAAGAATACTACCGTCCAACTACCGGCTCTTATCCATGTTGGATGTTACTGGCAAAATATTTACATTGTTTGTGCTGCGGGAGCTTTTAAGCTGGATGAACCTGAAGGGCATACAGGGTACATTACAGACTGGCTTCGGACGTGGATGTGCAACCACCCACAATATTCTGTTGCTAGACTAGCTTATTACGGAAGCACAGGAAAAGGGAAATCCTTTGCTCTATGTGTTGTACATTGATCTTTGAGCAACTTTTGACTCAGCAGAGTGATCCAAATTGTGGGCCAAAATGGATAATTTTGGGGTCCCTACGTGACTCTTGCACATCATAAGGCAGCTCCATATGGAAACAAGTGTGCAACTGCAGTTGAGTGGAGAGGGGGCCAGCACGTTGTGGGGTGAAACAGGGCTGCATGCTAGCCCCAACTCTAACATCTTTATGGCTGATTTACTAGTGCTCTTAAGAACCATGCCCAACTGCCCGCCAAAAATCAGACATACGCACATAAAGTGGCATGCATATGCGATGTCATTTTAATAATTGAGCACACATATGTGGATTTTTGTAGCACTACACTTGAAGTATGCCGTTATATGGAAGCCAACGGGTTTATCCTGAATGTGGATAAAACAAAATGTATGTGCATCGGAGGAAGGGGCTGCAAAAACCTCTGGGGCACAGTGGAATTTCTCCACGAGTACAAATACTTGGGAGTGGAACTTGAGCAAAGTGGAGGGTGCACTATTCCAACGGTTGGGAAACGTTGAAGTTTAACAGCATTAATTAGAACAATTGCCATGGAGTCTGCAGGTTGTAGTGTACTGGGAATCATCATGCTGTACAACGTTTTAGCCTGGCAGCAAAATATGGTATTGATGCTAAGGGGATGAGTGATTACCGCTGGTTAAAAATTGTGGAGGGTAAGTCCTGGAGGACAATCCTAAACTTTCCTCAAGCAGTCCCCATAGAGTTGATACATTTAGATTTTGGATTAAGATCATTGGAAAGCATGGTATTGAAAAAGAAAGGTCATTGTACCTAAAGATGGTCAAAGAATCTAAGTGCCCTCTTCTAAATTGTTTGGGTAGTGAGATCATGAATCACACCAGTGACTTTGGGCAACTCTTTTGGGAAAGTCTTTGTTGGATCTGTTTAAACAGATCAATTGGAATCCGTGAAGACAGATCTAAACCAGAAATTGTTTTATGGGATTGGGGACAGAACTTTTCCCATCTGGCATCTCTAAAGACGTATTCAGGACGCAAAATATGTTGATTTTGTTTTATAAAACCCCAGTGTCATTTAATCAAATGTCCCTCTCTGGATATTAGAATGTTCATAATATTTTTATGTCTGGACCATTTACCAACTCTAACTACTAGGGATTCACAGTGGCATATTCCACATGTTCTAAGAGCTTGCAGGCTGTGTAAAAAGTCTAACATTCTTAAATTGGCGTAACATAGCATGTGTTAACTTCATGTACAAGATTGAATGATTTATACATGAATAGACTCTCCAAATATGTACATGGTCCAGAATCAATTTGTAGTAACATGTTCTGGCAATACTGTTTTAATACTAACAATCTCTCAGTGTGGATTTCCCTATTTGGAATATGGGAGGGTGTCCGAGGTGAATTTGTTTCTGAAGAAGATACGGTCATAAAGACTTAAAGAATGGATAGGTGTAAACCCATAAACTGAGTGCCACTAAACTAGATCTGACTTGTAAAGAGTCATTGTTATATTGGAGGGTTAAATGTTTTTAATTGGTTTTGTTTTCATATGTTTCTTGAGTTTGTAAGCATGAAATGATTTGTAATGGAAATATTTAGCTTGATCTATTGTTTATTCTTTTTATGTGAAAAGTTTAATTCGGAACGAATACACATTAATACATTTAAAAAACAAAAAAATATAACAATAGCACCCAAGCCAATAGGAAGGCCAAAAATAACCTTCAATGAGTAAATGCATTTGGATGAACAAAGGGCCACTGGTAGGTGACTTCACTACTCACCGTTCTTAGCTCGGTTTTTGTCCTGGCTTGGCAGATCTAGAGGTGGTAGTCAGAGATACGATTTCCCGCCATCGGTTTGGTTTCCAGATGTACAAGCACTGCAGGTGCGGACACAGGTTCGGTATGGGACAGGAGCAGCTACTCTTGATTCAGATAAAGAACGAAGAAAGCAACAAAGAAATCAGTGATGCAGCAGGACTCAGAGCGCTGGAAGGTACATGGGAAAACCACCTACAGTGACTACGCATTCAAAATCAAATTGTCTATTCTGGTACTGGTCCTGACAGCTTTTTGTGCCTTGAAAATAGCACTGAGAAAATGTAAAAAGGCTGGAAAAAAAGCACTGGAGATGACAAAAATAGTAAATGTGACACCCCACATGCGCATTATACAAAATTGTATTGGACCGCTTGGGATGCTATTCCAATGTTCGGCTGATCCCCACAACTACACAGAACAATGGGTAGATTGTGAAGGGTATGGTGACAGTTGTTTCATGACATCTGGCCCAGAATATTATGCACCACAAGGAGGGAGCTTCAGGCGATCACAAAATATGGCTACCGAAGTATGGCTATAATGTACAGGACAGAACTAAGGGGGTGGTTGATGAATCGACCAGAGGGGAGAGACTAACGGTGCAGGTAAATGTGCCAGCACCAACCTCTGTCCCTCCTCCTCCTTGTTACTCTAGAGATGAGAAGGAATATAAACAGACCCAGCCGCCCTGTGAACCTAGGGGTAAGCTTTGATACAAGTTGAGGCTGAGTCCTTAAACCAGTTAAACTATTAATGCACATACATCTGTCATAAAGGATTAGTTAAGTTGAGCGACACTAGAAGGGACAAAGGGGCTGATTCATGGAATTATGTGCGCCAAAAAACAGGCTTTGTGCGCCATTCTGTCTGCAAATCCCTGTTTCACAAATGGGGATTTGCGAGCCGAATGGCGCACAAAGCCCATTTTTCGGCGCACATAATTCCATAAATCAGCCCCTAAAAATAAACCAAAGAATGTACAAGTAGTGTACGATAAGTGACATTGATTCTAGCGTACCAAGAGAGGGACTCACTACACTGGAAGTGCAGATGAAACTATAGGTAGATAAGAATGCAAGGGCGGGGAAACCAACATACGGCAGATGTACAAGGCGAATGTGAAATAAATCAACTCCATTATAAGTCATCAACACGAAGGCAAAAGTGAAGAATACAGACATTTTCTTAACATAGAGATCGCAACATGCCTGAAAATTAGTAAAAGTATTAGAATACAAAATGATGAATTCACAATAACACATCTATTTTAGATGCTTCTGAGGCTGCACAGGTAATAGTTCATATGGAGCACCAAGGTCGGAACGACAGGAAAGAGTAGTGGATGATCAGAACCTAGAGGGCAGATAACAGTTCTCTGGATGCAAAACTGCAGCCTCCCGTGTTAATTAAATAAATAGGAACACAGAGAGCCATTGATATCCAGGAACTACAGCAGAACATCAAATTATCTCCCACCTTATGTCTCATTCTCGCTCGTATCTTAACTTCTGTCAGGATGTCCAAGGTTGGTGAGTAAATAGCCAAACAATAGAAATTCCTTGTGTTGCACCGCCTATAATGAATAATGCCAACCAATTAATTATTAATTTGATGATGTTATTAAAAGTATTATCTGAAGTAAATTGGGCCCAAGAGGAGCCATCAGCTATGTCTAACCCAATCATAGAACTAACACCTATATACTCTATCTGTAGTTTGTTATGTTATCCAATCAAAGCATTCATTTGTTTTGTATTAGATATTGTAGTATGATGACACAGATGATGTTTCTTTTTGTTTAAAAACTGCTCACATCTTTTGTAACATTGAGATCCGATTGTATGCTGTCTTGGCCGAGTTCAAGGCTTTGAATACAATTGGGTTTTCTCGTGCACTTTGAGTACTCCTTTATTGAGTATTGTTTTTATTAGTGCAGTACATTGGGCTCTCCTCTACAGTCTCTATGGCTTTTCTCAATAACTTTGGAATGCTAGCATGAAAAAATATGAAACTAGTCCATATTTCACAGCTGCCTGGGCATGCAAAATTTCAGAATTGTACATTAACTGCTTGATAGGTTAAACCTTTTAAAACTTTTAAACCTTTTTTATTTTGATTGTGTTCTGAACAACTTTTAACATGGGGTTTTCCCATAGGAAAAGAACATATTATTTCGGCCCAAACACCTCAAAATCGGTATCTTCGATTTTCACACTTTTTTGCAGACTCCTAGATCTCATCTGGGATTGATGCAGTGAAAAAGAAATTTGAAAATTGTCCTTTAAATGTATTTACATATGACTCAGGCACAGAACAAATCTACATTTTTCATACAAACTGTACGCAGACTTCATTAGTTTTACAGTTTGTACATTGCACAATGACATCTCCTAAAACTCACATCAAAAGCAAGTTGCAGCTGATTTTGATGTCAGTTATAAGGTGATGGAATAAATGGACACTTTCACACAAACTATAGCAAAAGGAGTATGAGTTTCACATTTTGTACATTATACAGTTAACATCTGAATACACATCAAAGTCAGGGCTGATAGTATACATGCACCTACTACACATAACATGTGGATGTACAACGCATGCTCTCACATGCACCTACAACACATGCTCCCATGACACATGCTCCTACCACCCATTAACCTACCACACATGCTTCTACCACATGCACTCTTATGACAAAAACATACTGCACACTCACGATGTTCATTGTAATGACACAGACTCCTATGATACATGCTCCTATGACACATGCTGCTATAACCTGCAATACTATAACACACACTCCTATAATTCATGTTCCTGTGACATGTGCAAAACAAAAGAGGTGATGGCAAGAAGCTTTAGAATTAATCTTAACCGCTGTTTTGCCTGCCAAGCCATTACATAAGGCACCATATGCAAATCAGAATTAGTGTATGATTGGTGAATCGCTCAGGGCAAACACGCTCATCGTACTTCCATAGTGGGTGAAAATTGTACTGTTTAGATTCCTCTAACAACAAATCTTTTTTCTCAACAAAGGCATTTATTTCAAACGTAAGTGTGATACAGATTACATCATCACATGAAAATATATAATATAAAAGTGCCAAAAAATGACATGAAATATGATAAATAATAAAGGAAAATTGTATTGCTGAATGCAAGAAACAAATTATCATTACATACTAATTGGATTTGTGACCAGCCGGTTTGGCGAAAAAACAAGAGACAGAAAACACGCGACAATGGTTCAGACATGTGGTTTGAATTGAAAAGAATATTGCGCCCCTTAAATAATGTTCCTGTTGTGTTATTGTTACATCTTACATTAATCAATTGACAGTTCTGTAAATTTCCAAAAGCATAATAGTTGACAAAGTTTTTGATGTGTCATGCACCTCACACTGAAGTGTTAATAGTTGCCATTCCATGGCGCACCATACAGTCATCCCCATTCTAGGCGATTGTTGTCAGCGGGTAAATGAAGGAATAAAACATTTGCTGTGCAAATATATGAAATGTCGAAATTTGCAAAATAATGTTAATTTGCCAATTTATATGCTTGCAGTCCCTCAGAAATTCTCTCTCTCTCTATATATATATATATATATATATATATATATATATATATATATATATATATATATGTATATATTTATATATATATATATATATATATATATATATATTCACTAAAAAAATCGCTGTTAGAGGGACGTTATGGTTAAGTTGCACTACTAAAAACCTGTGAAATCCACTAAAAAAACCTTATAAACGTGACATTATGGTTCAAAGTAAAATCGAAAAACCCCTGAAATTCGACAGTTATGGGAGGCTAAGCAACCATAACTGCCTGCACCACTGTGCACTGCTAACACTACCACCAAGGACATGAAAGATGGCATCACAAATGTCATTGATGACATCACTGATGAGATCACATGTGTAGCCCCTTCGTTTTTGTTCACTGCCATATCTAGGCCAGGTGGGTTTATTTACTGACAGTCAGAAACTTAACTTTCAAAAGGTATTACATTTATAAATATTGCTATTCTCACATGTTCTTACACTACTCTCCTTAGAATGTAATTGTATCTTATGATGTCCATATATAGGGGAAGAAGCAGGAAACAGCAACTTAACCATAACTACACAACCACTACCGTGGCTGTGTAATGTAAATATATACAAATAAGTGATCGCCTGACAGTAACGCTTCTCAAGTGGATTTGGGTAAAGTATGATTCCTCTATATGGACCTAGAAAAGACCTAGAAAAGAGAAGGAACAGTGAGTCATCTGCGTAAAAATGTGGTGCTGCGTGAGTACAGAATGCCATCTGTATGTACCAAATTTAGCTTGACCATGTACCAATTTCTCATCAAACGAGGCAACTGGTAATGGAGAGGTTTTAAAGAGGGAGTCTCTGTAATAGGTCTTACCTCAGTGGGTATGAGCTTCTTTATCTTGGGTAATTGCTGGTGCCTTGTAAGATTACCTTTCACATAGGTGCCATGTTCCTTAATGTTTATGTAGCTAACTAACGAATGACGTTGAGACGTGCGTCGTGACCACAGCAACGGACGCTGGGGTCCTAGCAACGAATGCTGTTGTCCATGAGTATTGTAGTGTGCCTGGCTGTTGCCTGCAAAATTGCTAAGAGACCTAAAATTGAATGGACTTCAAAATAATAGTGATAAGCTATTGTGCCAAAATCACAGAACAGTTTTTAATTTGAGACTGAGGTATAATTCGATAATGTTAAGGACTTGTTACACAGCACTCATATGGGCAGCTTAGTTGCTGTCTTCTTATTAATCGGAAAGCACCTTTATATTTTGTCTATGTTAATGAAGTGGTACACTGTACTTACTGCAGACAGCATGGTTGCTGTCCTCTTTCTAACCAGAAAGCACATTGATATTATTGTGTCTTGTGGTGAAAGGTGATGAACAGTGTAGCCGAAAAATACTGGCCATACACCTGAATAGGGATGTTGTAGGTGCCTCATGTAAATCTTCAATTGAATTCATTCTAATATTATTTACAACATTTCTAGTGAGAAAAAATAATATTTGGGTAGGGTGTCAGCAAACTACTAAAGGCTGGTATGATCAGAAGAGAATCTCGAAATTACGTATACATTAAGATCATAGCAGGGGTAACGTTAAGTGTTCTTTGCCATACATTATTTATCTTTGGGAACATAAAAAATAGATATATAGCTGTAGATAGAAAGGTAACTTGTAATATATTTATCAGTTACTTCACAGTGTATTTCATGTTCCGTGTTAAGGCCCACCAAGGTGCTTCGTAAATTGCATATACATTTGGATTCCATGCCTCTGAGTTTGAGTTTAATGTCTCCCCCTCTGTTGCCTTGTTTAGCCTTAATTCGTCCTATAAATTGAATGTTTTTTCTGTCCTGCATCTGACAGTGTATTTCCCATTGCACGGCTAATGTTAATTTGGGATCTTGGCTATTTATACTGGCAAGGTGATCTCTAATTTTAATTCTAACTTGTCATATAGTGCTACCTATATATAATTTACCACATACACACATTATGGCCTATACAGCATGAGTTGTTTTACAATTGATGAAGTCTTTGATAACAATTTGAGAACCATCTGAATATGTGTAATGTGTGTCGCAATCAGCATCTGCAGACCGGCACATGCTACAGGTGCCGAATTTATAAAAGCCTGTGAGAGTCCTCAGGCAGTCACTGCCACTGCTGATATCTCAAGTGCTGATATCAAGAAAAGACGGGCACAATTTGTTCCTGATAGTTGATACTAGTGTGTAGACAAATCTCGGTTTGTCCGCTATGTGTTGCTTCAGATCAGGGTCCATACTCAAGATGTGCCAATGCTTGTGCATCATTTGGTAGAGGTCATGAATATTGTGTGATGATATATTTTGTTTTGTTAGTATTTTTGTCTTTGTCAGGTTGAGTTTTAAGCATTGGGTCTCTATCTAGAGTTTGTATCCTTTCTTGCGATTTCTTTGCGATTTCTTTAGCGTTGCTCTCTCTAAATATTTCTGTAAGGAGTTGGCACTCTTGTTCAAAAAGTTCTTTTTTGCTGCAATTTGGCTGTGCCTTGTAAAATTCCACTGATGGTATATTCTTTATAGTGGATCTCCTATGGCAACTTTCTGCATGAAGTGTAGAGTTAACCTATGTATGCGTTCTGTATGTCGTGGGTTCGATTTGATTTTGTTCTATGTAAATGTGTAGATCTAAAAAGTCAATACTACTCTCAAAGGGGGAACATTTAGAGAGGGGAAGTCCCAAAATGATTGGATGGCATATAATTGTACTTGGCACACAATTTGAAAGGATTTTGTCAAGAGGTGGCAAAATTGTAAAGGGGTTCCCAAAAAGTTGGGATATACTTGAATAGGAAAACAAACATCTGCTCTCAGCATGAGCCTGAAGTGCTGGATGAAGTTGTAGCAAACTTGTACGAGGAGCATCAGAAAGGACATGAAACTATGCTTTTGCAAATCTGTCCTATGTTGTTCTTTCCAAAGTGTCAAAATGTAGGTCCAAAATATAGTGATATAATTTTGGTGCCTGGCACCCGGCATGGACGAAGTGAATTGATATTTTATTTATATCGCTCTCATACACAAGTGCTTCCGAGCACGACCAGGCAAAGAGAGGGGACAGGGGAGAACAAAAACAACGATCTTAGTAGGCCCAGTGACATTAAGAGTGTGCAAATACATGGGGAAGGGACAAAGGGGGGGGAAGTGCATGGAAGGGGGAGAAGTGGAAAGTGCAGAACAGAGGAGAGAACAGAATAAATAATAAGTCAAAATAAATAAAAAAGTTGATAAACAGTGGTAGTGCAGCCAGCAAGTGACAAAGTGCAGGGTTAGTCAGATAAGGTGTATCTGATAAGTGCAGAAGGAAAGAGGGGGTCTGTATGGGCACAGATACAGAACCCAGTTCAGGGGGTGGCCTTGAAGCAGTGCAGGAGGGAGGCAGGTTGAGCAGGTACCTGTGCCCGAAGAACAGAGGATGGCCAGGTACACAGTGCTGCGAGATTAAGCAGATCAGCAGGGGAGAAGAGGGACAAAGGCAGAAGCGAAGAGGAAGGTCTTGAACTGCTTACGGAATGGGAGATGGTTCTCTGCAAGGTACAAGGTGGCAGGGAGGCTGTTCCAAAGCAAGGCCCCAGCTGAAAACAGAGATCTACCCCCAGCTTGTTTCTTAGAAAAACGACTGACCCTGTGGAAGTTAGAAGAAGAGGAGCAAAGGACTCGAGAGGGGAGGTATTTACAGAGGGATAATTGAAGGCATTTTGGACCCAAAAAATGTCTACTCTGATTTGTGTATTGAGGCCTACGGCACAGCCCAATGCCCCATGGATTGTGGATGCTGACAATGACTACAAGCCACGAACAATGAAAATTGTTCACATCATGAGGATATAGTGGACACTGGACCAGGGTACAGGCTTGGTGCAGTAGATAATGGGGGTGATTTGGTTGGGCCGCGGCAATGGTCAAGCTTCATGCCCTATGCAGGTCAAACATAACTTGCATCCACAGCATGTGCTGCTGAAAATGACACATCAGTACGAGCTCCAAAAAATATGTTTATTAAGTGTGGTTTATAATCCTTTCATATATGTTAAAAGAGGAATTATTAAAACTTATATATAGTGCTGTAACATCATGATTCATTGTCACTTATAAAAACCATTGAAATACAGTGACAAAACGTCAAAGTTAAAGGGATATTATGGTTAAGTTAATAAAGCCTATGAAATTCACTGAAAAAACTTTGTGATTGGGATGTTATGGCTGTGAGGTAAAATAAAATAAAAAAGAAATGCGCAAGTTATGGTAAGCTATAAAACCTTAACTTGCACCACCGCCATGCACTGCTAAGAATAACACTGAGGACATCAATGATGACATCACAAATGGCATCAATGATGAAATAACTGATGCCAATACATATTCGGGGCAGGTTATTTTGTTCAGTGAAAGAGAGAATTTAAAGCAGAGGACTTATTCTGGTCATAATACATTGAGAACATGCCGATTTATTTTTCCCATTCAAGCCTTACCTGATTTCGAAAATATTGGGAATCCCTATAATTCAACACACTCTTGACAAAATCCCTTCAAACTTTGCAAAAACATTCAAAGTTGGGTAGATAATATTTTTGCAGACGTTTGTGCAGATTCGTCAAATGGCACCAAAGTTAAAACACCATATATGTTGGCACCCCGCCCTAATTTTGCCCCCTCTTGACAAAATGACACCAAACTATGCAACATCTTTTACATTTTGGTCTATATCTGTATTGTAAAAGCAAGTGCAGTTTCGTTGAAAGGCGCCTAAGTTATAAACCATCTTATAACTGCTCTTCACGGAGCCTGTAATGCACACATATGCTTGGATGTCCTCATACATGTATCAAGTTCGTTAACATCACAGTAATGTCCACGGACATCTGAGATGTTCACAGACATTGGAGAAGAAAAAACACCTGACTTTTTGGCTTTTTTGGGGCATAACTCATCTTCATCACCCCTCATCTCCCAAGAGATTGCTTCATTTGTTTGACAAGTATAATGTGTTTTAAAATATGTTTTTACCACAATGTTTGCGGACTACAGGCCCAGTGAGCAAATCCAACAATGTGTAAATTTCAAATGTTTAGATGCACTTCACGTTTTTAATTTACCAATCTGCAGCACATGTTATGTGGCTGCATGACTGGTCTAGAGGCGTCTGCGGACACCGAACCAGGAAGTGAGTCAGCGGAACCGGATGGCAATATCACACATTTATTTGGACTTACATTTGGGGCATGTTCATAAAATCTACTGGATAGATTAACACGAAATTTTAGGCTATAGCTGCAATATTTTTCCAATCATGTCTATCTGGATTTCAAAAGTTTAGCTTTAACTTTGTGTCACTTTGACGTAACTGCACAAAACTTTGCAAAATGCTTCAGAGTTGGCTGTACACTTTTTTTCTTGCAAAGTTTCATGAGTATTTGTCAAACGGCGGCAAAGACATAAGCCACATAAAAACAGCTCTTCTTATGGGTTGAGTAACTTAACCATAACTACAGGGTTGCTGCCGCAGACCCTTTAATATTTATATATTATAGTGTTATGTTATGTTTACTCATTAAGCGCTTGTTCACCCGAGGGCATCATGGCACTGAAAGGAGAGAGAACAGCTTCGACTACAATCACAAACCTAAAACAGATAGGTTTTCAGTGTTTTTCTAAAAGTGAATGGATTTGAAGAGTTTTTCAGGATCAGTAGAAGGCTATTCCAAAGTCGAGACGAAGCGACAGAGAAAGCTTGCCCACCAATGCGCGGGGCAACCAGCAGCCAGTGCAGACAACGCAGCACAGGAGATATATGGGACCAATAAGTGGAGCCTGTGGCAACCCTGGCAGCCATATTTTGCAAACATTAAAACTGCTGTATTAAGCCCTTTCGTTGAGACAAATACAGGAAGTTGCAATAGTCTAAGCGGCTGAGCACAAGGGCAGCAACTATAGGAGGATGTAAATGAGAAGCTATCAGCGAGAGTACCTTCCTCAGAATTCTGAGGTGAAAGTGCCCCGCTTTACAGACAGCAGTGACTTGTGGCTCCATGGAAAGTGAGGCAGAGACTATTACACCCAAATTCCTCACCTTTTCGGCCGGAGCAGGAAGGGGACCCAAATAAGAAGGCCAGAAGGAAGACACCCACAGTGAGTGATCAGGAGGAGAGCCCACCACCAGCATCTCTGTCTTGTCTCCATTCAACTTCAGCCAGATGCGGTTCATCCAGTCCCCCCCGAATAGCACCTGATGCCGAAGGAGTGGATGAGACACACAAGAAGCAAGATGTAAATATTGAAGAGAATAGGAGGCAAGGCAGAGCCTTGGGGGACACCATAGAGAAGAGAGAAAGTAGTAGTGAAAAACAGAGGAAGTGAAAGAGTCTAGGTTCTCTCGGCCAGGAATGAGCCAGGCGGTCAAGCAGGATGGGTTGGTCCACAGTTTCAAATGCCGCTGACAGGTCTAATAAAATCAGGGCACCAACCCCTCCTGCATCGACCAGCCTGGCCATGTCATCAATAACTGAGACCAGGACACTCCCTGTCCCCCGACCAGGCCTGAAACCAGATTGGGCAGGATCAAAAAGCCCAGTCAATTCCATATAGGACCACAGCATGGGAGAGACCAGTGACTCAAGAAGTTTCATAAGAAATAGAAGTAGTGACATAGGACGATAGTTCAAAGGCACCAGAGGATCAAGTGAAGGTTTCTTAAGTAAAGGAATCACTGTGGCAGCCTTAAGTTCAGCCAGATATTGACTGTCTGGCATGAGTTATTAATCGCGCCCGTATTCTTACACAGCAGCTCAGGGGAGATGGTCCTCATGACGGCAAGGGGAATAGCATCTGAAGGGGCCTCTGACTTAATACACTGGATAGCAGTGAGAATATCTCACTCAGTAAACATCAGAAAGGAAGACCAGCCCTCTGAGGCTGACCGGCCCATAGGAGCATGTGTTTCAACCACAGTATTAAGAACAGTTGTTGTTGTAGCCTTTGCAATATTAGTACATATCGTCTCAATTTTTGTGATAAAAGATTGAGCCAATAAATCACAAATATCTTCAGTGGGGCTAGTTGAGGAGGTCAGTCTAGCTGCGGATGAAAGAGATCTCACCACCGAGAAAAGCGATTTAGGATGGCAGATCGATGATTCAATTTTCTGAGCAAAAAAAGCTTTTTGTGCTTCTAAAATAGCTGCCGAATACGCTGCCGCACATGATTTGTCACATAATCTAAGGCTTAGATCATACACCATCCGCCACTTGCGTTCCGCCTGCCTCATCGTGAGATGTAGTGATTTAAGGTTCTCTGAGAACCAGGGTTCTGAGGGGAGTCTCCAAGGTTGAATAACTCATAAAGAGGTTACAATATCTGCTGCAGCACACAGCGATTGGGAGAACCCTAATAAGGTGGTTGCAGATGCCTCACAACCTTTGCTTTTGAATGTAGAGCTAAGATTAGATAAGTCAACTGAGCACCAACACTGTTGCCACCTTTTCAGAGGTGCTGTTTTTTGGTGCATATAATCCCCCTTAAGCAGACAAGACACCAAATAATTGTCAGACTCACCACATAATTGTCAGACCAGCGTTCTGGCTCAACAGAGAAAATGGTGAGCAGGCCTTTGTTGGCCAGAACCAAGTCAAGAGTATTACCCAACTTATGAGTATGTTCTAAGACTAGTTGAGTAAGACCTAAATCAGCCATAGTATCGAAGAAGAGGCTAAGTGTAAGAATTAGAGGTTTTTTAAATTTCAGATTGAGTTCTCCTAGCACAACAAGGTGAGAGAACTGAGTATGTAGATCGGCCACAGTTCCAATAAGGGCTCAAGAAAACCAGTGTAAGACCCAGGAGGGCGATACATTAGCATAAAGTGGCATATAAAGGAGGGAGATAAAACACAGTGAAGCAATAAGGCTTCCATTGCCAGGTCATGGGGGAAATCTAATTTCGAGACCTTTAAAGTGTTTTTAAAAAAAATCACCACTACTCTGACTCCCATTTACGAGGTGGGACGGTCAACATGAATAGTAGCAAAGCCATCCGGTATGGCTTGAATCAAAGCAGGAGCAGAAGACTCCTGTAGCCATGTTTCTGTTAGAAAAAATAAGTCAAGATGATGATCAGATAATAACTGATGGATGTTAGCCGCATGGGCTGGCAGGGAATGCGTATTAAGAAGCAACAGTCTTAAGTCAATTGTATCCAGAGATTGCAAAGTTGGCATTTGGTCATCAGTAGACCAGAAGTAGGAGAGTCAAGCCACCCAGCAGGAAAGTGAGTATTGGGAGGGCCCAAGGCAAGAAGATCATATTGAGAAAAACATATAGGCCCTCCCAGCCCGGTTTTAGCATGGTCAGGCACAGTCGGGCTTGCCTTAAGCGTGCCTTTGGTGCGCTGGTGGCGTGCCCGCTGCGCCCGACCTTTGCACGGGCGGGTGCTCCGGCACATATATCAGCCGAGCGGGATGACAATGAGGCTAGATCATGCACCCTTTAGAGAAAGAAACAGGACAAGTCGAACACTGGCGTCCTTATAGCAATTCAATATCATAAGTAAGTCGCACCACACAGATAGCAGAGTACATAACTGCAGAGGGGCTTTAAAGTAGAGATCCCGCCAGGGAAATTCTCACCTTTCTCCTATAGTGTACAGTATTGAGAAAAACACATAGGCCCTTCCAGCCTGGTCTTAGCACGGTCAGGCACAGTCGGGCTTGCCTTAAGCGTGCCTTTGGTGCACTGATGGCGTGCCCGCTGCGCCCGACCTCTGCACGGGCGAGCACTCCGGCACATATATCAGCCGAGCGGGATGACAATGAGGCTAGATCATGCACCCTTTAGAGAAAGAAACAGGACAAGTTGAACACTGGCGTCCTTATAGCAATTCAATATCACAAGTAAATCGCACCACAGAGATAGCAGAGTACATAACTGCAGAGGGGCTTTAAAGTAGAGATCCGGCCAGGGAAATTCTCACCTCTCTCCTACTATAGTGTTGAAGTCACTGTACTATAGTTTAGTATCAGGTTCCATAGGAAACCCGAAAATTGAATTGCTAATAACTTTTGACTCGCATGAGAGATTTGGCTGATATTTTTAAAATAAAATGTTTGCCAAGGGTCCTCCAACCCCATCCCCAGAATGGACATTTTGGGAAACTTTGTTAAAAGATGAAAACAATAATAAAAAAGCCCAAAAAAAAATGCTGTTTTCATTTTAGTCTCATAAATTTCTCAATAGAGAAAAAGTTCAAATGGCTGCGCAGCGAACAGCAAAAACCGCTGGACGGAATTTGACCAGGTACAAAACAACTTGGGTACAAAGTTTGGATTTCCAGGAGGGGTCTGGGGTTATTCTGTACAGTAATTTTTAAAATATTTGACAGAATAGTCCTCGTTCGCTTCAATTATAACTATATCTCCCATGGTGATTTGCAGCAGAGAGGTTTTTCAGAAATGAAAAAGCCGCCATTTTTTGTTTTGTTTTAAGCAAACAATAATCGCAGATAGGTTTGAAATATTCAGGGTTATCTGAAAACAAAAAGTGGAAAAAATACCTTTTTGAAGAGCAAAAAGGATGAAATGGCATAAGGCTAACAGTGAGGAGGGGGAGAGAGGACACCATGTGAAATTGGGAAGTTGTGGGGGGTGGGTTGGGGACCAAGTTCAGAGCTTGAACGTTTTTGCATATGCAGGGTTATATTTGCACACTGTGGGTTGATAGTAGAAAACAGGATCTGGAAGAAAAGTGTGTCACACGTATAATAATTGAATATTTCTGAAATATTCAGGGTTACTTGTAGTTCATTGCTAATATAACCATGGTTATGGGAAAAAAGCTGTTACAAAAAGAGAGAGATTTACAAATATTAGATGAATACAAAAAGAGTGGAATTTTACAGCTACAGTGATGGGACAACATGTCAAGGGGTGCTATATTGCCCTGGCCAGTGAAAACAAATGCCATCATTAGACGAGGACGTCTTGAGAAATGCTAACCCATACATTCCAGCAAATGCTGCTAAGAAGCAGTTGTACGGGTACATGAACTTAGTACCCACTGAACAAGTCTAGCAAGAGAAGTTAATTCAACTATCACCATAAATGTGTTGTCATGGATTGTTACCGGTTTGAGAAACATATTAAAGGATCAGGACTGTCAGAAATGTGTTAGTGAGTATGACATTGTTATGTTTTTCTGGACGCCTTTGAACTCACACGCCACACTTGTGTAAACATGATGTCGATCTAGCCACAATAAATGAGTGGGGCAAAAATTGTCATAGGCTTGCTACAAATATATGGAAAAATATCAAATGTAAAGTTGCAAACACTCCAAAATCTACACCAACATTTCTGCAGAAAAAGAGGTACGCTGGCGAGTAATTCATTTTTGTAATTCACACCATAGTTCAGGTTAATAGATGCTTTGAAGTTGAGCAAGTATACTGAACCCGTTGCTGATCTTGTAGGGGGAGATTTTAATTTAAAATTTGGAAATTGCTCACTGGAACACGAGATGAGCAAAGAAGAGAATTTAGCCTGTGGTATTTTATGTACAGTCATGACAAATTAGAAATCTGATAGCATAGTCATCATTTTCTGCTCGAGTATAATAGAACTAGGTATGTCCTCGGTAAACAATAGATTCCCTCACATATACCTGGGGAATCAACATTCTGCAATATGAGGTCAAGATCAGTGATTGACTATTTCTAAACCGAAGTAGAGAACTGACCCCAGGAAAAAGATTTTGAAATTAAATCCAGAATGGAGAGTGTTCATGACCCACTGATTCTAACAATGTGTATATAAAGGATAAATCAGGAAGTGGACGAATAAGATCATTAAGATACCAGTCACCCACTGTGAAGTGCTGAAGGGGGGGATCAGTCAACCAATATAGAAAGTTCTCTGAAATAATCTTGTATACTCTGAGAGAAATAGAATTTGTACTTAGTGTGAGAACTTCCCACAAAACAATATCTGTCTTAGGTGACGTATTACGTACATCTACATATACACATATGATAGGATATAGGTCATTTATAACGCGTCTGTACACAAGTGTTTCTAGGCGCGACAAGACAAGGACAAACAACGATCTTACTAAGCCTTGTGTCATTCAGATTGCGCAAATGCCAGGAAGAGGGGAGAGGAGAAGTGGCAACGGGCTGTGGGGGTGAGGAGAAGTGCAGGTGACTCAACAAGTGCTGCTAGAGGGTGGCTCTTAAGTGCAAAGAGAAAGGTCTTTAGGGTTACAGATATAGGGCCTCATCACAAGTTGGGCGTTAACGCTGGTGCTAATAGCGCTGGCGTTATTAGCCCTGCCGCCCAACCCACCGGCGCAATTAGCGCCGGATCACGGGTTTGGCAGAACGGGTATTGCCCATTCCCCATTGAGCCCATTCAGGAATTCCCCATTCCCCACTGGGCTCAATGGGGAACTTTTGCGCTTTTACCGCCGGCGGATTTCCCGCCGGTGGTAAACGCACCGAAAATTGGCAAATTCTCAGAGGATTTCCCCCCAGCCCAGAGCTGGGAGGAAATCAGCCAAAGCCGTGATTTGGCGGACCTTTAAATGCAGCAGTAACAACGCTACCGCCGCATTTAAGGGCTACCACCAAACTCATAATGAGGCCCACAGACCCTTAACTGCTGACAGAGCCCAGAGTCAATGCAAGGGCAACTGGACATGCAGGAGCCTGGGCACGAGTCTAGTAGCGGCCAGGTACCAGTGTGCAGAGCTATCAGGGACATTATCAGGGAAGAGAAAGAGAGAAAGCAGAAGTGAAAAGGAAGGTCTTGAGTTGCTTCCGGAACTAGAGGTGGTTCTGCTCAAGTTTGAGAGAGGCAGAGAGGATGTTCCAAAGGGAGGCCCTAGCCGAGGAAAAAGATCTACCCTCATTCTCTGCTTGGAACAGCATCTTACCTTGAGAGAATTGGAGGTGGATGCGTGGAGAGCTCGAGAAGGAAGATGTTTAGGAAGAGAATGTTGGAGATAGTGCGGTCCCAGGCCCGAGACAGCATTGGGGACAATGTAAAGGGTCTTGAACATGCTTTTAGAACAGATGGTACTGGCTGCAGATAGAAAAGGCAGGCAGGCAAGACTCTTTTTGATCTATGAAAAACTCATGGGATAAGGGCCAGGCATGATTACAAAAACATCATCAAAGTGTGGAAAAGAGAAATGCAAATGGAAGGTTGTCTTATTTTGGAACAAGCACCCCACTAAAATGATTCCAAAGATTTCTGGTTGACAGTTTCGGACAGCCTAAAATAATCTGGTGCCAAATTATGAAAACTTTGCCTGGTGCAAAAAAGTGAATCAAATGAGTTTAGCCCGATTCAACCCCAATATGAATTATATATAGGTTAGGCCTTGAAGTCGAGAAGGAGGAACTAGATGCTACAGGATGTTGCGGTGCTTGGGACTGGCATAAACATAAGTCCAGATTTTCACCTCTGTGACTCACCGAGGCAGCTGCAGTGGGGGCAGTGTCAGCCAAGCCCAAGCTTGGGGGAGGGCAGATGGCTGCGGTGGGAACGCCTTGGGTCGCGGTCTCCCTCTGTCAGTATTAGTCTAGTTCGAAAGGCGTAGCTGCTCTGCCCTGTCGCCATGAGCATGAGGGGCAAGGTTTCTGAGAGGGCTGCTATGGGCAGCACTACAGAGGAAGGAGTGTCAGGAGGCATCCAACATGCTCCTGGGAGGGGGGAGATTCCGTGCAGTAAGGGTAAACTCTGTACTGAAGTGATTGGAGGTAATGTGACTGACAAGGGCGTGTTCATGGCTGGAGGGGGGATGGGAAAAAAGGCAACCCATTTGATGGTGGAAAGGGGAAGCTTTGTGTTGGGTGAGCGTGCAGGAAGCAAGTCTTTGGAAGAGATTCTGGTTCGAGGTGATGAGGGATGGAGAAAGAATGGGATGCAAGTTCTGCAAAAGTGACACAGACCCTTAGTAGGTCCCCAGTCAATAAAAGGGGTAGGTTATCTGGTGGTGGGCAGCACAGTATTGATAGGTATGAGCCTGGGGTTATTAAATCAGGAATTTCAGATAGGAATCTTGATGGAGTTAGTCCTTATGTTATTTTGGAATGGGTGCGGAAGGGGATTAGTGCAGTGTAGTCTGTTCAGGTGATCAGGGAAGGGAGATTGCTGGTTAAAGGGGTGGGTGGGGAAACCAGCAAAAATGCTGTGGGTAGCCTTGGGATGCACCCCATCACTTTGTCAGAACAGGGTGGTGCTACGTGAAAGGATGTGATATATGGTGTACCTCTCAGTGTACATGATAAGGATGTTGTGAGTTCCTTGCAGGAACTGGGAATCTTGGAAGTGTGGAGGATGGATAGGAGATACTCTGATGGGAGCATTAAATATACAACTGAGTTTATTCGGTTTAGGGGGTATGATGTGCCTAAGTGTGTGTGCTTGGGGTATCAGTGCTTCAGGGTCAAGCAGTATGTCCCGGCTCCTCTTCAGTGTTATAAATGTCAAGAGTATGGATATGTGGCACAAACTTGTAGGATGGTGAGGCATTGTGGTAATTGTGGTAGACCCAATGATATTAAAGACTGTGTATCAGAGGATAGGCTGAAGTATTGTAACTTTGGTGGTAGACACATAGCATCCTTTAGGAGTTGTTCTAAGCAAGTGGAGGCTTCGAGGGATCCGAATACAAAGTCGAGCCACAACATCAGCTATGCTGCTGCAGTTAAGAGGGTGTGGAAGGAGCGGGTGGAAGTGACAGGTTGCCCTGCGGTGCCAATGGAGAAGGTGGGGTGAGGCAGACATTGGCAGATGGTGAGATGACTGAAGGGGAAGTCACTATAAAATTGGAGGACTTGCTGTGCTTTTACATTGTGTCCATCAATATGAGGGCTGAATGTCAATCAAAATCTGACAGACTGCAGGCGGTGGTGAGGGACGTGATAATGTATCTGAAGATTGGGAATATCACTTATAGGGATGTCAATAGATTGATGAGTGGCGGTGACAATGCCCATGAAAGGGGGTATGAGATTGTGGCAATAGAATGCAAGGAGTTTGTTAGCGAATGGAAAGGAGCTGAAGAGGGAGTTGCTGAGGGAGGGTGATGTCAATATTGTGTGTATGCAAGAGACATGGCTGAGAGAAGGTCTCTACTCCCTCTTTCCAGGGTATATGATTTATAGGAGGTATATAGTGTTAGGTAGAGGGGGTCGGTATTTTGGTAAAGCACGGTATACAATGCTTTGTTGTAGAGTTTGATGGGGGTTAGAGATGATAGGTGTGATGTTATTTGTGGGTGATGGTTTGATAGTTGTGTTGAACATTTATAACCCATGTACACCCCTTGATGTTTGGGCACTGCAACAAGAATTGGGGTGTGGGGGCAGGTATATACACTTTGGTGACATCATTAGTTATAATATTCTATGGAACAGTCCTGTGACTGATGTGAATGGGGATACGCTTGAGGCAATGGCTAAAGACTTAGGGCTTGTGTTGCTAAACACTAAAGAATATGCAAGGACTGATAAACATACAGGGATGGGGTCATGCCTTGATTTGACCTGGGTATCGGCTACTTTGGTCCCAAGTGTGTGTGGAAAATGAGGCCGGATGGGGAAATGGGGAGTGATTATGGAGTCTATAGAGTCTATATCTCTGGAGGTTAATGTTAGGATGGTGAAACCAAAGAGTTCTGCCCCTCAGGGCTGTAACACTAAAAACATGAATTTGGTGAAGTTTGGGGATGAGTGCAGTAGGATGCTGGGTGGAATTGCAGAAGGTGGTGCGCAGTTGCCAGCTAATGAGGAGGAGTTAGATTTAGCACTAGTTGGCATATTTCACAGTGTTGTGGCAGAAGTGACTCCAGCTCGGGGTAAACTCTTTAGGAAACCAGAGGTGCCGTGGTGGATATTGGAATTCTCAGTGTCTGTTTAGGATAGGAAGAGGAAACAGCAAAAGGCTATGCGATCTAAACTGTGGCAATCATAGTGACATATAAAAAAGCCAGGGTGTTTGTGCAGAGGGTGATCCGGTCTAATAATAGAGACTATTGGAGGCATTATTGTGATACCCTTTCTGGTGAGATAAGTATGTTGCAGGTGTGGTCGAGGTTTCAGTGCATTACGGGTCAAGCGAGAGGTGGATTTCAGATTCCTATCATTACTGTACAGGGGGGTGACGTGGTGGACAATTGTAGTAAAGCGTAAGCATTGGGTCCACATTTTGCGGGTGTGCACAGTTTGAGTAATTATTCTCTGGAAGCTAGACAGGAGATGCCAACTTGTATGTTTTTGAATCAGTGGAGAATGTGGAAGGTTGGACAACCTGTATGGACATGCCCTTTACTGTGTGTGAGCTGCAAAAAGCGTTGAGTTGAGGGGGTGTAGGGATTCCTGTCCAGGAGAGGATGAGGAGCATTATGTACTTTTACATTTGCCAGATCACTATTTGGAGGTGGTGTTGCGACTGTTCAATATAGTTAGGGATAATGGTATGGTGCTCAGTGGGTGGAAGAGGGCGGTCACCCTCCCGATACTGAAACCAGGTAAGCGGGCCGGCTCTTGTGGGTCCTATCGCCCCATAGCTTTGATATCCGTTTTGTGTAAGGTTATGTAGAAAATTGTTTATGTACGCTTGATACAGTTTTTGGAGTTGGGAATCAGCTGAGTATGTTTCAGCATGGATTTCATGAACAGCGGTGGGTTATGGATGCCGTGGTTGCTTTGACGACAGTCGCTGAGGAGGCCTTGACCTTCCAGGACATGGTGGGTGCAATTTCTTTAGACACAGAGAAGGCTTACAATATGGTCTGGGGGATTGCTCCATACGCTGCAGGTAAAAGGTGTGAAGGGCAAATTGTCCTCTTGGGTTAAAGATTTTCTGGAGCATAGGGTGTTTTGAGTGTGATTTTGGATTGCGTTGTTCTGGGAGTTTCTGATGGAGAATGGGACCCCTCACGGCAGTATTCTCACCCTATTCTATTTAAAGTTGAGGTGTATGGTCTCATATGGAGGATTCAGGAGAGTGAATGTAAGGTTGGGTTCTATGTGGATTCTGAAGTTATATGGGTGTGATGAATCAGGGCGGTGTGATTCAAGGGAATTCATCATAAGTGATTTCGAAAGTGATCCAGCTGTTGGGCTGTCTCACTGCTCGTCTGTCCACTGCTGCCTTTGCTGCTCATCTGGCTGCTTTTCTGCAATTTGTTGCGGCTCGAACTAGTCGCCAAAGGAAGAAGGGTTACTCGCGACAGGGACTTGGCACCTTCTGTCAATTTCCAAGTAATTGCCTGGACTGTGCTTATGCAGTTTGTGTTTGTGCTATAACCCTGTATAATTGTGGTTGTGCTGAAGCTGTTATTTGACAAACTCACTCCCTGTACTCTATTTTTCTTTTCTGCTTCTCTTGTAGTCTGCTCTTACTGACTCATCTACTGCCATGCCCCTTACGTCAGCTGTGCTTGTGCATGCAACTCTAAATACACAGTGCACGTCCATCGCGCGCGCATTGTAAGTGATTTCAAAAGTGATCCGGCTGTTGGGATGTTGGCTGGTGGTCGGTGCAGTTGGTAAGGAACTCATGAAAGTATTGTCCATTATTTCGTCATAAGCAACTAATCAGTCAACTTTGTAATTTTCATCAGTGCCTTTTTCCTGATTATGGTTATTGTTATTGCATTTTCTTAGCTTGTGTAACTTTGCACTTGATGCTAATAACTTTTTGCTGCTTTAACACAATTTGTAGTCATCTTAACTATGGTGGGGAGTTTGAGGAGCGGCAAACACCTTGTCGAACAATGTGTGTGCCATCTTAAATAGCACCGCCCCAATTCTAACTCATGACTCCTCAAGTGAGATTGCCATTCAGCTGGATTCAGCACAAATATTGACTGAACAAAGCTCTGATCTGCATAGGTTTCCATATAGCCTACAGTCAATGTCTACGGAACCTAACGATAATGTTGATACAAACACATCCGAAACGCCTATTAGGGTTTCTGTCCCACGATCTGACTACACTTTTTATGATAAATACGATGCTTATTCTGAAAACAACAGTAAGCGAAACGAAAGAGAAAGTCAAGGACATGACTTACCCATGATAGGTCTGCTCTGTGTTAAGCAGACATCTGATATATCCATCTTAGCTCCTACGCTATCCAATGAATGGGGAAAACGTTGCTGGATAGCACTAAATCCTAGCTCTCCGGCATTTTTTCTTCCTGCAGAAGTGGAACAAATCTGTCTCTATATTCTACAAAATGCTGATGATAGGGAAACTTGTTTTGGGATTCCGGCTGAATATACAACTAAAACTGGTAACCTTCCACTCGTTCGTCTTCTGATCTGTTGAGAGAAGGCCATGAAACTTTGGAGCCAATAAACAACTATACCTTAGATGAAGAACAAATCAAGTGCTCTGAAATAACAAAAGCTACAGATAGATTTTCAAATAGACCAGAAACTCAAAACTCGCAATCAGACGCATGAAAGAAACCTCACCTTTTCCTATTATCCCTAGTCTCTTGAATTTACTTGATAGAGGTCATGATCTGATGCATGTATCCTTAGAGTACGCTAAGCAAATGCTAGCAGCCTTGGTTTCTAAAGTTAACAAACTGGAAGGTTTTATGTCTGCACAATTACTATATCAATCTAAAAAATCGCATGTGCTTGACTCAGCTATATTAATGCTATTGAGCCCGCCTAAAATAGAAGCAAGAAATAAATGTACTCAAATTGTAGTTAATCATTTGGGAAAGATAGATTCTAAGTGCTCATATGCACAAGTGGCTACAATTGACACCATAAATAGAAATACCAACCGCTCAGCAAATTCTAGCTTGCACCTAGATGCTATACAATGAAATTCTCTAAAACTTGATGATTTTTTTCGATTTTTGATATCTGAAAAGCATGCCACAGGTGCAATCATTGTGGCCACTAGCTGTGAGCACTCTATGAATCAAGTGGAAAATGTTACATCTCCCCCAAATAGTCCCTCACCACTTCTCACCATCATCGAACAATCAGCCCTGAAAACGGCAATTTCTCCACTCTCAAAACCTAGCTTGGAGGTGGTGCACCTCGAAATGGAAAATGATGAGAATTCTTCCACTGTTGAAGTTGAGCAAAATCATTTTTTTATTTCAAGGAAAATCCATTGTGCCCATATGCGGGCACTCAAACGCAATGAAAATGTAACAAAAAAAAACAAAAGATGATACACCGAAAGATACATCCTTAAAAACTCTGCACTGTATTTCTTACTAGTCTACCTCAGGGACTATTTTGTTACTTTTCTGCAAGCAGACCACCCACTGCAGAACCAGCAGTTGCCATCAACTTCAAGAGAATCCTCTCTGAACCTGTTTGCTGTATCTCAAAAATATCACTTTCCTTGAAAGCTGTTTTAAAAAAATACATGATCCAAACTGACAGCGCTAAGATGTCCCAGTGTCAAATCACAACTAAGGGCATTTTGTGGCAGTTATTTTTACTGTGGTGGCAAGATAACTCATTGTTGAGTAAAGAAATTGATATATCCTAAAAAAAAAAAAAAAAAAAAAAAACTCTAAAAAAAACCCCGAAAATCTTTGCAATCAAAGGAGGAAATTGTTGATGCCTCCAATTTTCCCACTTCATCTGGGGGAGATGGGCACATCGATTTTTCCCAATTAAATAATGGAATCGTTTAGCCGTGTGCAAGACCAAATATTCAAATGTTATCCGGTCATTACGAGAAAAAAACTACCTAAAAACCAGCTCAGATGTGTAATCAGGAATGTAAAGATACTTCACAGCTATTGACAGGCCTTGCCAACAACAGTAGTACGATACTAAATAATCCACCTAGAATAGCGACACATTCTGTGCTGCTTTCAAATTCTGTGGAGGTATCTGGCCTAACAAACAACATAGCCCTGCAAAATACAATCTCAACTGGATTAGAGCCCATGCAGCGAAATGCATGCATTATCTTCACAAATCAACTCTGATGCTGCACTGCACAACACGCACTCGGGGCCAGATAAAAGCCCTCGTCAAATGTTAACACTCAAAATATTGATTCCCATGTGACCTCACTTGATAGGAATTCTGATTTTATCATGGGATGGACCAGTGATCATAAAATAAATGGGTCTCAGCGCATAAATATCTTGTTTTTATTTAATAAATTTAGAGGCAGTCCACAACTACGCACTTTAATATCGGAAGACATTGAATGGCTTTGCCTAGCAAACCAAAATAATTATCGCATGATATGTGCTCCACAATCAGTAATTGTAATGCACCTTCTTTGTGACCATAAAGAAGATTTTGAAAAGAAACAGCTTTCGTTTTCCCTCTTTCAAACCATTGAAGAGGCAACCTTATTCCTTGAAGAACCCCTTCCAATGCCTCCACAGCCTTCAATGTAAAGTAAGTCCACCGCTCATTCCTTTAAATAAGAAACTAAATTAGTTACACAGATTACTTCATTGGTGGAATCGGCCTCAAATCCTACTTGGTTAGCTCCTTTATTATCTAAAATCATTGAAATGACAAAGAATTCAAAACAGTCCCAGCCAGGATGTATTAAGGATTACTTCCTGGAACAGCTGTGGATCAAACAATGTTAAGGTATGCTTGGCTGCTTTATCTAAAGATGCTCATCCTGCTGTGTTTTTTTCTGCAGGAAACAATGAGCACGAAAAACGTTATCGTTGATGGTTTTACAACCTACTCCGTACCAGCCAAACAGGCTCTGATGGGTCGCCCAAGTGGAAGCATTTCGATTATTCTTAATAATGCTTTTCATTACACGGCTTCCAAATTCTTTTCCTCCAAGATGTTATTGGCAATACAATATTGTCACTTGAATGCCTCACGGTCCACTATGCTCTTAGTTTGTACATATTTTAATCCTTCTATAGAATACTTTGATGATCTGCTTGATGAACTTGATCAATTGTTAGAAAACGCATACCTAAAGAATCCGACTTATCAGATTGTCTTGGGTGGGGACCTAAATTGTGTTAGCCCCATGGCTGTTCCAGACAGTAATCAAAATGGGCGCTCTGCTTATCAGGTGCAACGTGTAAATAGAGGGCTGTTGTAGGAACAACATTTGTTGAACTGGAATATTCATGTTGTGAAATTTGACAAAAATGTATCGCCTGACACTCGGTCAAGCGGCATGCATTCGTCCTATATTGATTTTTTTTTTGTTTCTGTTGATATGTTGCCAATGGTGAATAAGATAAAGCGTTTGGAGTGTAATTTGAGTGATCATATTCCCTTATTTTTATCCATAGCTCAATGCTGTAATCTGTTGGTACTGGAACCTCTTCTATGTATGATTGAAATTGACCAGGCTCATAAAGCGGTCAGATGGAATTCATCTACATGTAGAGAATTCACCTTCCTAATAAACAGAGATATGTGGAGAGCAGATTCAAATTCCCTCTCTTACTGCCCATTATTAGAGACTTGGAATAATAAACTGATGCAATATTATCTCACTGCTTTATCTCTTCAATTTTATTCCATCAGTGTCGCAAACCTGAGTCCATTTATTTCTCTTTTAGCAGCTAAAAACACCAAGAAAACTCTTGGATTAGTGCACTAAAACAAACAAATAGCAACTTTAATTCTTATAAATCAGCCAAGAAGAGAATATATTCTAAATATCGTAACCAGACAAAAGTCATAAAAGTTCAACTGCATCATGAAGCAAATCAACAAATCATGTCCCTATTGTTGAAGAGGGACACTCGTAATATATGGTCCTCTTTAAATGAGAGCAAACAGGACTGCCCAAATGCATTAGCCTCCTCAATTTCTATGACTACTTGGCAATTCTACATAGAAGACAAGTTTAAATTGCCTCTAGATTTCCAAGAGTAAGACTCAGGTATTCTCCGTCTTACTTGTGATAATGTGATAAGATTTTCCAAAGCAGAGATACTAGAGGCAATGTATACCTTAAAACCATCAAAAGCCGCTGGTCTTGACGGGATCCCTGACTGCATTTATAAATCAGATACATTTTTCTAGTCAACTGTTCTCTATACTCAATTTGAAAATATCTTATTCAAAAAGGGCGACCCTAGGGATCTTGCAAATTTTCGGCCCATAGCCCTGATGGATACAGCCACAAAAATGTTTACTATACTACTACCTAATCATCTTCAATCATTTATTTCTGCTAAGAATATCTACACAAAATACCAAATTGGTTTTCGCAAGGCGATGGACCATCATTAAATGGCAATATTATAGCGCACATCCTGCCAAAATCTAAAGAAACTAATTCTGGCCCTGTCTATTTAGCAGCATTTGATTTATTGCGTGCATTTGTTTCAATAATCAAAGCGCTAATGTGGCCCAAACGTTTGAAAATGGGTTTTCCAGAAAGGTTGATTCAAATGATAGCCATGTTGAATTTTGGTACTACTTTTCAAATTATAATCACCAAAAATGGTTCTCTTATATCACCTATTATCACAATGACTGGCGTTAAACAAGGCTGCAATCTAGCGGCAACAATTTTTAATCTCTACATATGCAATATAGATCGTTTATGGTTATACACAACTATGAATCCCATTGGACTTGGTTCCATAAAACTAAATTGGATATGTTTTGCAGATCATATTCTGTTAATGGACCAAACTCCTTACGGTCTTCAAAACAAATTAAATCATTTTAATCAATATGCAATGCAGCACAACTTACAGGTGAATCCTGAAAAATCTAAACTCTTCATATTGACTAATTGGAAAAGGATTAAATCTCATACTTGGCAAAATGGGTTAGCCAATATTGAGCGAGCTACTGCATTACAGTACCTCGGCTATACACTCTCAGATACTAACTCGATCCAGGGCTGGTCTTCTTCCATTAAAAATGAAGCATGGCCGCTTGCATCAATGATGATCATACTTTACAAATATTGCACATTTTCCATGCTTTCACTAATCGAGTTCTACTTATTAAAAGTTTAACCGATCTTATTATTTGGCCTGGACACCTGTCTATTAAATATTGAGCCTGTGCTAAATGGGATTCAGTGCAAATTATGGAAAGGTATGCTAGGTCTTGCGGCCGCTGTACCGAATTCAATAATTTGCCACAAACTTGGCTTATCCTTTTTGGCCTCAAGATGGGTATGGCACAAACTAGCAATCTACTAAAAATGTTTTGACCACCCACAAATTCTCTCTTTCAAGACTTGCGAATTATAATGCTGGAAAGGCCTCTTCCTTCAATGTCAAAATTTATAGATAATATGGATAAAACTTTGTCTAACCTAACCGCGACTACGGAAGACCTTATATTGGGTCTCTGAAAGATTAAAATCAAATTATATGAACTAGACTGGATAAATACCATTGATTCGATTAAAAGATATAAATCTTGTAACAAATATATCAATTATTCATGAAAGAGAAAAGACTGGTCTATTTACTTAATCAAATGTCCTACGGCAAAAGTTTGCTGCTCCATTTGCTGGAACGTAGTGCCTCATGGCAAAATCAACTGGAAAAAGAAACAATAAAAGCTGTTGCATGTGCAAACATTTTCTTCAAGAAGAAACTTTAAAACATTCAGTGACTTATTGTGCTGATAGATGCAAAGGGTTAGGAATTTTTGCACCAAAGGACACTGTCATTTCTCGAGAAAGCTTTTGGGAAAGATGTATGTCAGGAAATAACTTAAGTGTGATATTGCCACTCTATAGACTAGTGATCAAAATCGAAGAGAGTCTACTTAGAGTAAATATCTCTTAATAAATAGCAAACTCTAGGTATGACTATATACTTATCTACTAAATGACAATAATACGGCACCTTAAAGATTATTGCTAAAAAAGCGAAGAATAGGTTACTTATTGTAAAAATATTTTAACAATGAGATACATCTAGAGATGCCTATAGATTTGATATTCACACAATGACAATAATGTGAAAAATTAAATTTTGCACTTTTACTGGATGTTGTGTTTTTCCTGTATTTTAACTAAAAGTATATTTTTAAATAAATAGTTTGTTGGATGGTATCCCAGTGAGGGCATTGAGGATTGTGATGGGCATGGTTAGGTCATCACCTACTGAAGCTGTACAGGTGCAGGTGCTGCCAGGGATGTTGCCCTTGGACTTGAGAAGGGAGGAACTGAGTGCTACTGGTTGAAATGCAAATCACTCAGTGTATGGTTCTCTGTGAAGAAGTGCATGGTTGCTAATTGGCTGCATGACTACAAAATTGTGAGTTGGGAGAGAAAAGGGGGTCCTTCTGGGTTCCATGCTGGTAGGCTAGTATAGTGCTGGGGGTGGAAGCGTTGCGCATGGTGAAGAATGTGGACAGGGTAATGTTGCCTTTGTGCATGACCCAAAGACCTGTTTGGATTTGGCAAAGATGGTGATTAAAAAGAGTGGTCATGGGGAGTGGTTTAAGAGACTGGCATTGCAGTATGTGGGGGAGGGGGCGAAGTCAATGCCCAGGTGTATACAGACGGCACCAGGGATCCATAGAAAGTCAGAGTTGGCATGGCCTGCTACTTTCGGGAGGAAGTGGAGTTCAGGCCAGCAAGGCTGTTGGATCTTTCCATTTGTATGGCAGCATCAATGACAGTAAACATGGCATTTGACTAGGGTGGTGGAGTTTGTGGATTTGTTGATTGCATTGCAAGCTATCAAGGATAGGAATGGTGATAGGAAGGATATAGTTGTGCATATAAGACAGCGGTTTGAGAAATGCATAGTGGGGGATGGTGATTGAGTTCACATGGATTTCTAGTCATTGTAGAATTTTGAGCAATGGGTTTTTGGACAGGGCAGCCTATGAGACCAAGAAGAGGGGGGTGGTGGATGTAGATGTCCACTTTAGTGTGGTCTTTAGTGTGGCTGAGGTGCGAGGTGGCGTTAATGGAGAGAATGCTCGCATAATACAGGAATCTCAGAGAAAATTTGAAATCCTTCAAGAGGAGCTCCAGAAAATAAAGCATCAATTGATGGCCCAGAAGAGTGTGCTTGAAACCAGCCAGCTCCTAGTGTCAGAGTATAAAAGTTCAGCACTCTGAATATAAGCAGGTAATTCAGGCAGAGAGAAACATGTGTGAGAAATTGAATACGGAAATCCGAAAACATAAGCAGGCATTGAGAAACCCTGATCAATCAGGGTAGAGAATAGGGCCCTATGACCAAGAATAGATGCCCCTCCCTTCAAGAACCTATTGCCAGTTATCTACAAACTCCCAGGTACAGACTGGAACTGACCTCATGAATACTACTTATGGAGAACAGGGAAACATGAGGCAGGTGGCACCGCCTGTACCTAGCCAATCTGCTCAGGAAGGCCAGTCCTTATCTGACATTCATGAATATTCACCTCTACCAAACAGAAAAGAGGATGGCCAGACCATTGTGTCATGGGAGACCAAAGATAGTCCCATGAGTCCTTCTGACTCTGAAAACTCAAATGATGAGAGAATCCTAGTGTTAGATTTACAGAAAATGTTATTGCAAATATAGCACCTAGCCCTCTTCACTGAAATAGAAAAGCCAAACCTTCAGGCAACAAAAGGCATTGTTGAAACCTCACATATTCAGGTAAAAGGGTGGATTCCCCCAACTACCTGGAAGGAGGGATAGTATGCATTGGCAACAGTCTGAAGAGCGACTATGTTCTATCCTGCGCCATAAGGTGAGACAGGGAAAGTGACCCTGAGAGTTTGCGATGGAATAGCAAAAAGGAGGCGTCCCGATCCCACAATTATGCAAGGTATTCCCAATCTCACACTGATAGGGAATGCTTAGTAGATAGAGATTAAAGTTCAACTAACAGCACTGTGCCTGAAGGTGAATGTACGCAGCTACAGGGCTGAAAAAGGAATACCAAACAAAGAGTGTTGATAGACCCAATTAGGCGGATTAAGGCCATAAAAAGCTTCATGACCACATACCGCAAGAATGCAAAGTATTCTGTATTGCAGCACTGAGAACTTTATGATCAAATGATGGCAGTTGAAATAAAACATGATGTCAATTGTATAGAGTTTGTAAAAAAAATTTGGTACCGGAAGACTCGGATCATTATAAGACAGACATTTTGAAACACTTCTCAATTCATAGGAACCTATAAAAGGCACACAAGGCTGCGTATAATTTACAATGTGGGGAAGATCAGTCACCTAGGGTATTTGCACAAGAATTAAAATGTGCATATACACAGACTTACAGGTGGGTGAATACGAATAGCAGGGCATTTGTGACTACATACTTCCATGCTAATAGTCGGCAGCTCTAAGGCGATTAGTAAGTTGAGTCAAGAATGTAGCTCCTTTAAATTGGGGGAGGACATCATTATTCCCTTATCAAAAACAAAGATTTTAGGAGTAACTCACGACTCGACTTTAAGCATGAAAGCGCATGTCTCATCAGTGGTGGCAGGGATAGTCTATTATATCAGACTCTTGGCTCATTTGAGGCCAATGATCTCGCAGGAAAGCGCTGAGACCATAGGCAGGGCAATTATAGGTGCTAAATTGGACTATTGGTGTAGCCTCCTGCTGGGCATCAACAAAAGAGAGCTGCAAAGATTGCAGGTAGCACAGAATCGGGCGGTCAGAGTCGCTCTTAGACTCCCAAGGCATAGCCATGTAACTGTGGCCAGACGCTCATTACACTGGCTACCTATTGAAGCCAGGATTAATTTTAGAGTACTGGTTATAGTTTTCAAATGCCGGCTGCAAGTAATGCCTGAATATTTACAACAGCACATAATTTCAAAGAGTAATGTAAGATCTTTGAGATCCGACTTCGCTAATCAAATCATACAGCCAAGATGTAAAACAGAGAAGGCGGAAAAGGGAGCATTTATGGTGAACACCCCCGCGATGTGGAAAAATCTTCCAATCAGATTGAGGAGCCACTATTCCCTCGCATCTTTCAAGAAGGAAGTGAAGACTTTCTTATTTGTTTGATCTACTGTACTCACAGATTTCTCCAATAGACTGCATCATACTACAGGGAATAGTGGAATAATTTACTGAGGATGCTTTGATCCTCACCTCTAAGCCTGTCCTCATTTGTGTTGTATGTCTTTTCGTTGTCTGCGCCTTTATGCCCTAGGGTCAATAGCGTGCATAACAAATTAAATGTAATGTAATGTAATGCTCTTAGCAAATAAATAATTACTTAACTAGTTTGTGATTTCCACAAGTGCAGGACACTGAACTGGGTAATAGAACAAGTCGCCAGGATCTATGAGGTTCAGAAACCCACTGACAATAAACAAAACCATCTATCACTCCTGCAGCTGCAAATGTTGCAGAGGTGAAAACAACCCCTCCTTTGGACTTGTAGATGGGAGGGTGTTAGGCAGAATTATTAAGACTACAAGTGCAAGTACAAATTCACCTTTGGTACAAGCCTGTACTACACAGTAAAGAGGTAGCGATGGGTGAGCATCCACACTTATCTCAAGAGTGAAGTGAGCAGTATCAACAGTTACACAAAAACAGCAATTACTATTGTTCAAACAAACACTGACTCAAGGTTTCTGAGTAAAAGAATATACTTTTATTTAAGCATCAGTTGTAAAATAATTCGCTAAGTAAAGCAACAGAAAAATCACACTCTTAATATACTACACAACACCCAATGAATTCTAGACAAGTTAAGCAAAATGACACTCCAGCAATATAAAAGGGAGAGATAGACAAAGTTATACAAAATTAAGAAGCACCAATAAATTGCCTTCCTAGTCCCAGAGACCTGCTTTTTATGTAGTTTTCCCCCATTCACACAGCCTGGCTGTCAATCACACAGCAGGATGGCTGTCCCGGCAGGACAGTCACCTTGCCAATCAAACCAGAGTGCCACTTGGGTTTCCAAGGGAACCATGTGCAGGGGGCCTAAAACCCCTCCCTCACATCCTGTACCCCCAGACTCTCAGGCGCTTAAGGAGGGCTTCTGTGCAGAAGCTCTATAAAGGACGGCAAACAAAGGAACCAAACCTTTGGGACCAGAGTCAAATACGAGAAAGACCTTTACAAATAGAAATGGCAAATAAACCCAGCCGGAACCAAATAAAAGTAAATGAGGTCCAGCGGATTTAAATTTGAGGCTACCAAGAAAGCCTAAAACAGTACTAAGGCTATTCACATAGACCGCAGTAGGAAAAATATGGTAGATAACACTGCCACCAGCCAAATCTTAAAGAAAGGGGAACAAAATAATGTTCCATAAGAGACAGACAAAAAGGGATCACTATTAACTCTTTCCAGTACTCAATGTAAGATGGTCTGTGAATTTAAAAAGACTAATAAAGTCAAATGCAACTTTACATGTTCTGAGAGGCAGTAGTCAGTCGCAGAATATGGAGTTTAAAGTGGAAAGTCTGAAAAAGACAACCCTGTGTCACTGCACTAAGGGTGCTGTGTAACACACAGTAAAAAGATGATGCCTATGGAGTAGGTGAAGCCCCACATTCTATGAACACAAAAAATGTTAAACACACACAGCAAAACACATGTACGAGTGGGAAAAAAGGCTCACACTCTTACCAGGTGAAAAAGATATATCTTAGCAATCCAGCAAAGCTGGTGAGGGACTCAGTAGGTAAGGGAAATTAGCCATTCTGGAGAATTCTCCCTAACAGAGGGCAGGGACATAATTTCACCATAACGCCAGTGGTAGCGGAAGTGACAACACACGACCCTTGACCTCTGATGACATCAAAGGAAGTGATGTCATTTGTCCCTACCCCGAAGTGATATCATGAGAATTGATGGAACATGACTTTTCATCCCTTGAAAAAACAGGAAGTGGCATCACGTAGCTTTGTTCCTAAGTACAATATGAAAAAATATGGTTATGATATCACTATAATGTGATATATATTTCATACAATAGTTTATCGCCATATTTATCATTAAGATCAGTATGTATATGCCCATATTACCAAATTACTGTGAATGCAAGTAGACACCGATGGCCAAATGATAATAATGTGTTTTTATATAGCACTTACGCTTAAGCGCTTTATATAGAACAAATATGCATACAATATCACCCAACCTGTGCTGGAACTCATTTATCGACCTCAGAAGGATGAAAGGCTGAGTTGAGTACAAACTAAATCAGTGACTCACCCCCTGAAGTGTGCCTGAAATAAACCTTTAATGAGGCTAGCAATTATTGTATAGAATTCCAGAAAGACTAATTATTTGGTATTCCTATTTTAGGGTCACTACTCAGAATGTGAGACTTGTGGAACCCCTGTTTTTTAAGATACCTGAACAAGAAAGCCTGCCTCTCCAGAAGGAAAGAATCACATTGTGCTGGCCCCAGCCCAAGAGCTTGCATTTTTTTGTAACCTTTTTTTTAGGGGTAGCAAGGGAGACAACAGGGGCAGCAAGAGAGACCACAGGGGTCGCAAATGCGACCCCTGGCAACCCCCTAAATGACGTCCCTGTGGGAGGGTGTCTAAAAATACTCTGCCAGCTGGTAAGCAGAATGAGAGGCAGAGGAGACCCTTCGCCCAGCGACAATCGAATAGAAGCCAGGTGGGGTATCAGCACAATGTCCCCTCTGATGCTGTCACCTATGAGAGCCTTTGATATACGGGTGCAAAACTAATCCTGGGGTATGTGTACACTCCCCCAAAACCAAGGGAAGGCAGAGCAGGTAAGTTCTCCCCGGGAAACATCCCTCCAAACCTCTTGCAGAAGAGCATTCCACCTCCCAACCTGAATTTGTTCAACAGGTACCATCAAAATCCTAACTTCCAAAACAATACTCCTCCTTCTCCCCATTTCCAGGACAATAGATCCCTGAATCAAGGAGAAGGGAGAATCAGGACTGAACATTATTGGGGATATTTCCAATGCCCTAGCTACTCCGCTAGAAGAGATAGTTCTCTTTTTAGAGTGCAGCAGAGGTATGAGCAGGGACCATCCGACAACCAAGAGAAAGTTATCCAACTGGAGCGACAGGGTCAGCAAATTACCTATGATCTGGGAGACAAGCTGAGGGCTCAGTCAAACTCTCAACCCAGCCATGCTTCCCAGATTCCCTCAACACCCAAGTCTGATGCCGCAGGGGGGAAATGACTGAAGGAAAGTCTCAATAATCAACAGGTTCCTGAGGATGGGTACAGGGTGGGAGGGATATGCAAAACCCTTTAGAAATTGTTATTTCTTGCCAGTTAGAACTCCTTGAAACCTCTCAGCCTGATAGTGACTCTTCTACCCCCAGGATGTTAGAACACAAAGAGCCAACGGTAAGTAGAAGAGGGTGTTGAAAAGCCTACTTTCTGGAGAAGGAAAATAAAAATGATCCCCTTTGAAACAAAAAAATCCATGGAGCATTAAGGTAAGGGCATCTTCTGTTTCAGGAAGGGGAGGAGCCCTCCCAACGACAAATGTGCCCCAAGAGACCCTGAATTTGACAGGGTAGGAATGGCGACTGACCCAGATCAAGAGATTCCTAGACCCCAACCTTGTGTGCCAGATCAAACAGGAACTGTAGAGGTATACTCCCCACAAACAGGTTCAGAGAACTTTTTTCAAATACCCAGGGACTGCCAAGAGTCTTGCGAGAAAGAGGATCTCCCTACTACATACAATTTCATTTAATTCCTACAGATTCCCAATCTCCAACACAGAAAATCACCCAATATCAAACCGTGATGGAGTTCAATATTAAGAAAATGGCCATCGAGCTGGCAAATAACTCACACTTTCTTTGCACATTTTAGGAGAAAGAGGGCAGATTGTGTGCACCCGGACAAGGTACAGGGTCAGTATGAATTATCAGCTCTGGTGGATACTGGATACTGAATCCCAAGCTACTCCCCTGTCCAAAAAGGCATTCAATCAACTCAATTTAGGAAGGGGGAGAGTCATCAAATTTACCTCATACCTCTTCCCCGACAACTTCAACATTTTGATGGGAATGATATTTCCGACGAAGGTCCTGCGGATCTAGAGATAAAAATGATGCGAAATCATTTAAAATACACAGTGATAGTTGTGATAGTGATAGTTATGACTCCAGAAGCCACTCCTTGTTTACTGAGGAACAATTTCCTTTGTAGGTTATCACCTCTGATTGACTGTGTGAACCAAGTCATCTGGACCCAGAATAACCGGCCTGTGAGTCTGAATGACACTTGCCATCTTATTGAGCGGCATACAGATCAATTGAATTTAACTTTCAGAACTCTTCTCAACTTTTGAACATTGAAACTCTTGAAAAAGGAAGATGAACAACCAGCCCAAAGTCTGACCGACATTCAGAAAAGGGGCAAACACTTGTCTTTCCACATTCACATAAATGAGGGGCAGGAGCCAGTGCTCGCCGGAGTATACTAAATAATATAAAAAGCTTCTTCAGCAAAGGATTATTCAAGAAACTCCAAAAAGACCAGACAATTCCCACATTTAAGTTGACTGATAAATGGGAAGTGGGTCTGATAAAAAGGAAATTGTAAACCTTTCCTGCCTAACAGGTGTACGCTAGAAATGTCCATTGGCAACAATATGATAGAACGCAATTGTTGGGTCATTGGAGATGTCCCTTCTGACTTTATCTTTGGTAGTGACATTCTAAATCTATTCGCAATTAGTGTAGATTTGATCAACAACAAGGTATGGTCATGACTGGGGGTTACCCCATGGGCTTCAACAATGGCGCAAGTGCATTCCAATCGGCTCAATTACTGTCTTATGCTGTGGAAGTTAAAGTGGTCAAAGATGTCACCATCACAGGACAGGTGTGACAATTCAGCTTTGCCCTCAAAATTGAGCAAGAAAAGAGCCTCAAATATAAGGATGCCTATATAAACTTGAACTTTCACCTCCAACAGAAAGTATTATATTTACATTCAACACCTTTACTGGATCTACAACATGACACCATTCAAATATTGGTGGATAACAAATTATCACTTTGGTTTGGATGACATCTCTATAGTATTCTTTTGATTTGGGTAGTGGAATAATTGGGCCAATTCCTCACTTCTCTTTCGTCATCATTGAAGGTATATGTCCAGAAAGGATTGTGACCCATTGGGGGGAATTTCTTGGTGAAATTCTTGGTGTACTGCTTGTGTCTTTTTGGGGTGGAAGAGGCAACCTGTCACATCAGGAACGACAAGGTGGTATTTTGAGTCAACAACAACAACTACCTCAAATCTATGGAACATCATGTCAAGATGAACACCATAAAAAGAGATCTCTTAACTTAACTGGAGGATACCACTGAAATTGCCAGGGCGGTGGTCTTTTGAGGTTTCAGGCAGATGATCGAGAAGGAATAAATCTCACCGATGCCTATTGAAACTGAGGAGCAAAGACAGAAACTGAAACAGGTAATCCGGGACTTACAGGATATCTTTTCAGTAGATTCATATAACTGTGAACACACATCTATCCATTCAACCACCATGCCCATGGACCCAGAGATGGCTCTTGTATTCGTTATACAATACCGGTCACCTCTTGCTTCCATGGAGTCACTCTCAGAGATTATTAAGAATTTGGAATCTTGTGGGATAATTTGTCCGATCCACAATACCATGAATAACCTGGTACTGGGGATACTAAAAGCAAAAGGGCATTGGAGACTATGTGTAGACCTGATGGTCGACATGTCTGAATGGCCACTTACCTACATCAATCAAGGGTTGGCACAGATCCACGGGTCAAAAGTGTACACAGACATTGATTTGACCAATGGTTACTTGGATGGTACCCGTGAGTAGAGAAGACCAATACAAGTTTGCCTTTACCTTTGGGCAACAATGACTGTGGTCCTGAACATCCTTCAAATATATAAATAAACTCCAGAAATGTGTTCACTATCTTCCTGCTTAAGGCTATGCCTGATTTGGGGAAAAGGGGAAACATGGCCTATGTGGATGATGTTTTGATCAAGTGTTCAACTGTGGAAGAACATATTGCAGAAATTAGCTATGTTCTGGCCCAGTGGCAGAACGCCAGAGCAAAACTGTCCTTTCGGAAGGCATAGTGGTGCAAGACTCGAGTGAACTTCTTAAGGCACGAAATCACCCATGAGGGCCTACACCTCCAGGCAAAGAAATTGGAAGCCTTATTGACATTAAAAGACCCTACTACTCTGAAAGAATTGAGACGCCTTTTCTTGTACTCACTAATTATAGTCCATAGTTCATTGAGACTATGCAGAGGTCACTCCACCCATGGTCCATTTATTAAAGGCCGCAGTCAAGTGGGAGTGGGGTTTAGAAAAAGCAGAGGCATTTAAGCAACTGAAAAGAATCTTTTCACAAGCTCCTTATTTGGCTTACCACATCAAGAATAACAAGTTCTTCTTGGAGACGTGGTTTTCAGATGCCTCCCGAACAGAGGCATTGTAGCAAATGCACAACAAGGTTAACATTGTTATCTTGTATGGGGGCAAAACCTTGTCCTCTGGGGAGGAAACATTCAATGTCTGCAAAAAGACACACCTAGCAATGATATGAGCATTGAAAACTACTGTACGTTTATCCAGGGGTGGGGGCACATCATCACAGAGACTCCTCACCAACCCTGCTTTACTTACAAAGTGACAGGATATAGACAGGGAATGCAAGTAATTCCAGAATGACTTCTTGGATTCTGTTCATGCAATGCTTTTCCATGGAGGTCAGATATGGCCGGATATGGCCAAAACAAGAAAAGTCCTCTAATGCAAGGATTAGCTGACTTGCATGATTGTGCTGAAGAAAACTGTGCAAGGAACACATGTCTAATGAACAAATAAAATATGGAGGTGTACCTAACTTCTCCACACAAGGGCTATGAGAAGACCTGTCAGAGGATACCCACAGTTTATGTGTACGGGTGCTCCTAACATGTTGGCAATAATGGGGAAAAACAGTCAGTGGCTAGCATAGGGAAATCCTGTGAATGATACCCTAGAGCCCTGTTCTGGTTACAAAATAGAACCCTGAGATAGTCAGGTAGCAGAGTTGATGGCCATTCATTGAGCCATGATCACTGCAGTACACCACCAACTCAAAGAACTGGTGGTAATCATGGTATTACCCATATTGACCTTTTACAATTGAACTTTTGCACAATTGACCTAATTATAGTGGTCCTAATTGACATTCTGCACAATTGACCTTTATATTATTTTTATTATTTTAAACATGTATTTGGTTGGTTTTGGATTATAAATAATATAAGGGGATTGGGTGGGGGTTTCAGGGGGTTTTGGATTGGGTGGGGGGCTGCAGGGGGTTTCCCCGGCATATATGTCCTAATGGAGCTTCTAAATTAGGTCAATTCTCCCAAGGTCAATTCTCCCAAGGTCAATTGTGAAAAGGTCAATTAGTATACAACCGATAATCACAGACTCCGACTATGTCAGGAATGTCAGGAATGGGTGTGTGGAACATCTGATGAATTAGAAGGATTGAGGGTTGTGTACTAACAATAAACCATTACAACATGGTAAACTGATCCAGTCTATTGATGAATTGGTAAACTCCAATGTGATGACCATATATTGGAAGGAGATTAGGGGTTAATCTAAAATAGTGGGCATGTATACAGGTGGGAATGACCTGGCTGATCAGCTGGCTAAAAGTACAGCTCTACAGGTGGCTTTCATAGATCCAGAATCCTTGCTGGGTGGAATCCAAGGTCCCAAACTCATGCTAACAGTGAACTCTCAACTGTTCAGTGGACTAAAGATGCCCCAGATGCAGATTTAATCACTGCACAAAAATTGGACCTTACTATTGAAAAATTATATTGACACATTGAAGACCCTGTGAGCTTTCTTCTAACAGAAAATAATTATACCGGTAAAGGGGATCTCCTGGTGTTGATGAAAGTTTCCAAAATGTTTTGAATCCAAGAAGGTTTGTTGGTATGGAGATCCCTATCTGGATGTTACCAGTGGGTGTTGCCTACCTCATTCCGGAGCCTGATGTTGAATCACACCCATGACGCGGCCTCTTCCGGTCATAGGGGTTTCCACACGACATTGGAAATGTTGCGAGAGGTTGCACACTTGCCAAACATGGGACAGGACATCTACATACATTTAAAGGTTTGTCTTGTGTGCACACAAATTCAGCCAAATTCCACCATACACAGAGCTCCCCTACAAACAAGGAGAATAACACCGGCATGGTCAAATTTGAAAGTCAATTCAATCGGGCCAGTGATTTGCTCCTTTCGAGGAAACAACTACATGTTAACCATAATGCGCTTGTTTACAAAGTGGGTACAAAGTCTTTGTGGCCTGAATTATAAGGCGGAGATGCTGCCGCACTAATGATCTACCGCATCTTTTCTCATTTCGGCCTCCTGCAAAGGATTGATTCAGACCGGGGAAGTTATTTTACCAAAGATGAGGGAGACTCTAGGGGTAAAAAGTAAAACTCCACATTTCCTACTGCCCAGCCTCAAGCTGAGGGGTTGATAGATACAATGAGACAATGTTAAGCATACTAAAGTAGTACAAGGTAGGTGACAGGGTTCACCTGCACAATTTCCAGAGAAACCAGAACAAGGAACGGAAATTTGACACCATTCAAATATTGACCCATGGCGTGGTCATTTTGAAATTGTGGACAAAATATTTCCTGTTGCCTATAATATACACATCCCTAAAAGATAATAGACAGAAGAGAAATGGGTCCATATCAGTGAGTTAGAAAGCTGTCATCCCAGGCTAGCTTTAAGAGTGATTGAGAAACCCACTGAAGTTAGAACTGAGGAACCACCTGAGGAATGAAGGTAAAATCAAAACCTGGGATGGAAACTAAAATATATAACTGATTAGTGATTACATTGAAATGATAATTTCTGATTCATGATTGCCAATTAATATTGTCTGTGATAAAAGAAATGTTTGGTTCGGAAATGTTATTAGGGAAAGAAGATTAGAACAAAAATACTTAACAACTCTTTTTATTCCTTTCTTTAGAAATACTAATTCCATTAATTCCATCCTTGATACCAGAAGAATTAGAGCCTTGGCAGGACCCCAGGTAACAAGAAAAGGAACAAAGGGGAACAATGGGAAGGGGATCCGTTACCGTACCCCTGGAACCCAAAATAAGGTGTTGTATCCACCTTATTTTGGGTTCCAGGGGTACTTATTTCCAAATCACCCACTCCCAGAGGAAGAAAACAAAGCAGTAAGTGCTCCATCGAAGAATTTGACCTTTGAGAAAAAGAACACTCTCCCCTGCCTTTTCACACCAGCTATATCCTGAGAATAAAGGACAGGGGGGATTTGTGTGTTTGAACTGCAGCTCCAAGAAAAAGAAAACTGCAAACTGCAGTTGGCTGACTGGTGCCTAAAAGTGCAGGCATACTTTCCTGGAATTTTAAAACACAGAGGGATGACTTCCAAACTGAAAGGGCAGCATTTCATTCTCAACTGCTACATCAAAATGCGATCTTAAGAAAAGTAAAATTAAATGGGCCTATATTCGTGTAACTAGGGCAGAGCCCTGAAACAAATTTTTATTACATGTGACTGAGGCCTAAAGGGCATTTTAGCAAATACTGAAACAGAGACCATGGAAATGTTTGCATTCTACTGCTTGAAGCCAGAAACATGGAAAATGAAACTACACTGCAGAAGTAAATTTAAAGGCAAATATTATGAAAAAAAGGGGCGGCTTGCCAAAACTGTTTTAAAAGAAACCAGGTGAATGAAGATGGAAAAACACAATCAGCCTCATTACAACCCTGGCGCTAAGCGAAAAACGATGGCGGTAAATGATTACCGCCATCGTTTTCCGCTAGGTCCGATTATGACCCTTGACTGTTAACTACGATGCCATTAGCGGCAACGTAGTCAACGCTGCCGCTATCTGCGCCAAGGACGCGCGCACGCGACCTCCCACACCGTACTTAGCGCCATGGCGGAAAGGTACGCGAATACCGACCCAAGCGGACATGCACCTAACGCCATCACCCAGCCCGTTAAGTACCTTACCGCCATGGCGCTAAGTACACCATCGCGAACCAACCTTAAATGGCCATGTAAAGTGAATCCAGCTGCCACAGGTGGACAGAAACAGCACAGGTGGAGGCAATACAGACTCAGGAAGTACAAAAAGAGCACACCCCACCCCTACCACACCCAGTCACACTCCACAATGATACCAATACGACTTGCAATGTTGGGGCTGGAGGACTTGATAGCAATGCAAGTGCTATTACAACAACAACAACAACAACACCAACAACAACAGGCAGCACAGAGGAGACGCAGGAGGAGAAGGAGGGCAAGGCAGGGCCAGCAAGCCCCACCAGCACAGCCAGTGCCACCATGCAGGCAGCCCCCAATCCCACGCATCAGAGCCAGTCCATTCAACCTCACTGCTGAGCAGGTCCACACCCTGTACCATTTGGACGGGGACACCATCAACGCCATCGTAGACATGACACACAACGACATCGTCAGCATGATAGAAAGTCCAACCGCCATCCCACCCCTACTGAAGGTAGTGACTGTACTCCACTTCCTGGCCACAGGCACCTACCAGCACACAGTGGGGCACTTGCATGGCATTTCACAACCATTATTCTCACGTACACTTATCCAAGTGCTCGATGCCCTCCTCAAGCACACAGACGACCACATCTCATTACCACGGACTGGCCAGGAGATTACTAACACCAAAGTGGGTTTCCATGTACTAGCCGGCATACCTGGTTGCATTGGTGCCATCGACTGCACCCACGTGGAATTGGTGGTTCCACGTGCCATGGAGGTACCGTACCGCAACTGGAAACAATTCCACTCAATCAACGCGCAAATGGTGTGTGACTCCAACAAGATCATCACACATTGTTGTGCCCGATTCCCCGGATCAACCCATGATTCAATGGTCCTGAGGAACTCCACAATACCACGCTACATGGAGCGACATGCAGGCCCAAGATCCTGGCTACTCGGTGAGTCTAATGTCATGACCATGGAAATGTGAAGTGGGTAGGTGAACGACGTACCAATGCATACTCCACCTGGCTGAAAGGGGGGGGGGAATGATGCATACTCCACCTGGCTGTGAGTAGCAGAGAGAACGGAGACAGATGATACCCTACAGCAACCCAAACTCCACCCAACACCAGTAAAGCCAATACCCAATGTATGCAGCCCTACCATGTGAATGAGGTTGTGTCCCAACCATGACACAACCATCTGCAAGTGCATTCTACCAATTCAGACCATATTGTCAACAATGAAATGCACCTACATGCACGTCACCAAACACCATCAACCGAAAGGCCTGTCCCCATAACTGCCCACGAAGGAGGCACATGACGGACAGAAACATCAACACACCATTACACAGACAGCAGGGCCCCCAAAATGTCCCTATCAACATCAGCATTGCTCACTGGGGTCATGATGAGGCCCACAGCAATGTTGCAATGATGTGCGCATTGACATCACAGGACACATGCCAGGCCAACAAAACAAACGGCATGAACGGACACAGTGGATGGGCACTCACAATGCACTCCACCCCTCTGCATACATTGGGTGATGGCATGCAAAACAGGCCATGAGAGCCATGAGCATATACTGGTTGCATTGTGTGAATCAATTAGTGCATTTAGAAGTGGTCCAAAGTAACAGTTGGATGCAAGCCATGGTGGCACATCATGTTCTTGATCAGACGTCATGACTGACACATACATTCTCGCCTACATACAGGTGATGCAGGCTATCCCCTGAAGAGGTGGCTCCTCACACCAGTCCGGAACCGGCAGAACCAGCACGAGGAGGACTTCAACCGTGCACATACAAGTACCCGTGTGGTCATTGAGCAGACATTCGGCCTATTGAAGGCACGGTTCCGATGCCTCAGCAGGTCTGGTGGGGCACTCCTGTACCGCCATAAGAAGGTGGCAAAGATCGTCATGGCATGTGTCATGCTACACAATATGTGCGTCAGACGAAATGTGCCCCTGCCCCCTGACGCAGATCTGCAACCACCTGACGATGAGGATGAGGAGGGTGCAGATGGGGCCGCACCTCATGGAGGAGGCGATGCACAGGAGGGGCGTGTAATGCATTAAAATATCATCGACCAATGCGGCTGGTGTGTATCACATGGAGACGGCACTTGGGGCACTGTGTGTCTCTGGGACATGCACACTGTGGACTGTACACCAATAAAGCACACATATGCAATGAAAATCTCCACACATTTCATTTCGGAAAAAGGAAAAAGTGTATTTTAATCATAAATTGTCATGACACACACCCTCCCCCTCCCCTCTCCCTCCCTGCACACCCCAACACACCTTCTCCCCCCTACCCCCTCCCCCTGCACACCCCAACACACCCCTCCCCCCTGCACACCCCAACACACCCCCTCCCCCCTCCCCCCTGCACACCCCAACACACCTCCTCCCCCCTGCCCCCTCCCCCCTGCACACCCCAACACACCCCCTGTGAGTGTCTACAGGTGCCTGTAACAGTGGCCACAGGCTATTACAAGCCCCCTCTCCTGGCCCCCGGGGCACCCCTGCCTGTGGAGCGCAGGTTCCATCCTGAACGTCGGACGGGGCTGCTCTGGACGGAACTGGCAGCAGAGGATGTCCCTGCCTGCTCCTGTGCATGCATGTCCTGTAGAGTGTGGGAGAGCTCTGTGAGCACACGGCGCACCCCGGCAAGTTCGCCACAAATGTCCCTTGACATGGACAGCATTGCATCCCTCATGGTGTCAGTGCTGCGCGCAATTTCGGCCCTTAGGGTCTCCGTAGCCTGTTCGATGGCTGCCCTGGTCCCCACACATTCCGCAGCATGCTCGGTGAGTAGCGTGGAAAGCTGTTGCTGCCGTTGAATGATGTCCTCAAGGGACTGTTGCCCCTGCTGGGCCATGCCCATTGCCGGTGGTGTGATGGAGGGGCTGCTCCCCTCCTGTGGACTTAGAGCTGGGCATGGGGTAGATGGCCACTCCTCTTCCTCTGTGTGCCCCTGTCTGGGATCCTCATGGGGGCTGGCATGGGACAAACAGGGGGAATGTGGAAGGTCAGTGTGGCGTCTGACGTCGTGCTCTTCAATGTCGGAGTCTGAGCATGCTGCAATGGCAGCTGATTCTCCAATGGTGCTGCTGGCCGCAGAACCGGTGCCTTCTGTGGCAGGCAATGTTGGAACAGGTGGTGCTGCTGCTGCTGGCCTGCTGCCTACTGGGGTGCTTGCCGTTGGGCCGTCCTGTTTGCTGGCAGTGGATTGTGCTTGCTGTGGGGTCTGGCTCACTGCAGCTGAGGTTGAGGGTGCGTGAATGGTTGTCTTGGCCTTCTTGGCTCTTTTTGTCGCAGGGGTGTCCTCGTCCTCGGGGTGTGATTCTGAGTCTGTGGTGGAGCAAAGGAGGGAGAGCGTTATTGATGGGTCTGCGGACATTGGAATGACAATGATTGACATGATTTTGGTCAGTAGATGAGGCACATTTGAGGCAGGGGCATGCATGTTGTCGCCTTTTTGTGTGGAATGAGGATGGAGGTATGTGGGTGCCGGCAGATAGGGTGTGCATGCTACATGTATACAGGGTGGAGCTCGCATGTGGCTGTGGGCAGTGTCCAGCTAATGTGTTGCATTTACACTCTAGGGCAACATTGTGCTACACATGAATGGACTTCAGTGACTATGGCATGTCTTCATTTGAGGCACCTACCTTCATCGCCTGATGTCGGTACTCCTCTTTCCATCCCTCTGACGCCTTCAATGCCTTCCATGCCAATCGTGCTGGCACAAATTTCCTCCCACGGTTGGAGTTTCAGTGGGGATTCAGAACCTCCACCGGTAGCCAGGGCAAGGTTGCGGTTGGCAGAGATGATGCTTCTTACACGTAGCCTAAGGTCATCCCACCGCTTCCTGCACTGCTGTGGGGTGCAGGGTACGGTCCCCACCGCGCTGACGCGCTCTGCCACCAGGGCCAATATGGCCTTCTTTTTGGCTATTGCCGACCTGGTCATTTGCGGCGAAAAAACAACGGCTGCATTGTCTTGTAGGGTCTCCGCGAGCATGCTCAGTTCCTCCCGGGAGAATCTGTCCTGGCGCTGGCGGTCGCATGCCTTCTTGACAACTTTGGGCATTTTTGGGTGGTTAAGTGGGTGGGGGATGGGTTGGGACAGGTGTCAGGGTTGGATCTGGTGTTGTTGGGAAGGATGGCAATGGATTGTGTTTTTAAAGATGGCCGCCGTGCTGTTTCCCGTTCCGCCGCGATGATGCTATTTCCGGTTCCGCTTTTTACGGTGACCGCTAATTGCGGCCACCGCTGATTACGGTGGCCACTAATTACGGTGGCCGCTGAGATGGGTGGCGGTAGTGCACCTTGCGCGGCCTACGATGCCAGTAGGGGCCCTTTCCGCCATGGCGTTATTTACATTACCGCCATGGCGTAATGCTCGTGCGCGATGGGTCGGAATGTGGCGCTCTTTCCGCCATCGGTCCACGGCGTAAACGTTCATTACGCCATGGCGGTAATGTCGGCTACTTACCGCCAGGGTCGTAATGAGGCCCAATATATTTTAGGTTTCTAGAAATCGGTAAAAGTCCCATGTAGAAAAAGTTAGACTTTAACAGCCTCATTATTCTTCTGTTTATAGGAACTGAATGAAGAGCTGTGCTTAGCTCAGAGATTTGTTTACAGAAACGCTGGGTTAGCCCATAAGACATTTGCACCTTCCACCACCAGAGGAAAGGCTAAAAGGATAAATTAACACCAAATAACGACAACATAATGACATAATGACAAAATTAAGCTTCAGGACAAAATAACGCTAATCAGAAGCACCGGAGTAGGTGTCAACAAGATGCTTAAATGGACACAGCAATGCCTCCCAACCAAGAGACACTAACCCACGTAACGTGTTGGTTCCAAAATACCTTACAGCGTTTCCATGGGAATCTCCCAGAGATTCTATACTGAGAGTAGAAGGATCTAGCAGCCGTTCTGGTTGCAAAGTTCTGTTTGGAAAGAGCAGGGGCAAATGAGGCCTTTCTGGACCGTCTGGCAGGCATGACAGTACCATCCCTCAAAGGTCCCGCCACACCCCTAGATGCGTGAAAGTGGCGAAGCAAAACCAGAGCATGGATACTAGACAAAGGTTTCCACTTACGATCCTCCGGACCATACCTCTTCCAGTCAATCAGGTAAAATGGCCTACCGGCATGGAACCGCATGTCCAAGATTGCTCTGACTTCATACTCATCCAAACACTGGACCGAGACCGAGATAGGACAGACAGGCAGGAGTGTGGACGAACTACAGGGTTTGACCAGTGAAACATGAAACACTGGATGGACTCTCCACCGGTCCGGGAGAGACAAACAAACAGCCACTGGATTAACGATCTTGCCGATCGTGTACGGTCCCACAAATTTAGGTAGCAGTGTCCTTTTGCCTGGGATTCTCAATTTCTTCATGGACAACCATACCCTTTACCCACTTGATAAACTGGAGCCTGGACTCTGTGAGAATCAGCATTTGGCTCGGTTTGTGCCTGGGCCCGCAGCAATTACGCCTTGATTTTGTTGTGTAAAGCAACGATGTCTCTGGCACAGGAACCAGCAGCTGAATAGGGGGAATTCAACTGTGGGTCCAGTGGGATGGACCGAGGATGCTGACCGTGCAGTGCATACAATTGAAAAGTACCAATGGCAGAATGCAATGAATTATTATATGCAAATTCTGCCGATGGCAGAATGGATAGCCATGTTGATTGATGTTCTAAACAGAGACAACACAAATATTGTTCCATTGTTCTGTTGGTGCTTTTCATTTGACCGACGGTCTGTGGATGTAAGCACTGGAAAGCCTGTCTTCGATGAGAAAAGCCAAACTCAATGCCATCCAAAAGTGTGATGTGAACTGAGACCCCCTGTCAGTAATGATGACTGAGGGTAAACCAAAAAACCTGCCCCATAAACAAATCCGCCAGCACGGGAGCCATGGGTGAACCAGTAAATGGAACAAACAGAGCCATCTTGGTGAAGAAATCAACTATCACCCAGATGGTATCATAACCATGGTCAGTAGGTAATTCCACAACAAAATCCATAGATACCATGTGCCATGTTTTGTGAGGCAAAGGTAGTGGATGCAACACAAGATGACACATAGTCCACTACATCATGTGACATGGAAGGCCACCAATGCCATCTATGAAGTAACTTCATTGTTTTCTTCTGACCGGGGTGTGCAGCAACCAAGGAATCATGACCCCCACTTCAATGCCCGAATACGGCTTTTCTCTGTAGGCAGGAACAAGACCCCTTGAATGAAAGGCAAACCATTGAGTATGCCCAGCTTATACTCCAGGATTTCTTTCGGACCATGAACTACCCAGTATTGCAGTTCTTTTTTCATTATGGGTCTTACTGTACAGCTGCAGATTACCTGACCAGAAAGGACATTTATTTGAGCGGGTGATTCCAAAGCCGTTCCTATGTCCAAACGTGACAGAGCGTCAGCTTTAGCAATGTGACGAGCAGATCAGTAGATGATTTGGAAGTTGAATGGTGCAAAGAAAGCATGACATCTAGCTAGTCGTGCCGTCAAACACTTCATAGTCTTAAAGGCCTGTAAACTGTGATGGTCCAAATACACCACCAGAGGATGTGGGCTCCTAAGAGGTGATGCCGCCATTCCTCGAAAGCATCCCTGATGGCAAGTAGTTTCCTTTCAGTGACTGTATAATTCCTCCCATAGGTAGTACGTTTCTGTAAAAATACACCACAGGATGCACCATTCTGGTCTCAGGACATTCTTGAGACAGCATAGCGCCTACTGCGATGCTAGAGACATCAGCCTCAACCATAAATGGTAAATCAGAATTTGGGTATTGTAGAATTGGAGCAGTAGTAAAGGCTTTCTTCAGAAATGAAAAAGCGGCTTGTGCGGCATCAGTACAACAATAGGGAGTTTTAGTACTTGTCACAGCCGAGAAGGAACGGATGAAGCACCTGTAAAAGTTTGCAAAGCCTAAAAACCACTGCAAAGCCTAACTGAAGTCGGTGTAGGCCATTCCAGGATAGCCTTTATCTTAGAGCGGTTAATTCACTGGCATGGCTGGTGATATCATAACCCAGAAACTCCACCTCTTGTGAATTGAAAACACATTTCTCTGCCTTGACGAACAGATGGTGATCCCGCAAACGTTGGAGGACTGTTGTGACATGATCCACGTGTTGCTGATACGAAGGAGAATAGATCAGAATATCATCCAAATAAATGATGACGTATTGGTCCAAGATGTCACTGAAGATATTGTTCATAAAGTATTGAAATGCCGCCTGGGTGTTACATAGGCCGAATGGGATCATGAGATACTCAAATGGTCCATACCATGTCTTGAATGCCGTCTTCCATTCGTCCCCATGACAGATCTGAACCAGATTGTAGGCACCACGGTGATCCAGCTTGGTAAACACTGCTGAAGAACCCAATTGGTCCAAGAGAACTGATATCAAGGGTTATGGGTATTGGTTCTTCACAGTGATGGAATTGAGAACCCTATAATCAATACAAGGATGCAGATCCCCTTCCTGCTTGGGAGCGAAGAATAATGGGGATGCTGTAGGTGAAGTAGATGGGCGGATGAAACCCAGTTGTAATGCCTTGTCGATGTACTGTTTTAGGACCAGATCTTCCTTCTTTGTCAGGGAGTAAACCCGACCTGCAGGAATTTTGGCCCCCGGGACCAATTCAATCGGACAGTCGTATGGTCTTTGTGGGGATAGCTGTTCAGCCATACCTTTGTCAAAGACATCTGAAAACGAAGCATATTCCGGTGGTACCAAGGCCTCTTTACTGGATACCGAGCCCACCACAGGAGCTAGACTTGTCAATGATAGACAATGTGACTTCCAAGTGACTCCTTGTTCTTGAACACAATGGTTATTGCAATGAGTGGAAGGGAACTGCAAATCCCGATTCACGCACTCACCAGCGGGGTTATGCAATGTCAACCATGTTAACCACAAAATCACCTTGTACTGCGGCGCAGCAATGATATCGAAGACTATGGGCCTCATTAGAAGTATGGCGGTAAGGCAACAACGGTGCGGGTATCGCTACTGGCACCGTTGCTACCATACCGCCATACTAGGACTTCTGCTCACGGCTGCCCTTGCAGCCACCTGTTCTGACCAGGAGCCCGTACTGGCACCCACAAGGAGAACATGATGGTAGCAATGGTACCATTATAAACGGTACCGCTGCTACCATCCTCACATTCCCATTGAGCCCTACAAGGGTTCAAATGGGAATGGGAATGTACCGGCTCCGGCACCCATGCAAGGGGAATTACTGGGTCCGCGGAGGTCAGAATGGCCCGTTGATTCCCCTTTCATGGGTGCCGGAGCCGGATGCGAGTTTGGGGTAGCCCTGACTTTAAAACCAACAAGCCTACCTCCAACCTCGTAATGAGGCCCCATGTCTTCCTAATGCCCTTCCTGGGTAACCATGCGGAATGGAATGGTCTCCTCTGTGACCTTGCCAGAGGCTAGTATCATTCCGTCAATGGTGTTCACAGTCTTGGGACAATTCTTAACCTGTAAATGAATCCTCAATGACTTGGCGTATTGCTGATCCATGTCATTCTTGGTTGTCCCAGAATCTAAGACTGCGTTGCTCCGCTTAGTGTTGGACGTAAAAGACAAAGTGACTGGCACTACGATGGGTGAGGAAGAGACCAGGGAGTCCGAAACCAAACCGAGGCAAAGGGACTCCAACTATTGCCGGGCTCTGGCGTTTCCCGGCTTCTTTGTAGGTTTCTTAGGGCAAGTAGCCAGACATGTTCCGCGGAACCACAATACATACACAGATTGTTCTTCCTTCAGTTCTCTCTTTCTGCTGAAGACAAATGGCCTCTGACTGCACCAATTTGCATGGTTTCTGGTCCTGGCGAAGCAGAAACTGGTGTCTCCAGCCTGGAAACCGATGCTGGTGGGATTCTTTTTTCACCCTTCCTAGCGGACCTTCGAGCGTCAATCTCAAGAACCAGATCTACTAGTTCACCGAATCCCATGGGAACCACGGGAACAGTGGAAAGTGTATCCTTCAATTTCTCAAAAGACCCTTGTAAAAAAACGTTGATTTCTTGCCCTGAAGCCAGTCTGTCTCGTCAGCCAAATGGTTGAACTTAGCCAAATAACTCAAAAGGACTGTGTGCCTTAATGCAAGTTGAGGAGTTCTAGGTCTGTTGACTGTGTGGCATAACGCATGTCAAAGACTTTACTCAAAGCAGTAAGGAGCATATCACAGTCATATAAAAACTGACGCAGTCTCCAGCAATGGATTAGCCGTAAGAGGCAGCCGTTCCCCCTAAATAGGAAAGTATAAACGCTGCCTTGGTTGTTGAGTCCGGAAAGGAAGCTGGATGAGAAAGAAAGTGCAACCTGCATTGGTTCACGAATGTCCTGTAGGATTTAGGGTCTCCCATGAACCTCTCAGATGGAGCCAAAGGAAATTGTACAGGCATATAAACAGGTATTGTCTCTTGTTTGGGTGCCGGGAAAACAGAGCCTGAAGCCACAGCTTGAGGCACTGTATCCCCATGATTAGGTGACCTTACAGCATCCTGAAAAACGTCAATGGTATGACACATATATTCGTGAGCCGAAGTCACGTCATTCCTCAATTCTGCTAAAACTTGTAACAGGAATATCAGCGTTTCCTGTACATCCATTTTCAGGCTTCTGATTCTGTTATGCTGGGCACACAGAAAGCTATTAAAATGAAGCAGCAATAATGCTTACCGGCCTGGGATGGATCCCGATGGAAGCGGCAGTGGCCTTGGAAAACAACCACTTTTGACGTATGAAAACTGTCACAGTGATCAAACCCACTAGCTGAGAGAATTAAAGCTAGTGCAGCGAATCACTGAGAAGGACGCGGTTCCCTATTACGGGGAAGTGTTGTTTGTGCTGCTTATTCTACTGGAAAGCCTGTCCTACTGGATGGACTCTTCTTTCCTAAAAGGAGATAGCTGAGTATTAACCCACCTGGTATTGGACTAAACCAAGGAACTCAACTCAAAACCTCTCTGAAGACAGCTAATTATGGGTTCCCTACCTTAGGACGAACAGCAGGCTCTTGAAGACCCGGATCTTGCAAAACTTGATGGCTTCAAAGAAGACGAGAAAAGGAGGAAGGTTAGTAACGGACTAAACCCATACGGCATGAGGGAGGCACTAGTGTCGGGCTGGTTCACCAAAGGCAGCAAAGCGTCTATGAGTCCAGTGCACTGTAGTATGCAAAAACAGATTCCAGCAATGATAGCCCAAGTCTCTCACTAGTTCAATGAACGAATCCAATTAGAAGAGAAAGCAGCCAGTGAACGGAGTATGGTAGGTTATGTTGGAAGATATATTCCCAGAGCTGAAGTTGATACTTAAATGTTCTCTTAACAGCAGTAGCAATCTGTAAGTGGTGTTGAAACAAGGTCTGAAATAACATGAAGTGGCGTGCCCTTTAATGGTTATGCGGCAGAGTAAGAGTTAGAGCAGCCTCAGAGATCCAAATGACTGAAGAGAAGCCACGAGCTCTGTATGGCGTTATGACAGCACAACAACGGAACTAAAATCTGCAGCAGAGACCCAGATGACTGAAACCGAGTGCTCTGTGCGGCGTTGGAATGGGCTGCATGCTTCATGCGGCATTGAAATGGGCTGCAGGCCGCGTGCTACGTGCGGCATTGAGCTGCAGCTGAGTTCAGAGGGAAACCGCATGCTACATGCAGTGTTGGAATGGGCTGCAAGCCGCGCGCTCCGTGTGGCATTGAGCTGCAGTTGAGTTCAGAGGAGCGGAAAGTAAAAATCCATCGTAGACGGTAGAGGAAGGCTGGCAAGGCGCCGGCCACACGTGCTAGCTTCAGCGAAGGTAGCGAGAACAACTGGAAGCTGTTGGCTAGCGAAGCAAAGGTAATGAATGAAACAAAATGCCGTATGAAACGACTAAAGCAACAGAGGGAAGTTGCTTAGCTGGAGCGAGTGTTAACCTTCAGGACACAATAACGCTAATCAGAAGCTCTGGGGTAGGTCACAACGGTGCTTAAATGGAGACAGCCACGGCCCACAACCATGTGACACTAACCCACGTAACGTGCTGGTTCCAAAATACCTAATAGCGTTTCCATGGGAATCTCCCAGAGATTATATACAGACAGATGAAGTGTCTAATAGACGTTCTGGTTGCAAAGTTCTGTTTGGAAAGAGCAGGGGAAAATGTGGCCTCTCTGGACCGTCTGGCAGGCATGACACATGTGGAGGCCTCTAACCAAGTCTTGATGTTCCCCTGAGTATCCAGAAGCCTTGACAATTTTTCCCTGAGCACAAAGGCCAGAGATATTTCATTTAAGTAAACTTGTACAACCAAACCAAGTGTTGTGGAGATCTGTTTAACTCATATCTTCCTTTATTGATTGGGTAGGCAGACTATGTAGACCCTTAGTATTTTTACCATATAATAATGTAATTAATTTCCCTATAGCCAACTAACACTGGGAGACTTTGTGGAAATTCAAACTCAACAACATTGCTTCCAATGTGAATACATATATAGTCTGTAATGCCATTTGGTTCTACTATTTCTCATTGCAACCCCAAAATTCCTTAAAAGGGAGGGGTGCCTAAAAGAAAAATACCTAACTTTGTCCCTTTCCTCAGATCCTGCCCTAAAGTAGAGGAGTGCTGAATGCATAATGAATGTCTGTGTTGTGTGCGTGAGCAGAAAAGTGTCTTGCAAGTTAAATAAAGTGATTTGAAAAGCATACGCTCTATAGAGAGTGAAAAAGGGATGCCTGGTAGAAATGAGATTCTTCATTGCATTCTGGTGAATTCTGGTCATATATAAACAGTGTTTTGCTTTTAAAAGTATGTTGTTCTCCAACACTGCTAGCATTTCCTAGTGTACAGGGAGATTAACAATTCTGAGCGCTGCATGTGTCAAATTGTTTTTGCAGCTAAAAAAGTGTTGCTGATTATTTAAATCAAACTTCATATAAAGTTGTGTACCAAGCTTGTGATCCGGTCATGTTCTAAAATGCTGCATCATTGTTGGCATTAAGGGATTTTTGTGTGATAGAAGGTTTGAACAGTTTATTTGACCTGTGTTTTATCTACACGAGGCCCCAAAAATGAAAACACACTTGTGGTGTCATTTCAGATCTTTTCTTAATGTTTATTCCCAAAAAGTGAGTTCTTGGTGTTGAAGGTATGTTTTGTGCCACATAGAAAGGGGCATGTCTGGTTATTTGTACATATAGGAATGTTCCTAATCATTAATACATATATATTCTTTCTACACACTGGCTTGATTCTTGGCATATCTATGGCACAGGGGTGAGGGCTCTACATGGTTCAAGATGAGTCACGGACAGGGATAGATTCAACATAAAAGGAATATTGGTGTGACACTTTTGATTGGGGGGGAAAAATTCCCTGCATTGATGGATAACACATAGATATTACCAATAACTGACAGAACTGGAACAATGGGCATCTGAGAATAGTATCATACCTTTACAGCAGACAGGTTTCAGAAAAGACTCTGGCACCTTAACCAATATCTTACCCTTCACTTCTACAGTCGACGCATATTGCAAATTCGCAAACATACCATATATGTGGCATTCATTGATTTTAACACAGTTCCACATGATCCTTCGACATGATCTAAAGAGGCCTCCTCTGGCACAAAATATACGTCAATATTATTTAGGGCAATTATCATTCTCAACAATCCCAAGGGAGGTCTAGTGTGAGAGTCAGACTTACAGGCACAGGTGAGGTCACGATACTCATGAATACTTGGATAGGCTTAAAGCAGGTGTGTATTCTGGCTCCAATATTGTTGAATATCTTCATGTCGATCTCTTAGATGCACTCTCTTCCGTGGACGCCTCTGTGCCTGTTAGGCAGAATCACCTGCAGTACCCTTTGGGAGCACTACAGGCAATAAAGACTACAAGTGCGAGCACAATATCACCTTTGGTACAAGTCTGTACTACACAGTAAAGTGATAGTGATAGCTGAACAGCAAGACTTATCTCAAGAGTTTAAGTGAGCAGTAGAACAAGTTACACAAAGGACCAACTAATACAGTGATTCGAGTAAACACTTACTCAAGGTTTCTTGGTAAAAGAATATACATTTATTTGCTCAGTCGGTTAGAAAACATTACACTAGCATAAGCATCTCAATATCATACACTAATAAACCACAAAAATACAACTGGTAAGTAAATGAACTGTTACGCTCACCTGGCTCCCAAAGAGGCGTCGATCTGAACTGGACAGCTGCGGTCTCCACCAATGTGACGTGTAGGGCCGAGATGACGGACTGGACTGGTCCACCTAGCTTCGTTTGCTTGGCCCGTAGGAATATCCTTCTGCAAATGGAGAAAGGGAATTAACCACCCATGGAGTCGAGTGTAAATTCCCCCCACCCCCGCTGTTCTCCCCACAGATCACCTTTGATGTCCCCTCCTATAGTCTCACCTGATGCTTTGAAAAGATGAGCTCTCCATCCTGCATTGAGCGCAGGGGCGCGTTGATAACCAATTGCTTCACTGGCTCGAAGGAATCGGTGAGTTCCAGAACAATAATGACTCCAAAAAATATGTAGTTCGTAAGAGTTCACATGTGTGACTTTCACTCTTGTCCGATTCATTGCAGTTTGCAGCTTGACCCCAGCAAAGAGTTCCTCGTGGTAGCTGACGAAGTTCAGGTAAGGATTTGGCTTATCCTACACAGTTCAATAAAATAAGGCCAGAATGTAAGCTGCCTGTTCCCTTATTCAGGTGTGGTGAGAAAATATGAAGTTCGAGGAATTATGCCTCCGGCGGTAAAATTAGGTAAGTCTATTGCGGTGAGAAGAGTTCCCTTTATTGTCCCGTTGTCTCACCTTGTCGACCTTTTGTTCCCCTTAGGGGCTGGGGTGCGGCGAGGATGCAATGGAGACTGCACCGACCCGTGAAGAGGAATAGTACCCCCGGCGGTAATCAGGTAAGTCTATGGGGGTAGTTACTATTGCCTCTGTTTATTTCCTTGGCTCACCTTTGCTGTTGTTGTGTTCCCGTAGGTGCCAGAATGCGGCGGAACGTGCAGAAGGATGGGGTGGATCGTGAGGATGCTCCGAGGGCCGGTGAGTTCAGCACGGCGCTGCAGCAGGTGAGGCGGCGCGTGTAAATGCTTCTTTCTTCCAGTTCGAAGGTGCGGTGGATCCGGAATCCAGGTAAGGATCGAAGGTTTGCTCTTATTCTAACCTTTCTCCTTCTGTTCCTCCCTTTGTCTAGGAGCTGCAGACTCGAGGCAGTCTTGGCAGAAGACTGGATGCAGGCTTGCAGACACGGTGAGTGTTACGCTGCTGGATGCAGAATAACGCGAAGCGTGTGCTGCTCTTCGGGCGTGGTTTAAATAGCCTTCAAAGTAGTCCCAGGTGAGTATTCTTCCCCAGCCCCACCCAAGAAAAAAATAGCCCCTAGGTAAAATAGTCCCTTCCAAGCCTCATTTGGCTTGGAGCTCTGCAGCATGGTCTGCACCAGGTAAGTTTACTCTATGAGCCTGGCGCTTATGGCACCAGGACTGACTCTTCATATGAGCCTGGGGCTTTTGGGCTTGCTCAAAACAACTTGATGCCTGCTTCTGGGGTTGCTGGGCCTGGTCTGGTTCCCCGGGGGTAGGCATCATGACATGAACAAGTTTAGCTCCAAATGAAGTGGGAGCAAAATGGCACTTCAGATACTTAATAAAGGGGTAAAAAGACAAGGTTATAAGAATAGACAGCCAAATACATTCATAGGCAGGGCAAAGGGTTTCAGTTAAGTACAACCAGCAATTCTTCTCAATAGGCCTGGGCCAAAGTCAATGGTTCAGAGTCTTTTGTATAGGATAGCACAGTTCTGGTACGTAACGGTTAAGTCATTGCCATGGAAATTAAAAGGATTTGGCTAGGAATTTGGCTATTTTACCTAGGGACTATTTTTTACATTAACAAATGTTAAGGGGAGGACAAGCCTTCGTAGTTGAGGAAAGTTTCACGCACTTTCTCAATGGCTGAAAAGATTTCCGGACCCCGTTTGCACAGTACTTTGTTAATGAAGAAAGCTGTAGCTGAGGCAGTTGTTCCTGGCAGATCTCGCTGTTCCTGAGCTTCAGTCTTGGGGACAAGAAGGAGGACGTCGGGAGGTTCCTGCACTGCCCAGGGATGAGGCCAAAAGCTTTATCAAGACATTGGTTTAAGGTGTGAGTGCCTTAAATTCCACAAGCTGGATTCCTTCCCTCTGGCTGTCCGGTTTTCAACAGGACTCTGATGAAAATTCGACCAGATGGGGACAGTGTCCAGGTGGCTTGCGAGTTGGTTGTTCCCACCAAACTCAACAGGAGAAGTTAACCTTGAAGGGCTTCTCTGTCGATGGAGTTTCAGGCAATTCAGACCTGCAGCAGGGCTTCACCGGTTGTCCAGGAGTTGCAGCAGTCCTCTTCCATCAGCTCGCCTTCGGTTCTTTCGTTTCAGTGGTTGACTCTGCTTTCCAAGTCTCAGAGACCTGCTTTTAAACAGTTTTCCCCCGTTCATTCAAGCCTGGCTGTCACTCACACAGCAGGTTGGCTGTTCTTGCCAGATAGCCAGCCGGCCAATCACGCCAGAGTGCATTCAGGTCTCCTAGGAGACTAAGCACATAGAGTTTCGGGCACCTCCCTCACATCCTGTACACCCCAGACACCCTGGTGCCAGAGGAGGACTTCAGCACTGAAGCCTGCCAAAGGCCAACGAACAAAGGGACCAAACCTGGTTTGGCACACAGAGTCAAACACAAGAAGGACCTTTCCTAAAAGAAATGGCGGAAAAAGATGACTGCAGTCTGTTTTTACATATAGGTCTTGGGCGCCATATTGAAAAACATGGCTGACCCGATTTTTAGCTACCGTTGTTAGCGGTCGGGAAACATCATGGTAGTTTGATCTAAACCATGGCCACCAGACATTTAGGGGCCGATTCATGGAACAAACGTGCGCCGAAAATCTTTGCGCAAGCAGGCGCAAGCGGAAAAAAACAGGCGCACGCGCACACGTGCGATTCATGGAAGTCCCTGCCCGTGTTTACCTCGGGATGTGCGCCAAACCCATGCATGGCGCACACGTCACTGCAACATCCCGAAAGACATGCGCGACGCGCACAGTGAAAGCGCACAACCTCGGCGCATACACTAGAAAGTGGGCGGAACACGGGGCGTAACGCGCGGAATGGGGAACAACTCGCGAAAACAAGGGCGTAACTGGGGATGTACTGCAGGGAAGCAGACGGAACGCCCACACGCACCCGAACCACACATATTCATGGAATCGAATAGGGCAAAGCCACGCACAGCGAAAGATACGCACAAGCCGATACACATCCGCCACACGAAGGCAGGCGGTAGCGTCCCTGCGCATTACAAAAGTGGCAACATACAGCAATTGTGCGAGCGGGGCACGTGTATTTCGGGGTTGCGCGGGAAGTTACACACGCGATTGAGCGGGGTACGTGTATTCCGGGGGTTCGCGGGAAGTCACACGCGCGATCTGGCCTGGGGGAGCGGGCTACGTGTATTTCAGGGGTTCGCGTGAACTTCTTCATGCGATCAGGCCTGGGGGAGCGGGCTACGTGTATTTCAGGGGTTTGCGTGAACTTCTTCACGCGATCGGCCTGGGGGAGCGGGCTACGTGTATTTCAGGGGTTCGCGTGAATTTCTTCACGCGATCGGGCCTGGGGGAGCGGGCTACGTGTATTTCAGGGGTTCGCGTGAACATTTACACGCGATCGGGCCTGGGGGAGCGGGCTACGCGTATTTCGGGGGCGCGCGGGAAGTGACACACGCGATTGAGTGGGGTACGTGTATTTCGGGGGTGCGCGGGAAGTTACACACGCGATTGAGCGGGGTACGTGTATTTCAGGGGTGCGCGGGAAGTTACACACGCAATTCCATCAGGGTACGTGTATTACAGGTGTGCGCGATATCAACAGGGTATGTGTATTACAGGGGTGCGCGGGGAGCAGCACACGTGAATTGCACGTGTGGGTCCTCCCAGGTGTTCCCTCTACACCCTCCTCGGCCCACGCAGGTGGCTCACACCACAGGGGCCTACCCAGCACATGTCATGCAGGCACCCCACCCACCATGCCCATGCCCACCAGCCAACCCACATGTCAACTTGCACTACTCCCCCCCAACGCATGTCCCCCTGCACCCCCAGCCACCAGGGGCAGCCTCTACCAGGCCCCCACCCATGTCTCCCACCACCCCCACCCCTCAGTCACCAGGGGCACCTGCCAGCAGGCCCCCACCCATGTCCAACTCATGTTCCCCACCACCCCCACCCACCAGCACTGTGGGGCACCTGCCAGCAGGCCCCCACCCATGTCCAACTCATGTTCCCCACCACCCCCACCCCCCAGCCACCAGGGGCAGCCTCCACCAGGCACCCACCCATGTCTCACACCACCCCCACCCCTCCAGCAGTGCAGGGGCACCCACCACCAGGCCCCCACCCATGTCTCCCACCACCCCCACCCCCCAGCCACCAGGGGCAGCCTCCACCAGGCCCCCACCCATGTCTCACACCACCCCCACCCCCCGGCCACCAGGGGCAGCCTCCACCAGGCCCCCACCCATGTCTCACACCACCCCCACCCCCCAGCACTGTGGGGCACCTGCCAGCAGGCCCCCCCCATGCCCAACTCATGTTCCCCACACCCCCACCCCCCAGGACTGTGGGGCACCTGCCAGCAGGCTCCCACCCATGTCCAACTCATGTTCCCCACCATCCCCACCCCCCAGCACTGTGGGGCACCTGCCAGCAGGCCCCCATCCATGTCCAACTCATGTTCCCCACTACCCCCACCCACCAGCACTGTGGGGCACCTGCCAGCAGGCCCCCACCCATGTCCAACTCATGTTCCCCACCACCCCCACCCCCCAGCAGTGCAGGGGCAGCCTCCACCAGGCCCCCCATGTCTCCCACCGCCCCCACCCCCCAGCAGTCCAGGGGCACCCACCACCAGGCCCCCACCCATGTCTCCCACCACCCCCACCCCCCAGCCACCAGGGGCAGCATCCACCAGGCCCACACCCATGTCTCACACCACCCCCACCCCCCAGCAGTGCAGGGGCAGCCTCCACCAGCCCCCCCATGTCTCCCACCACCCCCACCCCCCAGCAGTGCAGGGGCACCCACCACTAGGCCCCCACGCATGTCTTCAACCACCCCCACCCCCCAGCCACCAGGGGCAGCATCCACCAGGCCCACACCCATGTCCAACTCATGTTCCCCACCACCCCCACCCCCCAGCACTGTGGGGCACCTGCCAGCAGGCCCCCACCCATGTCCAACTCATGTTCCCCACCACCCCCACCCCCCAGCACTGTGGGGCACCTGCCAGCAGGCCCCCACCCATGTCCAACTCATGTTCCCCACCACCCTCACCCACCAGCCACCCGGGGCAGCCTCCACCAGGCCCCCCCCATGTCTCACACCGCCCCCACCCCCCAGCAGTGCAGTGGCAGCCTCCACCAGCCCCCCCCATGTCTCCCACCACCCACACCCCCCAGCAGTGCAGGGGCACCCACCAACAGGCCCCCACCCATGTCTCCAACCACCCCCACCCCCCAGCCACCAGGGGCAGCATCCACCAGGCCCACACCCATGTCTCACACCACCCTCACCCCCCAGCAGTGCAGGGGCAGCCTCCACCAGCCTCCCCCATGTCTCCCACCACCCCCACCCCCCAGCAGTGCAGGGGCACCCACCACCAGGCCCCCACCCATGTCTCCCACCACCCCCCAGCCACCAGGGGCAGCATCCACCAGGCCCCCACCCATGTCCAACTCATGTTCCCCACCACCCCCACCCCCCAGCACTGTGGGGCACCTGCCAGCAGGCCCCCGCCCATGTCCAACTCATGTTCCCCACCACCCCCACCCCCCAGCACTGTGGGGCACCTGCCAGCAGGCCCCCACCCATGTCCAACTCATGTTCCCCACCACCCCCACCCACCAGCACTGTGGGGCACCTGCCAGCAGGCCCCCACCCATGTCCAACTCATGTTCCCCACCACCCCCACCCCCCAGCCACCAGGGGCAGCATCCACCAGGCCCACACCCATGTCTCATACCACCCCCACCCCCCAGCAGTGCAGGGGCAGCCTCCAACAGGCCCCCCCATGTCTCCCACCACCCCCACCCCCCAGCAGTGCAGGGGCACCCACCACCAGGCCCCCACCCATGTCTCCCACCACCCCCACCCCCCAGCCACCAGGGGCAGCATCCACCAGGCCCACACCCATGTCCAACTCATGTTCCCCACCAACCCACCCCCCAGCACTGTGGGGCACCTGCCAGCAGGCCCCCACCCATGTCCAACTCATGTTCCCCACTACCCCCACCCCCCAGCACTGTGGGGCACCTGCCAGCAGGCCCCCACCCATGTCCAACTCATGTTCCCCACCACCCCCACCCACCAGCCACCGGGGCAGCCTCCACCAGGCCCCCCATGTCTCACACCACCCCCACCACCCAGCAGTGCAGGGGCAGCCTCCACCAGGCCCCCCCCATGTCTCCCACCACCCCCACCCCCCAGCAGTGCAGGGGCACCCACCACCAGGCCCCCACCCATGTCTCCCACCACCCCCACCCCCCAGCCACCAGGGGCAGCATCCACCAGGCCCACACCCATGTCTCACACCACCCCCACCACCCAGCAGTGCAGGAGCAGCCTCCACCAGGCCCCCCCCATGTCTCCCACCACCCCCACCCCCCAGCAGTGCAGGGGCACCCACCACCAGGCCCCCACCCATGTCTCCCACCACCCCCACCCCCCAGCCACCTGGGGCAGCATCCACCAGGCCCCCACCCATGTCCAACTCATGTTCCCCACCACCCCCACCCCCCAGCACTGTGGGGCACCTACCAGCAGGCCCCCACCCATGTCCAACGCATGTTCCCCACCACCCCCACCCCCCAGCAGTGCAGGGGCACCCACCATCAGGCCCCCACCCATGTCTACCACCACCCCCACCCCCCAGCCACCAGGGGCAGCATCCACCAGGCCCACACCCATGTCTCACACCACCCCCACCCCCCAGCAGTGCAGGGGCAGCCTCCACCAGGCCCCCCCATGTCTCCCACCACCCCCACCCCCCAGCAGTGCAGGGGCACCCACCACCAGGCCCCCACCCATGTCTCCCACCACCCCCATCCCCCAGCCACCAGGGGCAGCATCCACCAGGCCCACACCCATGTCCAACTCATGTTCCCCACCACCCCCACCCCCCAGCACTGTGGGGCACCTGCCAGCAGGCCCCCACCCATGTCCAACTCATGTTCCCCACCACCCCCACCCACCAGCCACCGGGGCAGCCTCCACCAGGCCCCCCCATGTCTCACACCACCCCCACCCCCCAGCAGTGCAGGGGCAGCCTCCACCAGGCCCCCCCATGTCTCCCACCACCCCCACCCCCCAGCAGTGCAGGGGCACCCACCACCAGGCCCCCACCCATGTCTCCCACCACCCCCACCCCCCAGCCACCAGGGGCAGCATCCACCAGGCCCACACCCATGTCTCACACCACCCCCACCACCCAGCAGTGCAGGGGCAGCCTCCACCAGGCCCCCCCATGTCTCCCACCACCCCCACCCCCCAGCAGTGCAGGGGCACCCACCACCAGGCCCCCACCCATGTCTCCCACCACCCCCACCCCCCAGCCACCTGGGGAAGCATCCACCAGGCCCCCACCCATGTCCAACTCATGTTCCCCACCACCCCCACCCCCCAGCACTGTGGGGCACCTGCCAGCAGGCCCCCACCCATGTCCAACTCATGTTCCCCACCACCCCCACCCCCCAGCAGTGCAGGGGCACCCACCATCAGGCCCCCACCCATGTCTCCCACCACCCCCACCCCCCAGCCACCCGGGGCAGCATCCACCAGGCCCACACCCATGTCTCACACCACCCCCACCCCCCAGCAGTGCAGGGGCAGCCTCCACCAGGCCCCCCCATGTCTCCCACCACCCCCACCCCCCAGCAGTGCAGGGGCACCCACCACCAGGACCCCACCCATGTCGCCCACCACCCCCATCCCCCAGCCACCTGGGGCAGCATCCACCAGGCCCACACCCATGTCCAACTCATGTTCCCCACCACCCCCACCCCCCAGCACTGTGGGGCACCTGCCAGCAGGCCACCACCCATGTCCAACTCATGTTCCCCACCACCCCCACCCACCAGCCACCGGGGCAGCCTCCACCAGGCCCCCCCATGTCTCCCACTACCCCCACCCCCCAGCAGTGCAGGGGCACCCACCACCAGGCCCCCACCCATGTCTCCCACCACCCCCACCCCTCAGCCACCAGGGGCAGCATCCACCAGGCCCACACCCATGTCTCACACCACCCCCACCCCCAGCAGTGCAGGGGCAGCCTCCACCAGCCCCCCCATGTCTCCCACCACCCCCACCCCCCAGCAGTGCAGGGGCACAAACCACCAGGCCCCCACCCATGTCTCCCACCACCCCCACCCCCCAGCCACCTGGGGCAGCATCCACCAGGCCCCCACCCATGTCTCCCACCACCCCCAACCCCCAGCAGTGCAGGGGCACCCACCACAAGGCCCCCACCCATGTCTCCCACCACCCCCACCCACCAGCCACCGGGGCAGCCTCCACCAGGCCCCCCCATGTCTCACACCACCCCCACCCCCCAGCAGTGCAGGGGCAGCCTCCACCAGCCCCCCCCATGTCTCCCACCACCCCCACCCCCCAGCAGTGCAGGGGCACCCACCACCAGGCCCCCACCCATGTCTCCCACCACCCCCACCCCCCAGCCACCAGGGGCAGCATCCACCAGGCCCACACCCATGTCTCACACCACCCCACCACCCAGCAGTGCAGGGGCAGCCTCCACCAGGCCCCCCCATGTCTCCCACCACCCCCACCCCCCAGCAGTGCAGGGGCACCCACCACCAGGCCCCCACCCATGTCTCCCACCACCCCCACCCCCAGCCACCTGGGGCAGCATCCACCAGGCCCCCACCCATGTCCAACTCATGTTCCCCACCACCCCCAACCCCCAGCACTGTGGGGCACCTGCCAGCAGGCCCCCACCCATGTCCAACTCATGTTCCCCACCACCCCCACCCCCCAGCAGTGCAGGGGCACCCACCACCAGGCCCCCACCCATGTCTCCCACCACCCCCACCCCCCAGCCACCAGGGGCAGCATCCACCAGGCCCACACCGATGTCTCACACCACCCCCACCCCCCAACAGTGCAGGGGCAGCCACCACCAGGCCCCCACCCATGTCTCACACCACCCCCACCCCCCAGCAGTGCAGGGGCAGCCTCCACCAGGCCCCCCCATGTCTCCCACCACCCCCACCCCCCAGCAGTGCAGGGGCACCCACCACCAGGCCCCCACCCATGTCTCCCACCACCCCCACCCCCCAGCCACCAGGGGCAGCATCCACCAGGCCCACACCCATGTCTCACACCACCCCCACCACCCAGCAGTGCAGGGGCAGCCTCCACCAGCCCCCCCCCATGTCTCCCACCACCCCCACCCCCCAGCAGTGCAGGGGCACCCACCACCAGGCCCCACCCATGTCTCCCACCACCCCCACCCCCCAGCCACCTGGGGAAGCATCCACCAGGCCCCCACCCATGTCCAACTCATGTTCCCCACCACCCCCCACCCCCCAGCACTGTGGGGCACCTGCCAGCAGGCCCCCACCCATGTCCAACTCATGTTCCCCACCACCCCACCCCCAGCAGTGCAGGGGCACCCACCATCAGGCCCCCACCCATGTCTCCCACCACCCCCACCCCCCAGCCACCCGGGGCAGCATCCACCAGGCCCACACCCATGTCTCACACCACCCCCACCCCCCAGCAGTGCAGGGGCAGCCTCCACCAGGCCCCCCCATGTCTCCCACCACCCCCACCCCCCAGCAGTGCAGGGGCACCCACCACCAGGACCCCACCCATGTCTCCCACCACCCCCATCCCCCAGCCACCTGGGGCAGCATCCACCAGGCCCACACCCATGTCCAACTCATGTTCCCCACCACCCCCACCCCCCAGCACTGTGGGGCACCTGCCAGCAGGCCACCACCCATGTCCAACTCATGTTCCCCACCACCCCCACCCACCAGCCACCGGGGCAGCCTCCACCAGGCCCCCCCATGTCTCACACCACCCCCACCCCCCAGCAGTGCAGGGGCAGCCTCCACCAGGCCCCCCCATGTCTCCCACCACCCCCACCCCCCAGCAGTGCAGGGGCACCCACCACCAGGCCCCCACCCATGTCTCCCACCACCCCCACCCCTCAGCCACCAGGGGCAGCATCCACCAGGCCCACACCCATGTCTCACACCACCCCCACCCCCAGCAGTGCAGGGGCAGCCTCCACCAGCCCCCCATGTCTCCCACCACCCCCACCCCCCAGCAGTGCAGGGGCACAAACCACCAGGCCCCCACCCATGTCTCCCACCACCCCCACCCCCCAGCCACCTGGGGCAGCATCCACCAGGCCCCCACCCATGTCTCCCACCACCCCCAACCCCCAGCAGTGCAGGGGCACCCACCACAAGGCCCCCACCCATGTCTCCCACCACCCCCACCCACCAGCCACCGGGGCAGCCTCCACCAGGCCCCCCATGTCTCACACCACCCCCACCCCCCAGCAGTGCAGGGGCAGCCTCCACCAGCCCCCCCATGTCTCCCACCACCCCCATCCCCCAGCAGTGCAGGGGCACCCACCACCAGGCCCCCACCCATGTCTCCCACCACCCCCACCCCCCAGCCACCAGGGGCAGCATCCACCAGGCCCACACCCATGTCTCACACCACCCCCACCACCCCAGCAGTGCAGGGGCAGCCTCCACCAGGCCCCCCCATGTCTCCCACCACCCCCACCCCCCAGCAGTGCAGGGGCACCCACCACCAGGCCCCCACCCATGTCTCCCACCACCCCCACCCCCCAGCCACCTGGGGCAGCATCCACCAGGCCCCCACCCATGTCCAACTCATGTTCCCCACCACCCCCACCCCCCAGCACTGTGGGGCACCTGCCAGCAGGCCCCCACCCATGTCCAACTCATGTTCCCCACCACCCCCACCCCCCAGCAGTGCAGGGGCACCCACCACCAGGCCCCCACCCATGTCTCCCACCACCCCCACCCCCCAGCCACCAGGGGCAGCATCCACCAGGCCCACACCGATGTCTCACACCACCCCCACCCCCCAACAGTGCAGGGGCAGCCTCCACCAGGCCCCCCCATGTCTCCCACCACCCCCACCCCCCAGCAGTGCAGGGGCACCCACCACCAGGCCCCCACCCATGTCTCCCTCCACCCCCATCCCCCAGCCACCAGGGGCAGCATCCACCAGGCCCACACCCATGTCCAACTCATGTTCCCCACCACCCCCACCCCCAGCACTGTGGGGCATCTGCCAGCAGGCCACCACCCATGCCCAACTCATGTTCCCCACCACCCCCACCCACCAGCCACCGGGGCAGCCTCCACCAGGCCCCCCCATGTCTCACACCACCCCCACCCCCCAGCAGTGCAGGGGCAGCCTCCACCAGCCCCCCCATGTCTCCCACCACCCCCACCCCCCAGCAGTGCAGGGGCACCCACCACCAGGCCCCCACCCATGTTTCCCACCACCCCCACCCCCCAGCCACCAGGGGCAGCATCCACCAGGCCCACACCCATGTCTCACACCACCCCACCCCCAGCAGTGCAGGGGCAGCCTCCACCAGCCCCCCCCCCATGTCTCCCACCACCCCCACCACCCAGCAGTGCAGGGGCACAAACCACCAGGCCCCCACCCATGTCTCCCACCACCCCCACCCCCAGCCACCTGGGGCAGCATCCACCAGGCCCCCACCCATGTCCAACTCATGTTCCCCACCACCCCCAACCCCCAGCACTGTGGGGCACCTGCCAGCAGGCCCCCACCCATGTCCAACTCATGTTCCCCACCACCCCCACCCCCCAGCACTGTGGGGCACCTGCCAGCAGGCCCCCACCCATGTCCAACTCATGTTCCCCACCACCCCCACCCACCAGCACTGTGGGGCACCTGCCAGCAGGCCCCCACCCATGTCCAACTCATGTTCTCCACCACCCCCACCCCCAGCAGTGCAGGGGCAGCCTCCACCAGGCCCCCCCATGTCTCCCACCACCCCCACCCCCCAGCAGTGCAGGGGCACCCACCACCAGGCCCCCACCCATGTCTCCCACCACCCCCACCCCCCAGCCACCAGGGGCAGCATCCACCAGGCCCACACCCATGACCAACTCATGTTCCCCACCACCCCCACCCCTCAGCACTGTGGGGCACCTGCCAGCAGGCCCCCACCCATGTCCAACTCATGTTCCCCACCACCCCCACCCCCCAGCACTGTGGGGCACCTGCCAGCAGGCCCCCACCCATGTCCAACTCATGTTCCCCACCACCCCCACCCACCAGCACTGTGGGGCACCTGCCAGCAGGCCCCCACCCATGTCCAACTCATGTTCCCCACCACCCCACCCCCCAGCAGTGCAGGGGCAGCCTCCACCAGGCCCCCCCATGTCTCCCACCACCCCCACCCCCCAGCAGTGCAGGGGCACCCACCACCAGGCCCCCACCCATGTCTCCCACCACCCCCACCCCCCAGCCACCAGTGGCAGCATCCACCAGGCCCACACCCATGTCTCCCACCACCCCACCCTCCAGCAGTGCAGGGGCAGCCTCCACCAGCCCCCCCCCATGTCTCCCACCACCTCCACCCCCCAGCAGTGCAGGGGCACCCACCACCAGGCTCCCACCCATGTCTCCCAACACCCCCACCCCCCCAGCCACCAGGGGCAGCATCCACCAGGCCCACACCCATGTCCAACTCATGTTCCCCATCACCCCCACCCCCAGCACTGTGGGGCACCTGCCAGCAGGCCCCCACCCATGTCCAACTCATGTTCCCCACCACCCCCACCCACCAGCCACCAGGGGCAGCCTCCACCAGGCCCCCCCATGTCTCACACCCCCCCCACCCCCCAGCAGTGCAGGGGCAGCCTCCACCAGCCCCCCCCATGTCTCCCACCACCCCACCCCCCAGCAGTGCAGGGGCACCCACCACCAGGCCCCCACCCATGTCTCCCACCACCCCCCACCCCCCAGCCACCAGGGGCAGCATCCACCAGGCCCACACCCATGTCCAACTCATGTTCCCCACCACCCCCAACCCCCAGCACTGTGGGGCACCTGCCAGCAGGCCCCCACCCATGTCCAACTCATGTTCCCCACCACCCCCACCCCCCAGCACTGTGGGGCACCTGCCAGCAGGCCCCCACCCATGTCCAACTCATGTTCCCCACCACCCCCACCCACCAGCCACCAGGGGCAGCCTCCACCAGGCCCCCCCATGTCTCCCCACCACCCCACCCCCCAGCAGTGCAGGGGCACCCACCACCAGGCCCCCACCCATGTCTCCCACCACCCCCACCCCCCAGCCACCAGGGGCAGCATCCACCAGGCCCACACCCATGTCTCACACCACCCCCACCCCCCAGCAGTGCAGGGGCAGCCTCCACCAGCCCCCCCCATGTCTCCCACCACCCCCACCCCCCAGCAGTGCAGGGGCACCCACCACCAGGCTCCCACCCATGTCTCCCACCACCCCCAACCCCCAGCCACCAGGGGCAGCATCCACCAGGCCCACACCCATGTCTCACACCACCCCCACCCCCCAGCAGTGCAGGGGCACCCACCACCAGGCTCCCACCCATGTCTCCCACCACCCCCACCCCCCAGCCACCAGGGGCAGCATCCACCAGGCCCACACCCATGTCCAACTCATGTTCCCCACCACCCCCACCCCCCAGCACTGTGGGGAACCTGCCAGCAGGCCCCCACCCATGTCCAAATCATGTTCCCCACCACCCCCACCCCCCAGCACTGTGGGGCACCTGCCAGCAGGCCCCCACCCATGTCCAAATCATGTTCCCCACCACCCC